>NC_090845.1:124033007-124382072 GCF_028021215.1 Eschrichtius robustus
ATACTTCCAGTGGTGGGAATTTTGACAATTCATCTGCAAGCAAATTGGAAACTACTTTCAAACAGCTGTCAAAAGTAAAAGGTCAATGGAAAGGGTCCCTGGAAATACAAATAATTTATTCCACAGTAGTAAGATTTTTTTTTTATTCTAATAAACAACTTTGTTGAAAACTAAAAAAAAAAAAAAAAAAATACGTCAGGAGAGAATATTCAAACATATATTGTGAGTTGACCCCTCTTGGCTCTCATGATGTCTCTCATCATCAGCATCAGAACATCATTGTCCTACACATGGCTAGATGATTCCTCAACATTGATGAAACTACCATGGAATTTCACTGCCCAACTTTGTTGATCACCGAGCATGTTTTATTCTTTATTATTTTACATTACCTCTACTGGGTTTTCTTCTCCCTGTAAACAGGCTTTAGTCTTCACTAGCTCTTTAAAAGCCCATTATGAAGCCTACATAAAATGACTGTCCTTTGCCACACCTGGCCTTGTCTCTCCACCATGCTTTCAATAGACTCTACTGCAGTAAGCCTGCATCACAATCACCTGGAGGGCTTGTAGAAACACAGGCTGCAGGCCCCACCCCCGCAGTTTCTGATTGGTAGGTTTGGAGCGAGGCTGAGAAGTTACATAGCCTAACAGGTTCCCAGGTGATGCTGATACTTCTGATCTGGGACCTCACTTTGAGACTCCGGGCTCTACCAGCGTGCCTCCTGCCGCATACTGTTTGCCAATTTTCACAGCTACAGCCACTTAACTCACACGTTCTGATTCTGCCCCACGCAGGTAGGAAGGAATACGGGCCTTTCATTGGCCCAGTACGACGTAACTTTACGGCAGATTTGACGTGGGTAGCAGAGCTGAGTGAGCCTTTGCTGAGTTTTCCGGCTCCCGTACCTCATCCCTTCCTGGATTCCTTGCTGGACACGCTGTTTCCTCTGGGACTAGGACACTTGGATTTCCCTTGCTCAATTTCTTCTGGAAGCTGAAGATGAGCAGGTAAGTTCACTTCCTGCATCAGGGAATCCACCTGGTTGCCTTCTGGACATGTGTGACCGACCGTATGCTCACTCTGGCGTTTTTGGTTTGCCTGCACTGATTTCTTTCTGTTGCTTGTTGCTAAGACTTTGCCGTTTGCCTCTTCTGTGCCAGTGAGTCTAGTATCCTCGGTCTGGCATTCCCAGGCCTGACTTCAAACACCCCAGGCTACCTTCAGACATGGATTATTTATTCAGTTGAACAACGTTGTTGCTATTTCTGTGACTGTTGCCCATTCTTTCCCTCTCTTGATTTCTATACGCGTTTCTAGACCCCTCAACTCCAGGCTCCATCTTCCTCATGCTCTGAGACTCAGTGCTGGCTTTTTTTTTTTTTTTTTTCTATGAATGATTACTTTTCTGGTAAGATCCTGCACCTTGGCTGGAAGGTTCTAATGCCACCTACATGCATGACTTAGATCCAAGTAAGTCAACTATATTTTTTCCTTTTTAAACCTGTGTCAAGGAGGTCTATGAGCTGGCTATGCAAAGTGTCGTCTGAGGATCGGTGGCTTTCAGCATGTTAGGAGTGCTTGTTAGAAATGCAGAGCCTCAGGCCCCACCTCAGATGTACTGAGTTAAAATCCGCGTTGTGATTTTCATGCACAGTGTAAAGAACTGATGTGTGGTATAGCGCCTATAGGATGAACTGCTGTCACCTGAGACTAACTGTGACTCTCAACCTTACTAATCAGTACTTTTCCCAACTTCCTTAACACCACTGATGTAATTTTATAGAACTGTGTTGGGTGAGTTTCCCGCTGATAATGTGAACTATGACCGACAACCCATGATTCTGCAGGAACCCAGAGTCTCTCTACGTGCGTCTCGCATTTGTTGTTTTTTGGGATATCTCTTGCACAAGGCCTTTTCAACTATGTCAGCATACTAAAGGAATATTTCTTCATGCTTTTGGCCATAGTCTGATCTGGGCTTGGATGACAGGCGGCTTGAGGGTCCAGGGTGGATGAGTACCACTCAACAATAAATTTTAGGTGCTTAATGTAATGCTGGCTCACAGTAGGTGACCATCCAAACATCTCTCATCAGCATTTACTATGGAGAAGGTGTGGAAAGTAGATCAGCCTGGGTGAACTCCACCCCAGAGCTTCTGAGGTGGGTGGGGTCAGCAGTACTGGTCTGGACACTGACCGGTGTTGCCAGAAACCCACCCCTGAAGGAACAGGACTCTAACCAGTGACTGAGTCCACAAGTCAGGTCCAGCCATTGCAGGGAGGGGGCTAATAAGACAGATACGGAGTGTCAGAGCCTCAATCAAGACTGCCTACATTCAGGATAGGGCTACAGCCCCCAAAGGAAGGGAACTGCTGCATTAACCTGGAGACCCAGGTGGACATGCCCTCATTCATAAGCAGTGCCATAGAAAGAACATGGGTTCTAGAATCCAAGCTGGGTTTGTGTGACCTTAAATAGCTTTATCCTCGGATGGTCTTCCTAGGCAAAAGAAAATGCAGGTCCAGGGTCTAATAGAGGACTCAAGTAGTAGGGTGCTTAATTAAGGGGTAGTTTCTTATGTTTATTATAGAGGTAATCATTCTTATGTGAGCCTATGGACCTCAGGGCTGCTCCAGGTTCTTTGAATTCTGACCCCATTGGTTGGAGGGTCAGGTAGCTAGTGTAGTAACTTGCTCAGGATCTGAGTGGAAGGAAACATGCATGCTCAAAGCACAAGTGCTTAGCTAGGTATATTGGAAGACTTTTTTTTCCTTTCCTCTTTTGTTCTCTTGTGATGTGATGACTATCATCTTTAGTGTGGTGTTTGGATTCCTTTTTCTTTTTTGTGTGTATATCTGTTATAGAAATTTGCCTTGTAGTTACCATGAGGTTTTTTTTTTTTTAAACATCTTTATTGAAGTATAATTGCCTTACAATGGTGTGTTAGCTTCTGCTTTATAACAAAGTGAATCAGTTATACATATACAATATGTTCCCATTTCTCTTCCCTCTTGCATCTCCCTCCCTCCCACCCTCCCCATCCCACCCCTCTAGATGGTCACAAAGCACCGAGCTGATCTCCCTGTGCTATGCGGCTGCTTCCCACTAGCTATCTATTTTACATTTGGTAGTGTATATATGTCCATGACACTCTCTTACCCTGTCACATCTCACCCCATCCCCTCCCCATATCCTCAAGTCCATTCTCTGGTAGGTCTGTGTCTTTATTCCTGTCTTGCCACTAGGTTCTTCATGGCCTTTTTTTTTTTTTTTCCTTAGATTCCGTATATATGTGTTAGCATACTGTATTTGTTTTTCTCTTTCTGACTTACTTCACTCTGTATGACAGACTCTAACTCCATCCACCTCATTACAAATACCTCCATTTCATTTCTTTTTATGGCTGAGTAATATTCCATTGTATATATGTGCCACATCTTCTTTATCCATTCATCTGTCGATGGACATTTAGGTTGCTTCCATGTCCTGGCTATTGTAAATACAGCTGCAATGAACATTTTGGTACATGACTCTTTTTGACCTATGGTTTTCTCAGGGTATATGCCCAGTAGTGGGATTGCTGGGTCGTATGGTAGTTCTATTTGTAGTTTTTTAAGGAACCTCCATACTGTTCTCCATAGTGGCTGTATCAATTTACATTCCCACCAACAGTGCAAGAGTGTTCCCTTTCCTCCACACCCTCTCCAGCATTTATTGTTTCTAGATTTTTTGATGATGGCCATTCTGATCGGTGTGAGATGATATCTCATTGTAGTTTTGATTTGCATTTCTCTAATGATTAATGATGTTGAGCATTCTTTCATGTGTCTGTAGGCCATCTGTATATCTTCTTTGGAGAAATGTCTGTTTAGGTCTTCTGCCCATTTTTGGATTGGGTTGTTGGTTTTTTTGTTATTGAGCTGCATGAGCTGCTTGTAAATCTTGGAGATTAATCCTTTGTCAGTTGCTTCATTTGCAAATATTTTCTCCCATTCTGAGGGTTGTCTTTTGGTCTTGTTTATGGTTTCCTTTGCTGTGCAAAAGCTTTTAAGTTTCATTAGGTCCCATTTGTTTATTTGTGTTCTTATTTCCATTTCTCTGGGAGCTGGGTCAAAAAGAATCTTGCTGTGATGTATGTCATAGAGTGTTCTGCCTATGTTTTCCTCTAAGAGTTTGATAGTGTCTGCCCTTACACTTAGGTCTTTAATCCATTTTGAGTTTATTTTTGTGCATGGTGTCAGGGAGTGTTCTAATTTCATACTTTTACATGTAGCTGTCCAATTTTCCCAGCACCACTTATTGAAGAGGCTGTCTTTTCTCCACTGTATATGCTTGCCTCCTTTATCAAAGATAAGGTGACCATATGTGTGTGGGTTTATCTCTGGGCTTTCTATCCTGTTCCATTGATCTATATTTCTGTTTTTGTGCCAGTACCAAACTGTCTTGATTACTGAAGCTTTGTAATATAGTCTGAAGTCAGGGAGCCTGATTCCCCCAGCTCCGTTTTTCATTCTCAAGATTGCTTTGGCTATTCGGGGTCTTTTGTGTTTCCATACAAATTGTGAAATTTTTTGTCCTAGTTCTGTGAAAAATGCCAGTGGTAGTTTGATAGGGATTGCATTGAATCTGTAGATTGCTTTGGGTAGTAGAGTCATTTTCACAATGTTGATTCTTCCAATCCAGGAACATGGTATATCTCTCCATCTATTTATATCATCTTTAATTTCTTTCATCAGTGTCTTATAATTTTCTGTATACAGGTCTTTTGTCTCCTTTGGTAGGTTTATTCCTAGATATTTTATTCTTTTTGTTGCAATGGTAAACGGGAGTGTTTTCTTAATTTCACTTTCAGATTTTTCGTCATTAGTGTATAGAAATGCAAGAGATTTCTGTGCATTAATTTTGTATCCTGCTACTTTACCAAATTCATTGAGTAGCTCTAGGAGTTTTCTGGTAGCATCTTTAGGATTCTCTATGTATAGTATCATGTCATCTGCAAATAGTGACAGCTTTACTTCTTCTTTTCTGATTTGGATTCCTTTTATTTCTTTGTCTTCTCTGATTGCTGTGGCTAACACTTCCAAAACTATGTTGAATAATAGTGGTGAGAGTGGGCAACCTTGTCTTGTTCCTGATCTTAGTGGAAATGGTTTCAGGTTTTCACCATTGAGGACAATGTTGGCTGTGGGTTTGTCATATATGGCCTTTATTATGTTGAGGAAAGTTCCCTCTATGCCTACTTTCTGCAGGGCTTTTATCATAAATGGGTGTTGAATTTTGTCGAAAGCTTTCTCTGCATCTATTGAGATGATCATATGGTTTTTCTCCTTCAATTTGTTAATATGGTGTATCACATTGATTGATTTGCGTATGTTGAAGAATCCTTGCATTCCTGGGATAAACCCCACTTGATCGTGGTGTATGATCCTTTTAATGTGCTGTTGGATTCTGTTTGCTAGTATTTTGTTGAGGATTTTTGCATCTATGTTCATCAGTGATATTGGCCTGTAGTTTTCTTTCTTTGTGACATCTTTGTCTGGTTTTGGTATCAGGGTGATGGTGGCCTCGTAGAATGAGTTTGGGAGTGTTCCTCCCTCTGCAATATTTTGGAAGAGTTTGAGAAGGATAGGTGTTAGCTCTTCTCTAAATGTTTGATAGAATTCGCCTGTGAAGCCATCTGGTACTGGGCTTTAGTTTGTTGGAAGGTTTTTAATCACAGTTTCAATTTCAGTGCTTGTGATTGGTCTGTTCATATTTTCTATTTCTTCCTGGTTCAGTCTCGGCAGTTTGTGCATTTCTAAGAATCTGTCCATTTCTTCCAGGTTGTCCATTTTATTGGCATAGAGTTGCTTGTAGTAATCTCTCATGATCGTTTGTATTTCTGCAGTGTCAGTGGTTACTTCTCCTTTTTCATTTCTAATTCTGTTGATTTGAGTCTTCTCCCTTTTTCTCTTGATGAGTCTGGCTAATGGTTTATCAATTTTGTTTATCTTCTCAAAGAACCAGCTTTTAGTTTCATTGATTTTTGCTATTGTTTCCTTCATTTCTTTTTCATTTATTTCTGACCTAATCTTTATGATTTCTTTCCTTCTGCTGGCTTTGGGGTTTTTTTGTTCTTCTTTCTCTAATTGCTTCAGGTGCAAGGTTAGGTTGTTTATTCGAGATGTTTCCTGTTTCTTGAGGTAGGCTTGTATTGCTATAAACTTCCCTCTTAGCACTGCTTTTGCTGCGTCCCATAGGTTTTGGGTCGTCGTATCTCCATTGTCATTTGTTTCTAGGTATTTTTTGATTTCCCCTTTGATCTCTTCAGTGACCACTTCGTTATTAAGTAGTGTATTGTGTAGCCTCCATGTGTTTGTATTTTTTACAGATCTTTTCCTGTAATTGATATCTAGTCTCATAGCGTTGTGGTCGGAAAAGATACTTGATACGATTTCAATTTTCTTAAATTTACCAAGGCTTGATTTGTGACCCAAGATATGATCTATCCTGGAGAATGTTCCATGAGCACTTGAGAAAAATGTGTATTCTGTTGTTTTTGGGTGGAATGTCCTATAAATATCAATTAAGTCCATCTTGTTTAATGTATCATTTAAAGCTTGTGTTTCCTTATTTATTTTCATTTTGGATGATCTGTCCATTGGTGAAAGTGGGGTGTTAAAGTCCCCTACTATGATTGTGTTGCTGTCGATTTCCCCTTTTATGGCTGTTAGTATTTGCCTTATGTATTGAGGTGCTCCTATGTTGGGTGCATAAATATTTACAATTGTAATACCTTCCTCTTGGATCGATCCCTTGATCATTATATAGTGTCCTTCTTTGTCTCTTGTAATAGTCTTTATTTTAAAGTCTATTTTGTCTGATATGAGAATTGCTACTCCAGCTTTCTTTTGATTTCCATTTGCATGGAATATCTTTTTCCATCCCCTCACTTTCAGTCTGTATGTGTCTCTAGGTCTGAAGTGGGTCTCTTGTAGACAGCATATATATGGGTCTTGTTTTTGTATCCATTCAGCCAGCCTGTGTCTTTTGGTGGGAGCATTTAATCCATTTACATTCAAGGTAATTATCGATATGTATGTTCCTATTCCCATTTTCTTAAATGTTTTGGGTTTGTTATTGTAGGTGTTTTCCTTCTCTTGTGTTTCTTGCCTAGAGAAGTTCCTTTAGCATTTGTTGTAAAGTTGGTTTGGTGGTGCTGAACTCTCTCAGCTTTTGCTTGTCTGTAAAGGTTTTAATTTCTCCATCAAATCTGAATGAGATCCTTGCTGGGTAGAGTAATCTTGGTTGTAGGTTTTTCTCCTTCATCACTTTAAGTATATCCTGCCACTCCCTTCTGGCTTGCAGAGTTTCTGCTGAAAGATCAGATGTTAACCTTATGGGGATTCCCTTGTGTGTTATTTGCTGTTTTTCCCTTGCTGCTTTTAATATGTTTTCCTTATATTTAATTTTTGACAGTTTGATTAATATGTGTCTTGGCGTGTTTCTCCTTGGGTTTATCCTGTATGGGACTCTCTGTGCTTCCAGGACTTGGTTAACTATTTCCTTTCCCATATTAGGGAAGTTTTCAACTATAATCTCTTCAAATATTTTCTCAGTCCCTTTCTTTTTCTCTTCTTCTTCTGGGACCCCTATAATTCGAATGTTGGTGCGTTTAATGTTGTCCCAGAGGTCTCTGAGACTGTCCTCAGTTCTTTTCATTCTTTTTTCTTTATCCTGCTCTGCAGTAGTTATTTCCACCATTTTATCTTCCAGGTCACTTATCCTTTCTTCTGCCTCAGTTATTCTGCTATTGATCCCATCTAGAGTATTTTTAATTTCATTAATTGTGTTTTTCATCGTTGCTTGGTTCCTCTTTAGTTCTTCTATGTCCTTGTTAAATGTTTCTTGCATTTTGTCTATTCTATTTCCAAGATTTTGGATCATCCTTACTATCATTATTCTGAATTCTTTTTCAGGTAGACTGCCTATTTCCTCTTCATTTGTTAGGTCTGGTGTGTTTTGACCCTGCTCCTTCATCTGCTGTGTGTTTTTCTGTCGTCTCATTTTGCTTATCTTACTGTGTTTGGGGTCTCCTTTTCACAGGCTGCAGGTTCGTAGTTCCCGTTGTTTTTGGTATCTGTCCCCAGTGGCTAAGGTTGGTTCAGTGGGTTGTGAAGGCTTCCTGGTGGAGGGAACTAGTGCCTGAGTTCTCGTGGATGAGGCTGGATCTTGTCTTTCTGGTGGGCACGTCCACGTCTGGTGGTGTATTTTGGGGTGTCTGTGGCCTTATGATTTTAGGCAGCCTCTCTGCTAATGGATGGGGCTGTGTTCCTGTCTTGCTAGTTGTTTGGCATAGGGTGTTCAGCACTGTAGCTTGCTGGTCATTGAGTGATGCTGGGTCTTGATGTTGAGATGGAGATCTCTGAGAGATTTTTGCCATTTGGTATTACGTGGAGCTGGGAGGTCTCTTGTGGACCAGTGTCCTGAAGTTGGCTCTCCCACCTCAGAGGTACGGCCCTGATGCCTGGCTGGAGCACCAAGAGCCTTTCGTCCACACGGCTCAGAGTAAAAGGGAGAAAAAATAGAAAGAAAGCAAGAAAGAGGCTATAATATAGTGAAGTAAAATAAAGCTATTATAAAGCAAAGCTATACAGACAAAATCTCACCCAGAAGCATATACATATACACTCACAAAAAAAGGAAAAGGGGAAAAATTAATATATCCTGCTCCCAAAGTCCACCTCCTGAATTTGGGATGATTCGTTGTCTATTCAGGTATTCAACAGATGCAGGCACATCAAGTTGTTTGTGGAGTTTTAATCCACTGCTTCTGATGCTACTGGGAGAGATTTCCCCTTCTCTTCTCTGTTCGCACAGCTCCCGGGGTTCAGCTTTGGATTTGGACCCGCCTCTGCATGTAGGTCGCCTGAGGGTGTCTGTTCCCCGCCCAGACAGGACGGGGTTAAAGGAGCAGCTGCTTCGGGGGCTCTGGCTCACCCAGGCCGCGGGGAGGGAGGGGTATAGAGGAGGCGGGGCGAGCCTGCGGCGTCAGAGGCCGGCGTGACGTTGCAGTAGCCTGAGGTGCGCCATGCATTCTCCCGGGGAAGTTGTCCCTGGATCACAGGACCCTGGCCGTGGCGGGCCGCACAGGCTCCCGGGAGGGGCGGTGTGGAGAGTGACCTGTGCTCGCACACAGGATTTTTGGAGGCGGCAGCAGCAGCCCCAGCGTCTCACGCCCGTCTCTGGGGTCCGCGCTGATAACCGCGGCTCGTGCCTGTCTCTGGATTCTGCGCTGTTAGCCGCGGCTCGTGCCCGCCTCTGGGGTCCGCGCTGATAGCCGCGGCTCGCGCCAGTCTCTGGAGTTCGTTTAGGCGGCGCTCTGAATCCCCTCTCCTTGCGCGCCGCGAAACAAAGAAGCAAGAAAAAGTCTCTTGCCTCTTCGGCAGCTGCAGACTTTTTCCCGGGCTCCCTCCCGGCTAGCTGTGGTGCACTAGCCCCTTCAGGCTGTGTTCACGCCGCCAACCCCAGTCCTCTCCCTGGGATCTGACCTCCGAAGCCCGAGCCTCAGCTCCCAGCCCCGCCCGCCCCGGCGGGTGAGCAGAGAAGCCTCTCGGGCTGGAGAGTGCTGGTCGGCACCGCTCCTCCGTGCGGGAACCTCTCCGCTTTGCCCTCCGCACCCCTGTGGCTGCGCTCTCCTCCGCGGCTCCGAAGCTTCCCCCCTCTGCCACCCGCAGTCTCTGCCCGCGAAGGGGCTTCCTAGTGCGTGGAAATCTTTCCTCCTTCACAGCTCCCTCCCACTGGTGCAGGTGCCGTCCCTATTCTTTTGTCTCTGTTATTTCTTTTTTCTTTTGCCCTACCCAAGTACGGGGGGAGTTTCTTGCCTTTTGGGAGGTCTGACGTTTTCTGCCAGCGTTCAGTGGGTGTTCTGTAGGAGCAGTTCCACGTGTAGATGTATTTCTACTGTATCTGTGGGAAGGAAGGTGATCTCCGCGTCTTACTCTTCCGCCATCTTCTCCCCAACCCGAGGTTTTCGTATAGCAGTCTCTCTCTCTCTCTCTCTCTCTCTCTCTTTCTCTTTCTCTCTCTGTCTCTCTGTCTCTCTGTCTCTCTCTCTCTCTCTCTCTCTATATATATATATATATATATATATATATATGTATCCTGAATTTGTACTCTCCTCCTCTCACAGTTACTGGTTTTGATATCATATTTGTGTGTGGATAATTTCCTACCTTTACTGTATGTTTGTCTTTACCGGTGAGCTTTCCCATTCCATAATTTTCTTGTTTCTAGTTGTGGCCTTTTCTTTCCCGCCTAGAGAAGTTCCTTTAGCATTTGCTGTACAGCTGGTTTGGTGATGCTGAATTCTCTTAGCTTTTGCTTGTCTGGAAAGCTTTTGATTTCTCTGTCAAATCTGAATGAGAGCCTTGCGGGGTAGAGTAATCTTGGTTGTAGGTTTTTCCCTTTCATCACTTTAAATACATCGTGCCACCACCTTCCAGCCTGCAGAGTTTCTGCTGAGAAATTCAGATAGCCTTATGAGAGTTCCCTTGTATGTTATTTGTTGCTTTTCCCTTGTTGCTTTTAATATTGTCTCTTTATCTTTAATTTTTGTCAGTTTGATTACTATGTGTCTTAGCATGTTCCTCCTTGGGTTAATCCTGTAGGGGACTCTCTGGGCTTCCTGGACTTCGGTGACTGTTTCCTTTCCCATGTTAGGGAAGTTTTCTGCTATTATCTTTTCAAATATTTTCTCAGATCCTTTTTCTCTCTCTTCTCCTTCTGGGACCCCTATTATTCAAATGTTAGTGCATTTGATGGTGTCTTGGAGGTCTCTTAAACTGTCCTCACTTCTTTTCATTCTTTTTTCTTTATTCCATTCCATGGCAGTGACTTCCACCACTCTGTCTTCCAGCTCACTGATCCGTCCTGCTTCATTTACTCTGCTATTGATTCCTTCTAGTTTATTTCCATTTCAGTTATTGTGTTCTTCAACTCTGGTTGTTCTTTATATTTTCTAACTCTTTGTCAAAAACTCTTGTAACTTCTCCTTCTGTGCATCCATTCTTTTCCCAAGTTCTTGGATTATCTTTATGATCATTACTCTGAACTCTTTCTCAGGTAGATTGCCTGTTTCCACTTCACTTAGTTGTTCTGGGGTTTTATCTTGTTCCTTCGTCCGGAGCATATTCCTTTGCCATCTTATTTTGTTTAAATTTCTCTTTGTATTTTTATGTCTGTGGTAGGTTAGTTACATTTCTCGACCTTGGAGAAGTGGCACTCTGTAGGGGATGTCCTATGTGTCCCAGCAGTACACTCCCCTCTCATCACTCAAGGGCCAGGGACCAGCTGTTCCCAGGGTAGATTCTGACCTGAGTCTACGGAATCAATTCCATATACTGCAGGATCATAGTTTTCTTGCTTCTGGTATCTGTCCCCTGGTGAGTGAGGCTGGTCTAGAGACTTGTGCTGGCTTCCTGGTGGGAGGGGCTAGTGCTTGCTCACTGGTGGGTGGAGCTGGGTCTTGGCCCTCTGGTGGGTAGGGCTGTGTTAAGGGACATGTCTAGAGGTAGCTGTGACCTCAGGAAGTCTTTAGGCAGCCTGTCTGCTGATGAGTGGGGCTGTGTTCCCACCCTGTTAGTTGTCTGGCCTGAGGCATCCCAGCACTGGAGCCTACAGGCTTTTGGGTGGGCCAGGTCTTGGTGCTTATGACCCAGGCAAAATGTCTGGCTTCAGTGAGAGTTCATGTAGATGACACTCTGATATTTCTGCCACTGGTGTCCATATCCCCAAGGTGAGCTACAGCCTCCCCCCACCTTCCCAGAAGACCCTCCAAGACCAGCAAGTAGGACTGGCCCAGGCTCCTATGAAGTCACTGCTTTTGCCCTGGGTCCTGGTGCGTGTGAGACCTTGAGTGCACCCTCCATGAGTGGAGTTTGTTTACCCCAGTCCTCTGGAGTTCCTGCACTCAAGCCCCACTGGCCTTCAAAGCCAAATACTCTGGGGGCTCCTCCTCCTGATGCCAGACCCGTAGGCTGGGGAGCCTGATATGGGGCTCAGAATTCTCACTCCTGTGGGAGAACTTCTGTGATATAATTGTTCTCCAGTTTGTGGGTCACCCACCCTGGTGGTATGGGATTTGATTATATTGTGAGTATGCCCCCTCCTACTGTCTTCTTGAGGTTTCTTCTTTGTGTCTTTGGATGTAGAATATCTTTTTTGGTAGGTTCCAGGGGTTTTTTTCTTTTTTAATCGATGGTTTTTCAGCAGTTAGTTGTGATTCTGGTGTGCTCCTGAGAGGGGGTGAGCTCAAGGTCATTCTACTATGCCATCTTGTCCCTCCTAGGTCTAATTTCCATTTTTTAGATGAGGAAAGTAAAGCTTAAATTACTGACAATATTTTTTGATCTGTTTGAGTTTCTCTTCAGGAGTCTGCCTGAGATTTATTAGGTTGGCCAAAAAGTAACATCTTACAGAAAATCTGAATGAACTTTTTGGCCAACCCAATACTTGGTGCTGCATTCACCTCCATTATTGGCTTTTCCTCTTTAGTCACAAAGCTTGTAGTCATGAAGACTGGCCTACAAGTTTAGCTCCACCAGTTAACGTATGTACTCCTGGCCCTTTCTCAGAGTCTTCAGGTGTCTGAACCCCAACAGCAAGGGGTGTCTGAAATTGCTTGTGTTTTTATTGACCTGGCCAATGTCATAGTCACTCATATTCCCACCAAGCTGAGCTTTGTCTGTGACCTTAATTATGCTGGAATAGTTTGAAAAGCTGGGCTCCTACCTAGAATCCTATTCTGAAGCTTAGACTGCTTTTCTGGAGCCCTAGATGATGGCTCTTATCAATCTCTTTTCTCTGGATAGCAGACCTAATCTCTGATATTGATTGTTGCTTTCTAGGGGTCCTGCTCCAAATGATTTGATCATTCACAGTCACAAAAGCTGTTACCTGTTTGACTACATTCATTGAGTCATTAGTTAAATATGTAACTGAATATCTACTAGGACTAGGGATGAAGACATTATATATATATGTAGGAGCTCACAGAATATTGAGGTGAGAGAAGTAGCACCCATATTAATTGTCTGTCTGTTGCAAAATAACAGAAGCAAGGCAATTCAGTAGGTAACTGGAAGTGGTGTCAGGGATGCTTTCCCAGAGGAAGTGACACTTATAACTGAGTCTGAAGATGAAATTCAGCTTATTTAGGTAAAGAGAGGGTGTGAATGACATTTGAGATGAGAAAAACTGTACATGCGCAGCTCCTAAGCAGGAAATTTGGAGAATGTTTGGAACATACAGTGTTGGAAGAGGAAATTTTAGGCATGATTGGAGAAGTAGGCAGGTGCCAAGTTATAAAGGCCCTTGTTTCCATGCTCAGGAGTTTGAATTTTGACATGGAAATACTTTCTTTCACACCTTATCACTGGCCTAGGAAACCCTTGAACTTCAAATCTGTAATTCAAAGTCTTCCACATGGGTATTCTTTTTAGCCCCAGTTCTCATTTTTATTCTATACTCTACTATATTTTAGAGTCATAGCTCTCTTCTTTTCTCCATTCATCACTATTGTGGAGCTATTGGCACACCATTCAACAGATCAGGGCTGCCTTATCCAGAAAATAACTTAGAAGATTTGCCTATGGTCTTATCATTGTTAAATGTACTCCACAATGTTCACAGGGATGGAAAAGTTTAATTTTTACGAGAGTCATATGTTTCAGAAGAAAACTTATACAAATAGCTTGACTTGCAGATTTCATAATAGTTTTCATTTTGAAGAAAAAAATTCCTTTAGCTCAGAGCAACTGCACAGGATAAGAAGCCCACTTTCTCTCTCTTTCTGTATATGTGTGCGTGTTTAATTTTCCTGTATAGGAGGGAAGAAATCTAGGCTTTCTGGGTTTCAGCACAAAAAAGCTGGTAATCCTTCTGGTTGGGCTTGGCTAGGGGAGTGGCATGATGAGAAACTGGAATTCCACATGTTTCAGTGAGAGCTCCATGTTACAATGTAACCATGGGACTTCACTGCATTGTTACTGTAGGCTGAATCCTACTCATCACTGCATTTAGAAGATAAGTACGCCTGTTAAAAACTGCCTGAGCAATCAATTCAAAGGAGTGGTGGTGACATAGATGTGGGTCATTTAAATGACTTGGAATACTATATAACATTTTATTCAGTTGTCAATTAATGGTTTCTCAGCATTCTATAGAGGCAGGCACTGCTGAAAGCCTTGCATTTGAGGAGCAATCTGTGAATCCGTTAAGATATTTGTAGCCACACCACTTTTAAACCCACTTTCTGAAGCAATCTTACTTACCACATATTATGGCATTCACTAAGAAAAGGAACATCCAGCACCCCTCCAAAGCAGCTCCCACACCACCCCACCTAGTGGGCTGCCTCAGCTGGCACCAGTGCCCCTTGAAAGCAGCTCCCACTCCAGAGGCCAGTCCTGCACACCAACATGCCTGTAAATAGTTGTAGCCAGGCCTCACAGCCAGTCATGCCAGGAGCCAGCCCTACATATTTGCATGCCTGCAGCAGTCACAGCTGGACCTCTCAGCACTTAAATATATAACCAAATATTAAAAGATATAAAGGGAAAATTGACAGTAATACAATAATTATAGGAAACTTAAACACCCCACTTACATCAATGGACAAATTACCCAGAGAGAAAATCAATAAGGAAACTCTAGCCTAAATGCCACATTAAACTAGGTGGACTTAATAGATATATACAATAAATTTGACCCAAATCAACAGAATACACATTCTTTTCAAGTGCGCATGGAACATTCTCCAGGATAACTCACATGTTAAGCCAGAAAACAAGTCTCAATAAATTTAAGACAATTGAAATCATATCAAGCATCATTTCTAACCACAATGGTATGAAACTAAACATTACAAGAAGAAAACGGAGAAAACACAAATACATAGAGGATAAAGAACATGCTTCCAAATAACCAATGATCAATAAATCAAAGAGGAAATAAAAAAATACCTTGAGACAAAGGAAAAGGGAAACATAACATTCCAAAATCTGTGGTACACAGAGCAAAAGCAGTTTTAAGAGGTAAGTTTATAGTGATAAAAGCCTACCTCAGGAAACAAGAAAAATCTCAAACAATCTAAGCTTACACCTAAAGGAACTAGGAAAACAACAAGAAAACCCCAAAGTTAGTAGAAGGAAGGAAATAATCAAGAGCAGAAATAAATAGAGACAAAGAAATAGAGACGATCAATGAAACTAAGAGCTGGTTCTTTGAAAAGATAAAAAAAAAAATGATAAACACTTAGCCAGACTCATCAGGAAAAAAAGAGAGGGGGCCTAAATAAATAAAATAAGAGATGAAAGAAGAGAAGTTACAACTGACACCACAGAAATACAAAGAATTATAAAAGATTACTGAGAACAAATATATGCCAACAAATTGGACAACTTAGAAGAAATGCATAAATTCCTAGAAACATACAATCTTCCAAGACTGTATCAAGAATATATAGAACACAAAAACAGAAATATAGATCAGTGAAACAGGATAGAAAGCCCAGAGATAAACCCACACACATATGGTCACCTTATCTGTGACAAAGGAGGCAAGAATATACAATGGAGAAAAGACAGCCTCTTCAATAAGTGGTGCTGGGAAAACTGGACAGCTACATGTAAAAGAATGAAATTAGAACATTCCCTAACACCATACACAAAAATAAACTCAAAATGGATTAAAGACCTAAATGTAAGGCCAGACACTATAAACTCTTAGAGGAAAACATAGGCAGAACACTCTATGACATACATCATAGCAAGATCCTTTTTGACCCACCTCCTAGAGAAATGGAAATAAGAACAAAAATAAACAAATGGGACCTAATGAAACTTCAAAGCTTTTGCACAGCAAAGGAAACCATAAACAAGATGAAAAGTAAACCCTCAGAATGGGAGAAAATATTTGCAAACGAAGCAACTGACAAAGGATTAATCTCCAAAATATACAAGCAGCTCATGCAGCTCAATATCAAAAAAACCAACAACCCAATCCAAAAATGGGCAGAAGACCTAAATAGACATTTCTCCAAAGAAGATATGCAGATTGCCAACAAACGCATGAAAGGATGCTCAACATCACTAATCATTAGAGAAATGCAAATCAAAACCACAATGAGGTATCACCTCACACCGGTCAGAATGGTCATCATCAAAAAATCTACAAACAATAAATGCTGGAGAGTGTGTGGAGAAAAGGGAACCCTCTTGCACTGTTGGTGGGTATGTAAATTGATACAGCCACTGTGGAGAACAGTATAGAGGTTCCTTAAAAAACTGAAGATAGAACTACCATATGACCCAGCAATCCCACTACTGGGCATATACCCTGAGAAAAGCATAATTCAAAAGGAGACATGTACCACAATGTTCATTGCAGCTCTATTTACAGTAGCCAGGACATGGAAGCAACCTAAGTGTCCATCGACAGATGAATGGATAAAGAAGATGTGGCACATATATGCAATGGAATATTACTCAGCCATAAAGAGAAACGAAATTGAGTTATTTGTAGTGAGGTGGATGGACCTAGAGTCTGTCATACAGAGTGAAGTAAGTCAGAAAGAGAAAAACAAATACTGTATGCTAACACATATATAAGGGATCTAAAAAAAAATGGTTCTGATGAACCTAGGGGCATGACAGGAATAAAGACGCAGACGTGGAGAATGGACTTGAGGACATGGAGAGGGGGTAATGTAAGCTGGGATGAAGTGAGAGAGTAGCATGGACATATATACACTATCAAATGTAAAATAGATAGCTAGTGGGAAGCAGCTGCATAGAACAGGGAGATCAGCTTGGTGCTTTGTGACCACCTAGAGGGGCAGGATAGGGATGGTGGGAGGGAGACGCAAGATGGAGAGGATATG
Organism: Eschrichtius robustus; assembly: GCF_028021215.1. NCBI lineage: Eukaryota > Metazoa > Chordata > Mammalia > Artiodactyla > Eschrichtiidae > Eschrichtius > Eschrichtius robustus. The sequence continues at coordinate 124,049,933 of NC_090845.1, forward strand.
GGGATATATGTATACATATAGCTGATTCTCTTTGTTATACAGCAGAAACTAACACAACATTGTAAAGCAATTATACTTCAATAAAGATGTAAAAAAATAAAACAAAAGAATATATAGAAAATCTCAACGGACCAATCACTAGTAATGAAATTTAATCAGTAATCACTAAACTGCCAAGACACAAAAGTCTAGGGCCAGAAGGCTTCACAGGGGAATACTACCATTTAAGGAAGAGTTAATACCTATCTTTTCAATCTACTCCAAAAAAATTTGAAGAAGGAATGCTTCCAAGCTCATTCTACAAGGCCAGCATTTCCCTCATACTAAAATCCGATAAAGACACTAAAAAAAAAAAAAGAAAGAAAGAAAATTACAGGCCACTATCTCTGAAGGTAGCTGCAAAAATACTCAACAAAATAATAGCAAATCAAATTTAAAAATACATTAAAAGGATCATACACCATGATCAAGCAGGATTTATTCCAGGGATGCAAGGATGGTTCAACATCTGCAGAGCAATCAACATCATATGCTACATTAACAAAACTAAGGATAAAAGTCATATGATCTTGTAAATCAACTATATTCCAATAAAAATTTTAAAACAATTCTCAAGCCGTAAAAAGTCATTTGATCACTGGGTCGTATGGTAGTTCCATTTTTAGTTTTTTAAGGAACCTCCATTCTGTTCTCCATAGTAGCTATATCAATTTACATTCCCACCAACAGTGCAAGAGGGTTCCTTTTTCTCCACACCCTCTCCAGCATTTATTGTTTGTAGATTTTTTGATGATGGTCATTCTGACTGGTGTGAGGTGATATCTATTTGTAGCCGGGACGAAGTGAGAGTGACATAGACATATATACACTACCAAATGTAAAATAGATAGCTAGTGGGAAGCAGCCTCATAGCGCAGGGAGATCAGCTCAGTGCTTTGTGTCCACCTAGAGGGGTGGTATAGGGAGGGGGGGAGGGAGACACAAGAGGGAGGAGAAATGGGGATATATGTATACATATAGCTGATTCACTTTGTTATATGGCAGAAACTAACACACCATTGTAAAGCAATTATACTCCAATAAAGATGTTTAAAAAATAAAGTCATATGATCACCTCAACAGATGCAGAAAAATCATTTTGCAAACCAACATCCTTTTATGATTAAACTCTCAACAAAGTGGGTATAACGGAAACATAACATAATAAAGGACACATGTAACAAACCCACAACTAACATAATACTCAATGTTGAAAAGCCAAAAGCTTTTTCTCTAATATCAGAAGCAAGACAAGGATGACCATTGCCACTTTTATTCAACATAGTACTGGAAGTCCTAGCCACAGAAATCAGACAAGAAAATGAGATAAAAGGCATTCAAATTGGAAAGAAAGAAGTAAAACTGTCATTGTCTGTAGATGACATGACACTGTATATAGAAAACCCTAAAGAGTCCACAAAAGAAACGATAGAACTAATAACTGAATTCAGTCAAGTGGTAGGAATCAAAATTAATATGCAGAAATTTGTTTCTATACACTAATAACAAGTTATCAGAAATATAAATTGAGTGCAACCCCAGTTATAATTGCAACAAAAGAATAAAATACCTAGTAATAAACTTAACCAAGGAGGTAAAAGACCGGTACTCTGAAAACTATAAAACACTGATGAAACGAATTAAAGACAGCATAAATAAATGGAAAGATATACTGTGCTAATGGATTGGAAGAATTTATACTGTTAAAATATCCATACTACCCAAATCAATCTACAGATTCAATGCAATTCCCATCAAAATATCAATGGCATTTTTCACAGAACTAGAATAAAAAATCCTAAAATCTGTATAGAACTGCAAAACACCCCAAATAGCCAAAACAATCCTGAGAAATAAGAACAAAGCTGGAGGTACCATGCTCCCTGATTTCAAACTACAATTGACCTTGGAACAACATAGGTTTGAACTGCACAGGTCCAATTAAATGCAAATTTGTTTCAATAAGTACATACTACAGTAGCACACACTCTTGGTTGGTTGAATCCACGAATGAGAAAGCACAGATTTGAAAGGCTAACTATAAGTTATAGTCAGATTTTTTATTGCATGGGGGGTCGTGCATCATTCAAGGGTCAACTGTATACGACAAAGCTATAGTAATCAAAACAGTATGATACTGGCACAGAAAACACATAGATCAATGGAACAGAATAGAGAGTTCAGATTAAACCCAGTCACCTATGGTCAATTAATCTATGACAAAGAAGCCAAGATTATACATTTGGGAAAAGATAGTCTCTTCAGTAAATGGTGTTGGGAAAACTGGACAGCTACATGCAAAAGAATGAAATTAGACACCTTTCTTACACCATATACAAAAATAAACTCAAAATGGATTAAAGACTTAAATATAAGAACTGAATCCCTAAAACTCCTAGAAGAAAACATAGGCACTGTGCCCTTTGGCATGCATCTGTTTCCACAGGCAAGGGCAAAAAAGCAAAAATAAACAATTGAGACTACAGCAAGCTAAAAAGCTTTTGCCCAGAGAAGGAAACTATCAACAGAACAAAAAGGCAGCCTACTGAATGAGAGAAGATATTTTCAAACAATATATCTGATAATCGGTTAATATTCAAAATACATAAAGAATTCTCACAACTCAATATCAAAAAAACAGTTCTATTAAAAATGGGCAGAGGACTTGATTAGACATTTTTCAAGGAACACATACAGATGGCCAACAGACACTTGAAAAGATGCTCAACATCACTAATCAGGGAAATACAAATCAAAATCACAATGAGATATAACCTCATACCTGTCGAAATGGCTAACATTAAAAAGACCCCAAATAACAACTGTTGGCAAGATGTGGAGATAAGGGAGCCCTAGTACACTGCTGGTAGGAGTGTAAATTGATGTGGCTACTATGGAAAACAGTATGGAGGGTCCTCAAAAAATTAAAAATAGTACTACTGTATTATCCAGCAATTCCACTTCTGGGTATTTGTCCAAAGAAAAAAAACACTAATTTGAAAATACATACACACCCCTATGTTCATGGAAACACTATTTACTATAGCCAAGATATGGAAGCGACCTAAGTATCCTTTGATAGATGAATGGATAAAGAAAATGTGGTTTATGTGCATATACAATGGAATATTACACAGCCATAAAAAATGAAACCTTGCCATTTGTGACGACATGGATGGACCTAGAGGGTATTATGCTAAGTAAAATAAGTCAGACAGAGAAATACAAATACCATACGATTTCACTTATATGCTGAATATATGAAACAAAACAAATGAACAAACAAGATGAAACAGACTCATAGATAACAGAGAACTAACAAGTAGTTGCCAGAGGGGAAGGAGTTGGGGTGTTGGGTGAAATAAGTGAAGGAGATTAAGAGCTACAAACTTTCAGTTATAAGTTACAGGGATGCAACATACAACATAGTGAATATAGTCAATAATATTGTAAAAATTTTGTATGGTTACTACACTTGTGGTGACCAACTCATAATGTATATAAATGTCGAATCACAGTGTTGTACACCTGAAACTAACATAATATTGTATGTCAAATACACTTCAATTTAAAAAATTAGATAGGAAAGAAAAGGGAAACCCAGCTCTTCGGTGGTGTTAATGTTGGTGTTCAGGTTTTATCATTTATATGTGGAATCTATAATATGACACAAATGAACTTATCTATGAAACAGAAACAGACTCACATAGAGAACAGACTTGTGGTTGCCAAGGGGGAGAGAAGGATGGATTGGGAGTTTGGGATTAGCAGATGTTAACTATTTTATATATATGTATAACTGAGTCACTTTGTTGTACACCAGAAACTAACACAACATTGTAAATCAACTATACTTCAATAAAATAAATTTTAAAAAATAAACAATAGAATAAAAAAAGAAAACATCTGGTTTTCACATGTTTAGTCATGAGTACCATGCAGAGGTGAAAAAGAAATAATCATCCTCACTTTCTTTCTTTTTTTTTTTTTTCACGTATGAACGCAAGTTTTAATTACATTCTCTTACACAGCAGAAAAAAAATATTGTCTCAAACAGCCTCTTTTTCTTCCAAGCAGTTTGAGTTTCAAAACCTCATCTCACCTCACAATCTAATGTTTTATATAGGAGTAAAATCAAGGGGCCTAGGGACTTGTTCCTTTCACATATTTCTGGAGCACCTACTATATGTCAGGGTATTACCTGGGGCGGGCATTATCATCCCTAATTTATAGGTATAGGAACCGAGTTAAGGGACATAGTTTCTGAAAGCTGGCAGAGCTGGGGTTCACAGCCAGCTGTCTTCCCTTCCAAGTGCAGACTCTTCACCACATCACATTGCATAATGAAGGTACAAAGTGTGAGGTGACAATCTTCTTTTTCTCTTCTTATTTGTGGCTGTCCACATATGCTGCAGAAAGCAGGCATCTTTTGCCTGTCAGGGAGAGCTGAGGCAGCGACACTTTCCGTGCCCGGAGGATCCCGTGCCGCACCACGTGGGCTGCCATCTTGGAGCATACCCCCTCACTTTCTCTTACTTGTTTCTATAACCCCAGGGTTGAGGGGAGAGCTTCACCCAGAGAGAGGGTATACAGAAACATAAAAATAAAACGACACCATATTTTGCTGACTTAAAATTACGTGATCTCAAGATTTGGTGGGTGGGGAGGTGGGGAAGAAAGACTGTGTCCATGGCCAGTACTCCTAATGTCACTCTGTTACCTAAGATGTCAGTTATGTTCCATCCTTGAACTGTTACTTAGCCCAGAAAATACAGTGTGATTCCCTCCCATATCTTGCTGACTCTGAAAGTTTAGCATAGTTGATCCTCAGATTGTAGTCTAGGATCATAGACTGACACCAGGCTTAGGTAGGAAGAATAAAAAGGCTGGGGTCAGGAGCCCAGTGCATAAGTGTCTAGTACATCTTGTGTCTGACCCACACTGACTTGCTTACCCCTATTTCCAGTGCTTACATGGTTATAGCCATCCTTATTCCAAAAAGGATTGATAGTATTTTACAAAAGTATAGTACATACAAAACAAGTTAAATCCTACAAATTGTTTTGTTGTGGATTAATACATCAGAAACATGAAAAAAATTCATATATACATGCATATATACATGCATTCATACATATTTAATCAAGTTCTACAAGGTAATACCCCTCATTAAAAGTTCTTTAGTTAGAGTGGTTATGAGTTATTTTTATACCTACTATTTATATTTTATAATGTTTTATGCAACTAACAGGTATTATATAATAAAATACAACTGATTTTTTAAAAGGAAGGAAGAAACTTGTGCAAATGAAAATTGAAGAAGAGAAATGAAGCCAGGGTTGAGGTTAATACACAAAATAAATTCCACGAGTCACTGTGAACTTGCATTCATTTATTTGACAAATATTTTTGTTCACCTACCATTTGTTAGGAGCTGTGCTATGAACTAGGGGGTATAGAGGTAAAGTAGATAAATACTTTTCCTGTCTTCAAAGAACTTACTCTTTAGTGGGGAGGCAGATATTCATCAAATAAACATACAAATGAATGAAAATGTACATCTGTGATAAGTAATATGGAGGAATGTGTAATTTTAGAAACATAAAAATAAATAGCTTTTTTGCTTCGGAAGTTATGCTATTCATTGATTGACTAATTGAATGCTGTACTTTGCTATTTGTGAGCCCTACGTTTCCCTGTGAGCTTCCTAGTAGCCAAAGCAAACAAGAAGTATGATTGCTTGTATGAAGCAATTCATTACAAAGGAAGCATAACTATTTCTAGGACCGAGACAAATTTTTCATAAGGGGACTTGAAAAGATGACACATTTCAACAGCATTAATAGCATCTCTACAGTAAATATGTGTCTATTACCAATCACCAGGGATTAGGTTCTTGTCCTGTCTTCCATTGATGGTGTTTTTATTCCAAAGTCTCAGTTGCTCAAAGATTGTGTAAGAAATCTGAGGATCATTGCTCTCCTCCTCTTTCATTTCCACTAGTCCATCATTTGATGCTTCCTCCCTACGTAGGTGCTTTATTTAGACCTCCTTTTGGGATTTAAGTTTTAGCATTGTGTCAGAATGTTCTCATCACTTGAGTTGCTGGCCTATAGTTAAATACCCCTGCTGAAGCATGTGTCCATCCCTCAATGTTCATCTCTTAATGAAACTTAACAATAAAACAATGATGAGGACAATAATCATTCTCATTAATAGCACTTTCTAAGGAACAGGCACTGTACTAAGCACTTTATATACGATATTTAATTTAATCCTACCATAACTCTATGAGGTAGAAAACTGTTCTTTTTTTTTTTTGAGATAAACCTTTTATTATTTAAAAAAAGTTTTTTACAGTATGTCCTTGTTGGTTGTCTATTTTAAATATAGCAGTGTGTACATGTCAATCCCAAACTCCCAATTTATCCCTCCCTCCCACCTTTCCCCTTTGGGAACCATAAGTTTGTTTTCTTAAGTCTGTGAGTCTGTTTCTGTTTTGTAAATAAGTTTATTTGTATCATTTTTAAAAAAAGATTCTGCTTGTAAGCGATATCATATGATATTTGTCTTTGTCTGTCTGACTTCACTTAGTATGATAATCTCCAGGTCCATCCATGTTGCTGCAAATGGCATTACTTCATTCTTTTTAATGACTGAGTAATATTCCATTGTATATATGTTCCACACCTTCTTTATCCATTCATCTGTCAATGGACATTTAGATGGCTTCCATGTCTTGGCTATTGTAAATAGTGCTCCCATGAACATTGGGGTGCAGGTATCCTTTCAAACCATGTTTTTCTCCAGATATATGCCCAGGAATGGGATTGCTGGATCATATGTTAGTTCTATTTTTAGTTTTTAAAGGAACCTTCATACTGTTCTCCATAGTGGTTGCACCAATTTATATTCCCACCAGCAGTGTAGGAGGGTTCCCTTTCCTCCACACCCTCTCCAGCATTTATTCTTTGTAGATTTTTTGATGATGGCCATTCTGACTGGTGTGAAGTGATGTCTCATTGTAGTTTTGATTTGCATTTCTCTAATGATTAGTGATGTTGAGCATCTTTTCATGCGCCTGTTGGTCATCTGTACGTCTTCTTTGGAGAAGTGTCTATTTAGGTCTTCTGCCCATTTTTTGATTGGGTTTGTAGAAAACTACTCTTGTCCCTATTTTAGGATGAGGAAATTGAGACATGGAAAAGTAACTTACTCATAATCACATATCTATTACATGGTCAGTCTGAGCTGTGAACCAAAGGTCATGCACTGAACCACCAAGCTCTCTCCAGTGCCTGTCATTACTAGTAATCTGCCAATGCCTATTTTCCATGCAAGACCCCCTGGACTGGACCAGCCCCTTGGTTATGCCATTATTCATACACTAATTCCTTCATTCAACTAACATTTGTTAAGGATGTCTTTATGAGCAAGCAGTATGCTAACCTTAGGGATATGATGGTGAGCAACATATTATAGATACAAGCATACTGGCTGACCTATACTCACTAAAGCACACCATTACAAACTGTGATAGATGCTGTGTAGGAGAGTCCACACAGGAGAACCCAAGATAACCGTGAAGTTAGGGACTTGAGACCTGAAAGAATGGGTAGTCATTAAATAGGCAAACTGTGGCATATTTGGGGGTGGGGCAGTGGGAGAGTGTCTTAAGCAGAAGGAATAATTTGTGAGAAAGCTTTGAGATGGTAGGGAATGTACCCAGTTGAGTAAATGAAATAAAACCAGCACAGGTGGAGTAAGAAGACAATGAATAGAGGGGTGTAACACAAGGTAGGAGACTTTGGTAGTGGCCATAACTCTGCTCACATAAGACTTACGAATTGATAGGTTATGGTGGAAGTTATTTTTTTTCAATCAGAAGAGTAATGGAAAGCAGTGGATGGGCTTTAGGTGGATGCCATGCAAAGACTTGTTTTGTTTCTAAACTGATAAACAATTGTGGAAAACATTAGAAAAGGACAGAAGAGGTGGGGAACTACTAGGACACTACTACAGGCACCTGAGTGGCTGCAGAAACCCCTGCCTCTATTCTTTTTTTTTAATTGATATATAATTGGCATATAACATTGTGCATACTTAAGGTGTACAGTGTGTTGATTTCATACATTTATATATTGCCATGATTACCACAGTAGCATTAGCTAATACCTATCACATCACATAATTATCTTTTTTGTAGTGAGAACATTTAAGATCTAGTCTCTTAGCATCTTTGAAGTATATAATACAGTATTGTTGACTGTGACCACAGTGCTGTACATTAGATCTCCAGAACTTGTTTATCTTCTAGTTGCAGGTTTGTGCCCTATGACCAACATCTTCCCCACCTCATTGTGATGGCTGGATTTTCAGGGTAATACGACAATTGAGCAGGATTCTACTTGCGTGCATCCCATTTGAATAATCTACTAATTTAGACACACCCTGTTAGAAAGAAATTGATTAAATTGGTCAAATAACTGGTTATTTTGGAAGCAATTTGGTTGGCAATAAATTGAATAGTCACAAACCAGGGCATGTAAAATGTTACTTATATATACATATAATGGAACTCATTTTGGCTTTCAAGCTTCCACATTTGCAAATGGACAGATCTATGCTTTTCTATAATATTCAGTATCATTCAGTAATTTGAAAGCCGAAATCAAGTAATGTAACCTTGCCGCTGTCTCTTTCATAGCTTAATTATTTGGGGTAAAACCTCAGCCCTTAATGGTTTACTTCCCTCCCTTTGTCAGCCTTTCTCCCTTGTGTGATCTGAATTGCTAAGCAGTGGTGGTAGGGGGTGCTTATGCCTTCTTCTGGCATTGTGGAAGTGGTGTCTGGTCAGTGATAACTACAGATTGAGTTTTCTTATGCCTCTCAATCTTTGGGCGTCAGCAGCTCCTCAAGCACCCGATGCACACTAGGGGTTTATTGAGAGTACATCATTTGGTTAAATCAGAAGCAACATTTTTGAGACCTCACTTTTAAATCTAAAACTTGTTCACATGGATTTCTTACAGACTGGACAATTTCAGAATCATTCTGTAGCATCTTTCTAGAATAAGGTCTTATAAACAATAGCTATTCCACAAATATATGATGAACAGATTCTAATTAGTCTCTGAAACTTCCATAAAGTATTGTGCAGCTATTGCTTCATTTTGTTGGAAGTTAGGGGGTAGAAATCAGGGGTAGAGGTTTCAGTCAACACATTATTTCCATGTACATTCACCAGATTTGTTTTATGTCTACAATTTGCATATCTAAGCTTCACTAGGCTGTGAGTATAAAAGAGGTCATATTGCCTTTCTTTTCTTATTTTAATGCTTAATTTACAAGAGCTCAATCCTCTACTGACTCCAATGGAGGAATCCCCCAAACAAAGTACACCCAGTTGTTTTTGGTGAACTACAAAGAATTATCATGCATATGTTCACAGCTCATCTACAGTGTTCTTCCTTTCCTGTTCTCATGACTCTTAGCCAGTGGCCACTATTTTAGGACATCACCTAAAGAAACTCAGTACTGCCAGGACCATAGTGTCTTCCTAGAGACATCATTGGTAACAAGAGTGCTTTATCCCAGAGTTCACAAGAAGTCTGAGTGGTGCTTGATTCTCTGCAGAGCTGGGAAGATTTGCCCTTGCCATGGATTTCCATCTCATTTTGTCACCTGGGCCCTGAAGTGATACTGTTCAAGTCCAGAGTCTCAGAGATTATCTCAGGAACGTTGTCCCTTTAACTCCTTCAAATTTATATATCACAATTTTATGCAACCAAACAAGAACACTTAATATTTTCATTTCCCATCTCCATCAACATGCATCTCTTTGAGTAAAAAACATAAAGGATATACTTGCCATAGGCATTCACAGAATGAATGCATACTGTCTTTACACATTAACAAGAAATGTGAGGGGCTTTATTTCCAGAATTCAAGTTGTTTTCGACCTAAGTTGAATACAGTGAATTTTGGTTAAAATTCCTTTTTTTTTCCTTGAATGATTTAGATAACCATTTCAACTTCTCACTAAACTGTTCAGAAATAGAGTATATTTTTAAAAAATAATAATAAATTAAGAAGTATATCATAGATATGTAACAATAATAAGAGCACACCAATATATAAGCCAAAGGAGAAAATTATCTGTATTTTATTTAGTGATATTTATATTCTTTAGAGGAAATCAAACATAAAAGAGAACATGGTGCAATTCCATTTACTAACTGCTGAGTGGAAAATAAATAGAATATTAAAGACACCGGGGCGGGGGGGGGAACCCTGCATGATTAACAACATTAGTAATTCTTCTTTCTCAATTATTTTAAAGTTAAAATTATTTTTCATTCTTAAAAGACTATGGAAAAATATCGTCACAATGGAATATGTAATCTGTTTCTTCATCAGAGGAATATGTGTTTATTGAAATACTGAGATAAGCAAAAAAGAAACACTTTTTCTCATTAACATTTAGAACTTCTGTACAGTAACATTAGTGTCATTAACTTCTAGTTTCTATGTTTTGTGTGCTTAGCTTGCCTAACCATGTCCTTTCTCACTGGCATTTTGTAAAGTTATGCAAAAATCAATTTCTAGAGCATAGATTCTTAAACTTGGTGGCACATTGGAATCACATAGGAAAGCTATAAAGAAATAACTGTTGTCCTGATCTCACACCTAGAGATTCTGGTTGAACTGGTATGTGATGTGGTCTGGTTGATTTCAGTGCACAGCCAAGTTTGGGAACCTGTGTTCTAGTTAGGCGATTTCTTGGATCATTCCACCACTTCCGTGTTGAGCCTTGTTAACTATATGGAGGCAGCATTTTATAAGGTTTAAGAGTACATGTTCTGAATTTTGACTGTTGAAGTTGGAGCTTCCAGTCTACCAGTCATATATATGTCACTTTATATAAATTACTGAACCTGACTAAGCTTCAGTTTCCTCATCTTTAAAATAAGAAGGGCAAGGTTACCTGTCTCAGATTTCTGATGAAGATCAAATTAAATACATTTTGTAAAGTATTCAGCAGAGTCTGACACATAGAGTATACTTAATACCTATTAACAATTCATAATTTTTATTATTAATAAATTAAATAATGCATGTAGATCATTTATCAAAGCATCTGGCACACAATGTTTGTTGATATTATTATGTTATTATCGTTATTTAAGCTGCACGGGTCATGACTGCCTTCTGTGGTCATACTACCAAATAGAAGTCCTCTGCGGCAGCCAATTTTTAAAGAGCTTGATTAAGAGATAAGTCTATTGCTGCACTTAAAATACAGACTAGAATAAAGCATCTCACCTTTTTCAAGATGAATTTGGATAACAGTTCAGGTTACCTGTTTTCATTTCCAAACTATATCTTTGATAATCAAGCTAGGAATTAAAGCAATTCTGAGGTATTATATACTATATATTGAATAGTTAGAAGGGTTAACTTTCTCCTCTTTTAGATAAACAAATTGCCTCTTATATTTAATGTTTTATAAAAAGAGAAAAAATTTTTTCATATGTACTTGAAAAGTGATGCACAAAACAAATGGTAGCTAAGAGAAAGGAAAAGAAATAATACAAACAATGAAATGAAGAGGGTTGTATCAAATTCTCATTTGGAAAATACCAGCCTCCAACTGATGCGATGTTGGATCCAATGTGTATGCTTATTTTCATAATTTTTTATTTTAAAGTAATTTTAGAATTATAGAAAAGTTGCAAAAATAGCACAAAGCTCCCCCCCATGCTGGTGCTTAACTCAGTTTCCCCTAATGTTAACATCTCACATAACCATAGTACAGTTATCAAAACCAAGAAATTAACATTAGAACATTGCTATTAACTAACCTACAGAATTAATTTGGATTTCATCGGTTTTTCACCTAATGTCCCTTTTCTGTTCCAGGATGCATTGCAGGACACCACATTTTATTTAGTTGTCACGTCTCCTTATTCTCCTCCAATCTGTGACAGTTCCTAAGTCATTCTTTGTCTTTCTGTTTATTTTTATTTATTGAGTTATTTTTATTGAAGTATAGTTGATTTACAATGTTGTGTTAGTTTATGCTGTAAAACAAAGTGATTCAGTTATACATATGTATACATTCTTTTTTTATATTCTTTTCCATTATGGTTTATCACCAGATATTGAATATACTTCCCTGTGCTATATAGTAGGACCTTGTTGTTTAAATATTCTGTATATAATAGTTTGCATCTGATAACCCCAAACTCCCAATCCATCCCTCCCGCACCCCTCTTCTCCCTTAGCAACCACAAGTCTGTTCTCTATGTCTGTGAGATTGTTTCTGTTTTGTAGATAGGTTCATTTGTGTCATATTTTATATTCCACATATAAGTGATATCATATGGTATTTGTCTTTCTGACTTACTTCACTTAGTATGATAATCTCTAGGTCCATCCATGTTGCTGCAAATGGCATTATTTTGTTCTTTTTTATTGCTGCGTAGTGTTCCATTGTGTATACATAACACATCTTTATACATTCATATGTCAATGGACATTTATGTTGTTTCTATATCTTGGCTATTGTGAATAGTGCTTTAATCTCTATTTTATTTCTTCTCTGATCTTTATTATTTCCTTCCTTTTCTGACTTTAGGTTTTGTTCTTCTGTTTCTAGTTCTTTTAGATGATAGGTTAGGTTGTTTGCGAGTTTTCTTGTTTGTGGAGGAAGGCCTGTATCACTATGAACTTCCCTCTAAGAACTGCTTTTGCTGCATCCCATAGATGTGTATGGTTCTGTTTTCATTGTCATTTATCTCAATATATTTTTTAATTTCCTCTTTGATTTCATCACTGACCCATTAGTTTTTTAGCAGCATGTTGTTTAATCTCCACGTAATCATTTTTTTCTCATTTCTTTTTTCTGTGGTTGATTTCTAGTTTCATGCCACTGTGGCCAGAAAAGATGCTTGAAATAATTTCTGTGCTCTTGAATTTGTTGAAGCTTGTTTTGTGCCATAGCATGTGGTCAATCCTAGAGAATGACCTATGTGCACTTGAAAAGAATATGTATTAAGTTTTGTTTGGGTTTTTTTTTTGATGTAATGCCCTGAAAATATCAATTAAGTCTAACTGTTCTATTGTGTCATTTAGGATCTCTGTTGCCTTAGTGATTTTCTGGCCGGAAGATCTGTCCATTGATGTGAGTGGGGTGTTAAAGTCTCCTATTATTATTGTATTCCCATCAATTTCTCCCTTTATGTCTGTTATTATTTGTTTTATGTATTGGGTGCTTCTATATTGGGTGCATATATGTTGACAAGTGTAATATCCTCTTCTTGTATTGATCCTTTTATCATTATATTGTGTCCTTCTTTATCCTTCTTTATGGACTTTGTCTTAAAGTCTGTTCTGTCTGATATGAGTATTGCTACTCCTGTTTTCTTGTCATTTCCGTTTGCATGAAATATCTTTTTCCATCCTCTCACTTTCAATTTATGTGTGCCCTTTGCCCTAAAAGTGGATCTCTTGTAGGCAGCATATTGTAGGCTCTTTTTTTTTAAAATCCAATCTGCCACCCTATGTCTTTTGATTGGAGCGTTTGGTCCATTGACATTTAAGGTAATTTTTGATAGATATGTGTTTATTGCCCTTTTAAACCTTGTTTTCCAGTTGATTCTGTATTTCTTCTTTGTTCCTTTCTTTTTCTTCTTGTTTTTCCTTTTGTGGTTTGATGAATTCCTTTTATATTATGCTTGTGTTCTCCTTTTTTGGTTTTTGTGAATCTATTGTATGTTTTTGATTTGTGGTTACCCTGTTTTTCAAGTATGTTAACCCTTTCCTATATCTACTTGCTTTAGACTGATAGTCAATTAGACTCAAACACATTCCAAATAAAAGAAAAAAACTCTACATTTTATTACTCTCCTCCTCTACATTTTATGATTTTGATGTCCTCCTTTACATCTTCTTCTTTTCCTTTTTGCTGTTCATTGTGGTTATCATTGTTTTCACAAGAATTAAAAAAAATTGTTTTTCTTTTAATCTGTTTACTAGCTTATTTAAGTGAGTCACTTTCCAGTTGCAATTTTCTCTTTCCTATAGTTTCTTCTTTTCTATTTAGAGAAGACCTTTCAATATTTCTTTTACAATAGGTTTAATATTGCTGTAATCTTTTAGTTTTTGCTTGTCTAAGAAATTCTTTCTCTCTCCTTCTATTCTAAATGATAATCTTGCTGGGTAGAGTACCCTAAGTTGCAGATTTTTCCCTTTCAGAACTTTGAATATGTCTTGCCACTCCCTTCTGGCCTGGAACGTTTCTGAAGAGAAATCAGCTAAAAGCCTTATGGGGGTTCCCTTATAATTAACACCTTGTTTTTCTCTTGCTGCCTTTAGAATCCTCTCTTTATATTTAACTTTTGCCATTTTAATTATAATATATCTCACTGTAGGTCTGTTTGTGTTCATCTTGTTTGTGACCCTCTGTGCTTCCTATTCCTGGATATCTGTTTCCTTCTTTAGGCTTGGGAAGTTTTCAGCCATAATATCTTCAAATACATTTTCAATCCGCTTTTCTCTTTCTTCTCCTTCTGTAATTCCTACTGTACGTAGATTGGCATGCTTTATATTATCCCATAGGTCTCTTATATTCCTTTCATTTTTTTTCATTTGGCTTTCTGTCTGCCGTTCTGATTGGGTAATTTCCATTATTCTATCTTCCAGATCACTTATTCATTCTTCTGCATTATTCATTCTGCTATTCATTGCCTTTAGCTCGCCTTTCATCTCAGCAAATGAGGTTTCTAATTTTTCTTGGCTCCTCTTTATAGTTCCTAGTTCCTTTTTACAGTAATCTGCATTTCTATCAATGGCCTTTCTTAATTTCTTCAGTATTTTCATTATCTCCTTTTTGAACTTGGTATCTATCAGGCTGAAGAGGTCTGTTTCATTGTTTTTTCAGGGGAGTTCTCTTGATCTTTTAACTGGGAGTGGTTCCCCTGCTTCCTCATTTTAATTATATTTCTCTTACTCTGTGAGTTTAGGAGAAACAGTTTTCTACTGTGGTCTTGGAGGCCTGTTTTTATGTGGGAGCATCCCTTGTAGCTGGCATGGGTTTAATATTTTTGGTGTGAGGGCTGTTTTTAGTATGGATGCCTGCTGCCTGTTTCCTCGGTGTGTCCTGGCTCTTATCCCCTTGAGAGGGCATATGACTGATGTTGTGGTGACCAGAGTCTGCACCGGATGTTGAGCAGGACCTCCTCTTTGCTGTGTGGTTGTCACAGCCCTGTTGGGGGCAGGGTCTATTCCCTAGTTGTTGGAGTAGAAGCCCCCAGATCTGTTTCTGAGCTACGTTTCTGAGCTGCGGTGTGAGGTAGGTGGGATTGGAGCGCTTCCACTGGGAGAGGAGCCACTAAGTATTCCTTTGCTGGAGCTGTCCACCTAGGAGTGCACTCTGTTGTGTCATTTGTCACCCGTTGCACAGGCTCACAAAGTACACTGTTGTTAGCACTGCCCTTGGCCCCGCCTCAACAGTGGGAAGGCCTGGCAGTCAGCCCTGGTGTCCCTCAGGGGCTGTTTTCACAAGGCCATCAGCACAGATCCACTGATGTCAGGTCTCAGGACCACAGTCCCCACACACCTGGACCTGCTCTGGGAGCTGTGGAGGCAGCCCAGATACTGGCGTGGCCCAGCCCCCACATGCATGTGCCCATAAAGCCCACAGTTGCTAAGGCCAGGCCCGTCCCAGCTGCAGGAGCACCCATTGTCCACTCTGATGTCTGGCAGGTGCTGAGTTTACAAAGCTGGTGGTGGCTTGCACAACCATGGGGAGAGATTTCAGCCCTGCTTCCTACCTAAGTGACATGGTCCCTGGGGCTCACCTGTGATTTCAGCCCTGCCTTGTGTGTGGACAACCCACTGGAGCTTGTTCCCTGAGCCTGGCGAGGCGGTGGCTGGAGCCTGCCAAGGCAGCGTCTAGTGAGCTGAGAAAGAGGCTGCTGTGGTGGGTCCTGCCCCTCCCTTTGTGGGCCACTTAACAATGGCACTTCACTTCTATTATGGGCCCAGGCTTCTGCGTACACCCCTGGTTGCATATTCTGTCAGTGTTAAAAAAGAAAGAAAACCAATCTTTTAAAATAAAATTATTGTATGAATCAGAGGGAAAAGAACATTTATCATTATTAGCACCACCGTCTCCATTGAAGATTTTCTCAGCTGCATGAGAGCTAGTTCATATTTATAGATTTTGCTTTCTGCATGAAGGCATGGGGCCAAGACAGCAGGCAAAAGAGGAAGAAGACTTGCACAAAGCCAGGAATGCCTCTGATTCTGGGCAGGCAGCAATAGGGTGATATGCAGACTTAGGAAGGCTGCCAAAATCCTTAGGCCTTGGTATTCATTGATCCCCAGTATATAGTGGGTATAGCTTTAATTAGGATGAGTGTTGTCTTCTTTAGTGTTCTTTCTTTTTTTTTTTTTTTTATTTCTGATTAGATTCTCTCACCCTGTTGTTTAACTTATAGTGCATGCTCAAAATGCATTTCTTGAATGAATGAATGAATGAATGGTTGGTTGGCTGGCTGGCTTGTTGAGTATTAGCTGTTAAGGACCAAGGGAAACAGAACCACAACCTGAAGCTCAACAGTTAATGACAGCTACACCCATGATTTCCCAGCTGCTTTCAGGGTCAAATTTAGTAGTGAGTGGGGCAGAGGTTTCTGGAGAATCTTTTATCCACACTCTGGGCAAAGGCCTTATGAGCTCAAAGAGGATAATGAAGCTGAAACTAGTGATGAGTTTTCTCAGGAGTCTGTCTTCAGTAATTGATCGTTCCTTCAACCTATTGATTTTTCCTTTAAAGAAAAATTACTTTCTTTCTCTTTTCTAGTTACTGTGAATGAACAGCAGCATTAATCATTGTGAGCAATTCTTACTCCAATTTAATTTAGCTGTCATCCATAAAATATCCCAGTCTTAGGAATAAAGTAGGATTATTGTTTGCCGTCATTTCCTTATTTTTTCTGTCTCTTGATTTGATCAAAACCAATATAAACTAAATGATTTCAGAGTTTCAGATGGGAAAGCTACATTCTCATAGGGATATAAACTTGCTACTTAACACTAAGTAGTTCTTTGACAGCAAATGATACTTTGGAATTAAAAAAGAAGAAGATAACGAATTTCTGCACGTGCATATCTCTCTATTAGCAGCACCTATATGCCTTGAAGCGATACATAAACTATCTTAGAGCAGTCTATTTTAAGTTGATAACTTAATTTCAATTGCATATAAAAATTCCACACTTTTTCTCACCCTCCACACACATTTTGTTTTTGTGTCCCGATTTCCATATTTTTATATTGTGTATCTATTAACAAATTATTGTAGCTGTATTTATTTTAATAATTCTGTCTTTTCACTTTTATACTAAAGTTAAAAGTGATTTACACACCACTACCATCACAGCATTAGAGTTTTCTGAATTTGACTATATGCTTACCTTTACCAGCGCTGGGTTCCCAGATGGATGGGACTGTCTCCGGGATCTCAGTCCAGTGGAGCTGGAGCTGAGTTACATGGCTGTTGTCAAGTCTGCGATTGGCAGGCCTGTCACCAGGGGCACAAGCATGTGTGGTTCCTCCCCGATCCCTAGGTGGATGGGACAGCTCTGGGACCACGCTGGAGCAGAGTGGGAGGCAGTTCATGGGGCCACTTCTAGGTCTGCAGTCAAGTCCATAGACAGTGGGCCTGTTACCAGCTACACAGACAGGTTTGGCTCCCACTAGGTCTGAGAGAGCTCCTACATGGTTCCAGAGTGGGTCCCTGGATGGAAAGAACTGCCTCCAGGACCATTGTAGAGTGGGCTGGATCCAGGTCACAGGGCTCCTTTCAGGGTCCATACTCAGGAATGAAGTCAGCAGACCTGTCATGGGGGCCTTGGACAGGTGTGTCTCCTGCAAGTTTCCTGGGTGGGTGGATATCCAGTTTTCCCAGTACCATTTGTTGAAAAGTCTGTCTTTCCCCTATTTGAATGGTCTTGGCACACTTGTTGAAAATAACTTTATTTTTTAATGAACATTGAATCTTTTGTTTTATTTTTAGCAGATAAAAGGTGTTGGTCCTTATCAGACCTCAAATATGAATGTTTAATCTACCATCCCATACACCTAATGTATGTTATGCATTCAGCTGACATCAAATATAATTCATTTCAATAAATATTCAGTATTTTGGAGACAGTCATATAAAATGATGTCACAGCATACTACTAGACTGGTTCATATATAGGCCACTTTTCCCAATGTTAAAATTATTCAAACTTTTGGAGCCTGAATACGTCAGGAAGAAACAAAGAAGGGTCATATATATTTTGTGTGTGATCTTAGTCAACAAACTCAAAAGAATATTGTTAATGAACATTTTTAATTGATTTCTCATCTTTCATTAAGAGCCATAGATCATCTTGCCAAATCGACAAATGCTTTATATCATCAGCTATTTGGGTCTGCAGTTCCATGTTGGCAGCATACATATTGTACTATTAAACGCGTTGTCAGTAGCACTGACAACAGTGATGAAACAAGGGAAAATAAATCACATTAACCTTTCCATTGAGCCACTATGAACAGTCCGTTAAAGAGAAAAAAAAAAAGTACTTTTTGAACATTTACTTAAGAACAAAAGAACAAGTCTCAGGGAAAAGCATGTCTCTGTTTGCAGCCTCACCACGGGGAAATCTAATTCATGTTTGCTTAAATTTACTGTAAGAAAAGACCTTGAAAAGGAGCCAGTCTTTGTTCTAGTGTTCTCATTTAATCCATACATGAGTGGACTGTGATAAGAACTGCACCTGAGTGATTTGTAGAAGTCCTTCCCAATTCTGTCTCCTTTTAAAGAAGTTTGTTCTGTATAGTGGGAATATTCACGTGAATGATAAATGAGAACATTGAAAGTCACACAACTTTTGGGAAACATGGAAAATCCCATAGGATTTTCTTTCCAATTTTCTTATCTAGGCTGTATTTATTATAGTGTAACTGTTTATGTAGAAATAAATAGTTTAGAACCTTGGAAACTATACCATCTCCAAAAACAATATATTTAGCAGTTCTAACAAGCTTGGATTTTTGAATAGAATTCTAAATTGAAGATGAAGAAAATAAGTTAAAGGGTATCTTCTCCAATACATCAGTGAATGTGCAAAAGAAACAAATGCAAGTAAGGCCAGTTATCTAAACCATGTTGAAACTATTTAGAGAGGGATAAAGTTTTTGAGACTTGAAAGAAATTCAGTTCTTTTTCTTTTTTGCAAACAAATGAAATCTAGGCAAACAAATGAAATCTAGGCTAACAAAGTGGGGCTAAAGATAGGAAGAGTTTAATGACTGTCAAGAGCATCCCAATGCTTTCTAAGAGAATAATTTCTAAATGCTTGAAAACAATTTGCTAGTTATACTAATTTTTTTTATTGGTAGATGTATGAAATGTGGAATAAACATCAACTGGGCCTGAGTTCAATTTTTAAATTAATTCCTAGTTAAAGCAGATTCTACCATCCATCTGAGTATGAGAGCAAGAAACTTCATCTGTGTTCAAACTTACAACAAAATTTTTGTGATTTGGGGGCCATATTCTCTAAATATTTCCATTTTTTTGGCAGACATTTCAAGAGGCCCTACATCAATTTTGCAAGTTTAGCTTAGGTTAGCTTTATTGACTTTGTAATTTAACTTAGTTTGAAGAAGAAGAAAGAAGAAAAGGAAGAAGAGGAGAGGGGAAGGGGGAGGAGGGAGAGGGGAGGACGAGGAGGAGAAGAACAACAACAATAATAGCAATGACAACAAGAAACCAGCTGTTTCCATGATAGTGTCCTTTTCTTAACTTGGGTTTGGGTTTAAACAGAAAATGCACTGCTCGTATAAGTATTTTCAAAGCACCGCTTGAAGCAAACAGAAATATCTACAGTTGTGACTTAAAAAAACATCTGGAAATGGAGGTAAGGTCAGATAGCAAAAGGAAAACAGCACTTTAAAAGGAAAAGTAAGAGAAAGTTTTTTCTCTTTCTTGGTTCTTTGATGAAGAGAGTATTGGAATTCTCTCAGAACATAGTATTTTGGAGCTGTAGGCCCAATCTTCAAACTTTCCAAGATAATAATTTGACACAGTTGGTTGTTTTGCCTTTTTCCATTTCAATTTCCTGGGTAGTCATAAAGTACTTTATCTCCAGCACAGAATGGGCTAGTCTGTTATTCCAAAACGCAAGAAGGTATGTGAAATCTAATCTATGACTTGATGAGCATTTGACTTTCCTATAAAACGTGTTTCTTTCAGGTTCCTCTATGCAAAATATTTATTTTTGGATAAGGCACACTAAGCAAGTACTATTTAGGTCTTGTTTAAATATGGGCAAGCAACCACTGTTGTTACAAAACTCATCAGGTGACATAACAGATAATCCCCAAATAATCAAGCAGTATCCATTATCAATTCAATTCAACAAAATTATGGAATACTTCTGGTTTGCCAAGCACAGTGTGCAGGGAGCTACAGATAGAATAGTGAGCAAAACATAAATTAAGGCTGTTACAGGTTAATGTACTTTACCGAAATTATAATCAATGAGTCATAGTCAAGACTCAAGACAATGTCTTCTGACAATAAAGCAATGCTTTTGTCCATTATATCCATATGTAAATATTATACATCTATGCATTCTTACTTTGAGAGGTCATCGTTGAGACTGTTCAGTAGCATTGGCCACATAGGCATGAAATATGCATAATATATATGTGGATATAAAATATGTATACATTTTTATTGATATACTACTAAAGGAATTCATGCTATTTCTCAGACATCTTTAAAATGATTCATTTTCTCTATATGGCACAGTGTAGTGATTGAGGGCATGGATCTTCTAGCCAAAAGGCCAAATTTTGTATTCTGGCTCTGCTGCTTAGTGGCTGTCCAACCTTGGACAATTTATTTAACATCTTTGTGCCTCGGTTTCCTCAGTTTTACAATTACTATAGAGTACTTACTTTACCTAGTTGCCATGAAAATTAAATGTTACTATTGATGTTTACAAAATTTTTAGAATAGTGTCAGGTACCAAGAAAATATAATATGTGTTTGTTAAATGAGTGTAATAAAGAAATGTTTTAAAGGCCTTTGAGTGTATCTTTTTATAGAAAACTCAGAAGCATCTAACTGTGCCCCACTTCCCCTCCTACCTCTGTATTTAAAGAAAGAGCTTTCATGAGTTAAATATCCTAGAGCAGTCTAGATTCTTCAGGCTATAGTGAAGAAAGTTGATTAAATTAAATCAGTTGATTAAATTCTCCACATGATGGAATAGATAAGGAACACAAACAATCTTACTGTGTGTAATACAGAATAACTGAAGAAATACATATTTGTGTACAGAGCACACTAATTTTTGTTGCATTGCCAAGATAGTCATAGATTCAATACATCAATGTGGAGAAAGGAGAATATATTTTCTTGGCTTTGATTTCAATTTTGTAGGCTCGATGAAGACAGGTGCCATCATGTATACTCATTATATATGAGAAGAAAAATGTGATGAGAACCAAATGTTATGAATGGTTTCATAGGTGAAAGCAATACTAAATCATGTCTTTCCAAAGGACTATGTAGGATAGGAATTGAGTAAGTGTGACAACTTAAGAAAGTGAAAATGTTGGTCTAGTATCTGATATTTTCCTCTGTACTTCATCATAATTTGCAGAAATTACTGTGCTCTGTGTTAGCTCTTCATAACGAAGCAGAGTCCAGAAAGTCCAAAGTCAACTTGTACCATTGTTATCGTGTTATCTCATATTACACTAAATTAACCTTTTTCATTTAGCATACAACTCTTCATATGTAGAAACTTGCATGCCAGATTTAAATAGCAAGGTTGATTTTTTTCTTTTTTTAATATTGGCTCAAACGTTGTCCTAGTGGTGGTGAAATGTAATAAAGATAAATGAAGGTTGATAATTGATACCTGATTATGTGATCTTTGGAAAATTACTTAACATCTCTGAAGCTTAACTTTTCTCTCTTACAAAATGGATATAATAACTATCTCCTAGAATAGTAGTGTAAGATGAAATGGTGTTCTTGAAATACTAGCCATCTTCCCCTCATAGTTTATAAGCTCCCATGCTTCTTCCCCTCACCTCAACTCAAGAACTGTGCTATATTTTGCCATAGTAGAAGGATGTGACAGTACAGAAATCATTTCCCAAAAGGAAGAATTCTTGAATTTTGTTGCCAAATAAGGGCTTTAGGAAAAGACAGAGAAATATTGAAAGGACAAACAAATTTTAATTTATTTCTATTGTATGTGTTACCTGTTGCTGCATAACAAATTACCCCAAAACTTAGGATCTTACAACAACAAACATTATTTTACAACATCTGTGAGTCAGTAATCTGCTGGATCCTCTGGCTCAGGGTCTCTCATGAGGCTGTCATCATGATGTCACTTGTGGTCTCGTCTCATAGCTCAAGGAAGGAAAATGGTGCTGAGACATCAAGGGCATCTTTACTCTGATTACTAGGTGGGAGAAATAAGAAGACAGCAAGATCCCATAGAGGTAATGGTTCAATAGATGGAGCGTACACAGGTCTGCAGTGATCCCACAGTCCCAGCATGGAATGACAAATAACACAAGGGTTCCCATATCCTTGAGTATGGTGCAGAAATAGAGGCAAGAGTCACCTGAGTGGGCAATGAGGAGAAAATGAGGGATGCCTCAGTGCTTTCTTGCAGGAGTCAGATTGCCTGAGTGGACTGATGGCACCAGGAAACAGATGGCCCAGTACTCCCGCACGCCTACCGCATTCGCCACCGACTCTTTGGTGTGTTGTAAGCGCTGAGCAACGTAGACACAGGGCTGGGGAAACAGGCAGGAGAAACTCCTTCCATGAGAGTGAGTCCATTTCTGCTACCCTGGTAGGTATGGGCCACAAAGTAAATTAGGTCAAGTCATGGAAAGACAAAGAAATTTCTATTTGTTTCACATTTGGGTTTTCAGATTATCTTTACATCTCATGTATAATAAAGGGCCTAGTTCATATCTGGAAGCATTGTAGATGCTTATTAAATGGTAGCTATTTATTATTTTGATTATTTCCCAAGCTAACTGATAATTGAAAACACCTCATAGAAGTATTTCTACATAGAGAACATAAGCTCTATTACAACCAAGGGTCTACATTATGTTGGGGGGATGAGGGAGTGATTGAACAATGTGGCTTCAAAATTATCTATCTAGTAAGTGCTAGTGAGCCTATACTGAGACTGAAGTCTGGCCCACTGATAGTCATCTTCTAATACCTATTTTTAGAATGGCATTAGATCTGTGGGTATCTTATTCTCCCCACCCATAAAATGGGTACCTTAACCCTATCACCAAAATGTTATTTGGAAGTAGATGGTAGTGCTGGGATACTGCATTGATCAATCCTTTTAATAAAGGATTTAGATTTTTTTAGTTATTTTTTTCCATTAATCTCAGAATAAAGTATACTAAAAGAGGACTGAGTTGTAAGTGTTAAATAATTATATAGGAGATGCCTAACCATCTGCCTCAGAAAATAATTTAAAAAGATTTACTGAGTGATTAATGTGTGTCCAGTACTATTCTAGTTGCTTTGTATATATTATCTCATTTAATCCTCATCACGTCCATATGAGGTATATTATAAGCTCCATTTTAAAGATGAGGAACTGCAGCCCTGTGTTAACACAGGTGGTAGGTAAATGAGCCAGAATTTGTACCCATGCACACTGGATCTAGAGTCCCTATGCCTATGCTTCATTTTCTCAAGAATAAACTTATCACATGATCAAAGTTGGGAAAGCACCCCAACTGAGCTTGAGAAATAAAGTGTATCTGATTCAGAGTTCTCCTACAGATTAGATGAATACCTTTGAGCAAGTTAGTTATTATTTGTTAACTTCATTTTCTCATACGTAAACTAGTACCTACCTGTCAAGTTTGTAGTAAGAATTAAAAGAAGCAATACAAAGCCTGGGACATATTATTAATTTTCTTAGAAGATCAAGTTTGCTGTTTTTAAGTCTTATGTCCAGGCTTCTTAGGTGATCAATTGAGATAATTTCAGTGAAAACACTTTGAAAATTATAAGTCACAAGATAAATGAAAGAAACTCTATTAACACTATTAATATAAATAGCTAACAATTTTAATGTACCAGGCACTGAGCCAAAAACTTTTATATGTTAGCTAAAAAACAAAGCAAAACAAAAGACAACTTTAAAGACCTTTTTAAAAACTCTAAATCTGGGAAGTAAGTACTTTTCCACAGATGAGAACACTGAGTACCAGAAGAGCCAAGTAGCATGTTCATGGTTACAGCCTGGAAGTGCTGGAGTTTGGAGTTTTCCTCAAAAATAGCTAACTCCAAAACTGCATGCTTTATATCATAAAACACTATTGAAAACATACGGCTTCAAGCACTTCAGAAGCAGTCATTGCACTGTGAACAAAAGAGCTAATTGTAACCAGACATCCAGTTACTTTAGCTGGTGAAATGATATATTTAAGACTAGCGATTTCTATTGTGGTTGATACATTTTAGGCAGGACTTGATGTATCTTGGGAAGGGGAAGGGAGTTACAGAAAAACCCTACAAGCAATAAAAATTTGTATTTTAAAGGATGTTATATAATGCTCAGATTATTTTATTCATCTATTCTTACATCAATCCATCTATTCCTCCCTCCCTCCCTCCCTTCCTTCCTTCCTTCCTTCATCTGTATATCAGACTAGTCTTTACCCTGATAGTTGCATTACACAACATTGGTACAAAACATATCCGAGTTCGCATTGCAGCCTCAAAACTTCCCATTTGTGTGGTCTGTATAAGTTACATAATCCCAAAATGGAAAAAAAATGTATCTATCTTATATAGTTGTTAGTACTAAATGTGATAATGTATCCAAAACACTTAGCACAGCGTCTGGTGTACGGCAAGCACTCAGTAATGCTTAGTTCTCCTCATCATCTTTTTCATCTTATCACAAACTTTGACCAATTTATGAAACACTTTTCTATTCTAAAATTCACTGTGTCTTAATTGGTTCTCTGGGAAAAAAAAGATCTATTTCTCCGGACATAATTGGTTGTCTGGAAATGGAAGCACTATTTCCCTAGAAGCAATCTTATAAACATTTCTCGGATTCCTAGGTTACCCTGTCCAATTCCATTAAAGGCATCATGTAATTTTATAAGTGTTATTTATCAAATTTCAGCCAAGAGAAAGGCCAGAGGTCTTCAGAGCCCTAGCTAAAAGTCTAGGAAACAAAGTAGTGGTGATAGGAGTCAAAAGGGAGGGTTGAAGCTATGTTGAAATGAGCTAGCTATGAAGGGGCATTAGATCATTAAAAAGTAAAGATTCTAGGTTTGAATAAATGGATTGATTTTATACCAAGACATTATTGAAGAGGCAGAAACAACTGCAAAAGAGAGGCCAAAATGTAAGTTGGGTAGAAAGTAGAAAGTCAGTGTGGATACAGGACACTCGGTTCCAGGAATAGGGCTAGGAAGACAAATATAGGAGACACTGCGTTGGGAGAGACAGCAAGGAGAGGGCAAGACCACCAGCCCTTCCCTGAGATGAGACAGGAGTGAAGCCCTGCATCTAGCTATAGTTTTCCACCTACTTTTGTGCGTCAAAGCTTGACAGCTAAGCAATGATTAGATGAAGGAGGGTTGTGTATTTCCTGCGGAGACATTTGAACAATATGCTGAAGGTCATGAAGAGTCATTAAAGAGACGTAATTCAGGGAGTCAAAGCTTTCTGCTAAAATACTTGTCTCAATTTTTGTGGACTGTTTTCTTTGTGGACTTAATATTATATCCTGCTTACAGGCACCTAGACAAAATACCGTAACTCTGAGTTTTTGCTTGGAATCGTTTAGTATTCTTCACTTCTAATGAAGCAGTCACAAAGAAAGATAAACATGTAGTACGTTAACATAAAAATCTTTTGGGTGATGTTATAAAGCTCAGTATTTATTAAGAACACAACTACATGATTTTTAACAAGCTGGGATGCAACATTCATTTACTCCTGTTGCCATTTTCAGAGGTCGCCAGTTATGAAGGTCCCTGGCAGCATTACTAGTGGGCTAAACACTTTAATATATAATGTAAAAGCTTTTTATAGAGGAATATCAGTTTAGCTAGAGCGTCCATTCAGCACTGAGGTATGTGAATGTTTTCCCTACATTAAATCAAGTTTGTTGACATGTTGCCTGTAAAGCCTGACATCTCACCAGATTTATTGTATACTTTGTGCAGAGGATTCTGAATCCCACAGAGCACTATCGGCCATGGTATTCTGTCTCCCAAAGTAGATGCTCAATAACTTCCTCTGCCTGGAAGAAGTTGGCACTCTAGAAATGACTACTTTCCTTGGCCCATTATAGGGCAATGGAAAGATGTTTAGATAGTCTAAAATGCATCAGTCATTTCAACGTTTTCTTTTCCTGGGTCTCAGGAGAATCTAAATGTTGGAGGCAAGGTAGAAGTAGTTATCCAGTGCACAGTGTTGTCTACCTACTGAAATTTTCTGTTAATTTCAGAGGTGAAATTTTCTGAATACTTGAATTTCACAAAGTTGATTCTTTTCATAAAGTTAAGCTATATTTCAGCTGGTAGGTATCCTAAACATTTCTGCCTTCTCAGAAAAAAGTGTGTGCTCAAATTTTTCTGGTGCCTCAGAGTCATTATCAGTGGCATTAAATACTGCCTGTACTAGTTTTCTATTGGTATTGCAACAAATTACCACAAACTTGGAGGTTTAACCAATACAAATTTATTAACTTCCTGTTATGTAGATCAGAAATCCCACAGAGGTTTCACTGGGTTAAAATCATGACGTGGACAGGGCCACCTTCCTTTCTAGAGGATCTAGGGGAAGTTCTGTTTCCTTGCCCTCTCCAGCTTCTAGAAGCTTCTCACAATCCTTAGCTAATGCCTCTCTTCCTGCATCCTCAAGTCCAGCAGCATAGACTCTTCAAATATCCCTCTCTTCTGACCTCTGCTTCCATCACTTATTTTTCTCAGACTGACACTCTTGCCTCCCTCTTATAAGGAGTGGGCCCTCCTGGATAATGCAAGAGCATCTCCCCATCTCAAGATTCTTCATTGTATCTGTTCTTAATAGCTGGTTTGACCTTTTCTCTCAATGACCAGTTGTGGGCACAGGTTTCTCCCAACTAGTTTTCTCCTTCTAAGTTACTATCAATAGTGAGAAGATGGTTAAAGGTGATAGATGTGAGAAGAGAGAAGAAAGAAAAGAGAGGAGAGTGATTGAAGCCAGACTATGAGTAAAGTCTGAGGTGGTCTTCGGTGAGTAAAGCTCAGGATATCCATGCTGTCCATTTAAAGGACCTTATTGCTTGCCTCTGATTTTCGTATATGTTCAGGAGAGTTTAGTCTGTTGTTTTAAGTTCACTCAACTGTTCATAATCTCCCCCTTGAATTTCATTCTCATTCTTTTCTCTGTTCTTACACTTATAGTGCCCCCCTTCTCCTTGCAATGCCCCTTCCTTACTTTTCTCTCTTCCAGAATCCTTTTCATATATAAATTCTTTTTTCTTAAATTTCATTGAAGTATAGTTGATACTATGTTGTGTTAATTTCTGCTGTACAGCAAAGTGATTCAGTTATACATATATATACACATATATATATTGATATATTTCATACTCTTTTCCATTATGGTTTATCACAGGATATTGAATATAGCTATACTATAAGACCTTATTGTTTATCCATCCTATATATAATAGCTTACATCTGCTAATCCCAAACTCCCAATCCTTCCCTCCCCTGCCTGCCACCCCCTTGGCAACCACAAGTCTGTACTCTATGTCTGTGAGTCTGTTTCATAGACAGGTTCATGTGTGTCCTATTTTACATTCCACATATAAGTGATATGGTACTTGTCTTTCTCTTCCTGACTTACTTCACTTAGTATGACAGTCTCTAGGCCCATCCATGTTGCTCCAAATGGCATTATTTCATTCTTTTTTTAAAAAATTTATTTATGTATTTATTTTTGGCTGCATTGGGTCTTCATTGCTGTGCGTGCGCTCCCTCCAGCTGCGGCGAGAGGGGGCCACTCCTCGTCGAGGTGCGCGGGCCTCTCACTGTGGTGGCCTCTCCTGCCACAGAGCACGGGCTCCAGGTGTGCGGCCCTCGGTAATTGTGGCGCGCAGGCTCAGCAGCTGTGGCTCACAGGCTCCAGAGCACAGGCTCAGCAGCCGTGGCGCAGGGGCCCAGCCGCTCCGCGGCACGCGGGATCCTCCTGGACCAGGGCTCAAACCCGCATCCCCTGCACTGGCAGGCGGACTCCCAACTACTGCGCCACCAGGGAAGTCCCCATTCTTTTTTATGAAAGAGTAATGTTCCACTGTGTGTGTGTGTGTGTGTGTGTGTGTGTGTACCACATCTTTATTCATCTGTCCATAGACATTTAGGTTGTTTCCATGTCTTGGCTATTGTAAATAGTGCTGCTATGAACATAGGGGTGCATGTATCTTTTCGAATTATAGTTTCATCTTGTCTGGATATATGCCCAGCAGTGGGATTGCTCCCAATAGTGGGATCATACAGCAACTCTATTTTTAGTTTTTTGAGGTACCTCCATACTGTTTGCCATAGTGGCTGCACCAATTTACATTCCCACCAACAGTGTAGGAGGGTTCCCTTCATAAATTCTTCTTGAAGACTTTCTTACCCTGTCTCCCCAAATTAACCACTCCCTCCTTTGTGCTCTTATTGAATTATGTTCCTGTTAAAACAGTTCTCTATCAGGTGTAGTTGTTCATATGTATGTCTTGCCCTGCTGCTAATCTGTGAGTTCCTCAGTGATGGGGCTGCATGCTCCTCAGTTTTGCATTCCAACACATATCACAGTCCATGGTACAGAGTAAATTGCTGGGGAAATGAACACATAGCGTGCTGAGTATGTAGCCAATATAGAGGGTCAAGAGGCTGTGCTGGTTAGTGGAATGGACACTCGCTAGTTCTGGGCTCTGGTTACCACTACTTCATTGCTTTTCATTTGTTGAAAGTCTATGAGAAATATCTGATGAATAGCTGAATAAATGAGGGTAAAGTAGTGATTGTGTATTATCACTTTAGTGCTGATTTGCCTTGTCCTCCAAAAAGGGAACCTCGGGAATACTAACAGCCACCTCTTAGTACACTCTGTATCAAACCACTTAGTGCTGAACTGGCCTTATCTTATTTACAATTCCAAATAGTCCTATAAAGTAGTCATTTTTTAAAATAAATTTATTTATTTTTGGCTGCATTGGGTCTTCGTTGCTGCACAGAGGCTTTCTCTAGTTGCAGTGAGCAGGGGCTACTCTGTTGCGGTGCACGGGCTTCTCACTGTGGCGGCTTCTCTTGTTGTGGAGCACGGGCTCTAGGTGCGCGGGCTTCAGTAGTTGTGGCTCGTGGGCTCTAGAGCGCAGGCTCAGTAGTTGTGGCACATGGGCTTAGTTACTCCGGGGCATGTGGGATCTTCCCGGACCAGGGCTCCAACCCGTGTCCCCTGCATTGGAAGGTGGATTCATAACCACTGCACCACCAAGGAAGCCCAAAGTAGTCATTTCTATCCACTTTTGACAGTCAGGAAACCAATGCTGAAAAAGTCTTTTGCCCAAGATCACACTATTATTAAGTGTCAGAACTGGAATATGATGAACCCAGATCTAAGTTTTCTCTTAACTACTATGCTGTACAACTCCTCGTGTTTACTGTTTATGCTGCCAATGTAGTTTGCAGAACCTTGTCCCATTTATGAGCTGGAAGGGACAGAGTAACGTGATGGCTCATCACAGAGGCTCTGGGGTCAGACAGATAGTTTACAATATCTGACTCATACACTTAGAATCTGAAATCCTTGCAAAACTTACTTAACTTTCCTGAACCTCGGGTTCCTTATTCCTAAGAATGGGAATAATAATATTTCCTACCTTGAAAGTTCATTGTGACAAATGAATAAGATGAAATATATAACGTGTTAATTACAGTACCAGCCTGTGTTCTTCCTAGTATTGCTGTGAAGAGTAAATTAGGTAATATATCTAGCAAATAGTAAAAATTAAAAATGGCAGCTCATATGAAATAATAATATATAATATTTAATGTTATATTTGTTATATATGCAATATATACATATATGCAATATATGTATATGCAACATTATACATAATTTATAATATTAATATGATACAGTAATGTCATATATGATGTTTCACAATAAACAATGATAAATGTGGTCTTTCCCATTTGTTGAAAACTACTTATTTACTTAACAGACTTACTTTCCCCAAGAGGGAAGCTTCCACTTAGTTTAATCATCAGAAATTCTGAAACAGCATAATCTATAAGAACAGTATTTTATGATTGAAAAGTAGCTTCTTTGTTTTTGCCTTATAAAGAACATAAACACAAGACCCAAGTTCTTACTTAACTCAAGACCCTCAAAGTGTCCCAATCTAGAGAAATCACATACATGATAGGCAGACAAGACCCTCCCCATAGACCAGCATATACCTGCAGAGGAGGTGAAACCAGTCAGTGCAGCATATCTGCAGGATATTTGCTATCAAGAGCAGCTTGGATGAGAAATTCAAGTAGTGGACTCCAGTGTATGGATTGCCTCAAAAATGTTCTAGAGAATAAGCTCCCTTTTGTCTATGCTAAGATTTTTTTATACCATGATGTGGTGGGGCATAGTTTAATGATTTAAGAATTGGAGCCAGCTAATTAATGTGCATAAACTTACTAAATTATGAGAAGGATAGATCAGGACAAAGTGATAAGAAGAGTATCAAAGAATACTTTTGTTATTTTTAGGTCCCATTTGTTTATTTTTGTTTTTATTTCCATTACTCTAAGAGATGGATCCAAAAAGATATGGCTACAATTTATGTCAAAGAGTGTTCTAAGTTTTCCTCTAAGAGTTTTATAGTGTCCAGCCTTACATTTAAGTCTTTAATCCACTTTGAGTTTATTTTTGTATATGGTGTTACACAATGTTCTAATTTCATTCTTTTACATGTAGCTGTCCAGTTTCCCCAGCACCGCTTATTGAAGAGACTGTGTTTTCTCCTTTATATATATTCTTGCCTGCTTTGTCATAGATTAATTGACCATAGGTGTGTGGGTTTATTTCTGGGCTCTCTATTATGTTCCATTGTTCTGTATTTCTGTTTTTGTGCCAGTACCATACTGTTTCAATGACTGTAGCTTTGTAGTATGGTCTGAAGTCAGGGAGTGTGATTCCTCCTCCAGTCTTTCTCAGGATTGCTTTGGCTATTCAGGGTCTTTTGTGTTTACATACTAATTATAAAATTTTTTGTTCTAGTTCTGTGAAAAATGCCATTGGTAATTTGATAGGGATTGTATTGAATCCATAGATTGCCTTGGGTAGTATAGTCATTTTGACGATATGGATTCTTCTAATCCAAGAACACAGTATATCTTTCCATCTGTTTGCATCCTTTTTGATTTCTTTCATCAGCATCTTGTAGTTTTTGGAGTACAGAAGACACCATATTTTTGAATGGTGAAGCAAACAGGATAAAATGTCTTTGTATACCTTATATACAATAAGGCAGATGGAATTCATTTCTTTAAGCTTCATAGGAAAAAGCATAGCTGACTGTTTAGGAAGCAAGTGGTGATAAATGGAAATTTTTTGGTACTATTATTACTTTGTTATGTAAATATGCTTTATGTTCTCTTTAATTAATATAATATCTTTATTGATTTTATTGAACAGAAAGATAACGGGTTTCATGGTTACAGTCATGACCATGGTCCCTTTGGCTGAATATTTTCTATATGATCTGAAGTTCTTTAGCCTTGATGTTCCTGCATTGGATGTGTTCAGGCAACTGAGCCTTACTGTTGGAGAGGAATTACTGTATTTGGAAATTACAGTGTTGTTTAATGGGGAAAAGAGTATTCAATTGCAGAGATACATTTGTAAAATTTATTTGAGTGGGGCATATGAACCACACATGTGGTGAATATAAGAGGAAAGACAAGGTGATTTTGACCTCTTGTCAAGGGTTTTCTCTGTCACAAAATAATCTAGAATTTTATGATGAATCAGTAATGGTGTATAAGCATTTTATATAGAATAACATTTCTATATAAGGACAGAGCTGTGAGTCATACAATGGGTTTCTAAGTTTTTATTCTTTTGGCACAATTTTGTGATTAAAAAGCTTCCTCTCTTGCCTCAGTTCCCCATCTTTAAAATGTAGCTAATTCTGATTCCACTCAACTGAGCTCCTTGTTAGTGAATGGCAAGAATGACATGAGATAAATGAAAGCTTTTAAAATACTTGAGATATTGCTTTAAGGATCTTATACTTAATTCATGTGTCCAAAGCAACTTGGACACATTTCTGGCTTCTGATGATGTTTGGTAGGCTACGCCTCTGTGACAGAGAGACCCAATTTTATAGTGGCTTAAAGACCAGAAATGTTTATTTCTCTCTTAGTAAGCAGTCTGTAATGGATAGGCAGGCTACTCTGTTCCATTTGGTCCTTTAAAGACTTTGGCTACTTTCTTCTTATTTTTCTACTGTTGTCTCCAGTCATTGTCCTCGTTGGCATAGTTGAAGTTGGATGGCAGGCATGTCTGTATTCTAGATCCTAGGAAGAGGAATGAGCACAGAGAAATTCACATGAGGTGTTTTAATGTCCAGAGCGAGAAGTGGCATGCTATTCACTTCCACTCATAGGC
This sequence comes from Eschrichtius robustus, assembly GCF_028021215.1. Taxonomy (NCBI): domain Eukaryota; kingdom Metazoa; phylum Chordata; class Mammalia; order Artiodactyla; family Eschrichtiidae; genus Eschrichtius; species Eschrichtius robustus. Next base: position 124,082,778 of record NC_090845.1, read on the forward strand.
AACTCTAACCCTACAAAAAGAAGGGCAGAATGGCTGACCTGGTACAAGATGGACAAGGGTAGCTGAGTGAGGATGAGAAAAAAAAATGTTAGGGAGTAGTGAGAGCAATCTTGTATTCGTTCAGAAAACTGCTTAGGGCCTAGCTTAGTCATTCTGCTGTGTCTTGGTTACTGTCTTCCTTCTCTGAAGTGATAATAGATTATTTTTTCCCAAGTGCAGGTATTCTGAATTTTCTTCTCAGAGCTTTAAGACTGCTTTCAATATATCTACAATATATTTTTTTTTTAAAAAAGAAGATGGTCAGAAGAACCTAGGGGCAAGACGGGAGTAAAGATGCAGACCTACTAGAGAATGGACTTGAGGATACGGGGAGGGGGAAGGGTAAGCTGGGACAAAGTGAGAGAGTGGCATGGACATATATACACTACCAAACATAAAATAGATAGCTAGTGGGAAGCAGCCGCATAGCACAGAGAGATCAGCTCGGTGCTTTGTGACCACCTAGAGGGGTGGGATAGGGAGGGTGGGAGGGAGGGAGATGCAAGAGGGAAGAGATATGGGGACATATGTGTATGTATAACTGATTCACTTTGTTATAAAGCAGAAACTGACACACCATTGTAAAGCAATTATACTCTAATAAAGATGTTTTTTAAAAAAATCTAATGGGAAACATGTTTTTCTTTTCTCACAAAATGAGTCACTTTCTCACTCTGGTTCTTGCAAGTTTGCTCAGTCTCCCTGTACACTTCATAAGTGAACATATTTACAAAATGTTCAAGACTCTCGCTGCCTCAGTTGATCATCCTAAGATGAGGTCAAGCAATGGAAGGTGTTGTTTAATTAATGTTCCCAATTTTTGGTTATAAATTTTGTTTCTCAACTATCATCCTGGTGGCTTTGACATAAATGCAATACAGTATTTATAAAAATTTAAGTTTTAAATTTGGAGGATTGCTGAAAATTTTAGAAGCCCATATGTTTATAAAAAATAAAAAATAATAATGTATATATATAATTGAAGTATAGTTGATTTACAATGTTTCAGGTGTACAGCAAATTGATTCAGTTACACATGTATGTGTGTGTATATATATTTTTTCAGATTCTTTTCCATTATAGGTTATTACAAGATATTGAGTATAGTTCCCTGTGCTATACAGTAGGTCCTTGTTGTTTATTTATTTTATATATAGTAGTGTGTATCTGTTAATCCCAAACTCCTAATTTATCCCCCCCTTTCCCGTTTGGGAACCATAAGTTTGTTTTCTGTGTCCATGAGTCTGTTTCTGTTTTGTAAATAAGTTCATTTGTATCATTTTTTTTTTAATAAACTTGTTTTGTTTTTCCCTTTGTTTAAAAAATTTTTTAATTTATTTACTTATTTATTTATTTATTTTTGGCTGTGTTGGGTCTTCGTTTCTGTGCGAGGGCTTTCTCTAGTTGCGGCAATTGGGGGCCACTCTTCATCGCGGTGCGCGGGCCTCTCACTATCGCGGCCTCTCTTGTTGCGGAGCACAGGCTCCAGATGCGCAGGCTCAGTAATTGTGGCACACGGGCCTAGTCGCTCCGCGGCATGTGGGATCTTCCCAGACCAGGGCTCGAACCCGTGTCGCCTGCATTGGCAGGCAGATTCTCAACCACTGCGCCACCAGGGAAGCCCCAGTATCATTTTTTAAGATTCGTATATAAGTGATATCATATGGTATTTTAGAAGAAACTTTATTTTTAAAATACTTATGCTTTTAAAAAATGGCTGACTTAGAATAATAACAGCTTGAATTATTCAGTTATGTCAAGTTCAATGCTATCCCATGTTGTAATGTTAGTTCAGCTTGACACTATCATGTGAAATCAATAATAATGTATTGCTGATCTAGCAATATGGTGTAATGTCTGAGAGAGCATTGACAGTTTTCCAAAACCTTCCAGATCACACATTTATTTTATTTTTTAAATATGCCTCTGCTGAGTTTGAAGGACATAAAATTTGACCTTCCAAACTAAATAGAATGTAAAACACTAAGAGTGAACCCTAAGGTAAATTACAGACTTTAAGTGATTATGATGTATCAATGTGGGTTCATTCTTGTTTAAAAAAAAATACCATTCTGGTGAATGATATTGATAAGGGTGGAGGCTATGCAGGTGTAGGGCGGCAGGGGGTATATGGGAAATCTCTGTACCTCCCTCTCAGTTGTGTTATAAACCTCTAAAACTGTTCTAAAAAATAGTCTTAGGAAAAAAGGCACCCTAAAAATTAAAATTGACCTTAAAAATAAGGATCCTAGCATGTTTGTGTGTAAAAAGTCTCGATATCATACTGATGTTAATTCTCTCAAAAATGATCTTCAGTATAATGTGCTTACAACAAAATTCAGGGAGGATTTAATGGAATTTAAGAAGCTGAGTTTAAATACAACGAGATTGGTAAGAATGACTGATATACTTGTGAAGAAAACATGAGATGGGAAAGATTGCCCTACCAATATGAAGATATTAAAGAGGAAAAATCATTAAAAGTGTGTGATTTGTCACATGCATAATCAAGTGAACCAGTGGAAAAATGTAAACTCCAGAAACTATTTCATATATATATAAAAGAAGTGTCATTGAATAGTGGTAATCAAACTGCTTGGGCTCAATTCCAGGCTCCTCCACTTGCTGGTTTTGTGACATTGGAGAAAATATTAGACTTTTTTTACATCAGTTTCCTTAATTGTAGAATGGAAATAATACCTTCTTCATGCAAGTGTTTCAAGGATTATACTATATAATGCAAATACAATGACTAACAAATAACATACGTATAACAGTTGTTAGCTGTTATATGAGCATTTGGTATATGGCAGAAGTGGCATTGCAAATTAGTCGTGAAAAGATGGATTACAAAATAAGTTATGCTGAAACAACTTACAATCAATGTAGAAACATAAAATGAGAGTTTAAAAATAACACCATAACCTCTTCATTCTAGATAAATTTAAAGAGAAAAAAAACACATTTTAAGAAATGTAGAATAAAGTGTAGGAGAATATCTTAATTATACCTGAGCAGGGAAAGATTTGCAAGCAAGATACAAAAGGCGCAAATGAAAATGAACAGACTAACAATTTGATATTGAAATTGGAATTTTCTATAAGACAAAAGCCATCATAAACTAAGCTCAGTTATAAGCACTGACTTGGAGAAGATATTTGTAACTTACGTAACTGAAAATAATTAACATCCCTAATAACATAAAGAATTAATACAAATGAACAAACATAATAAAAAAGAAATGGAGTTACAGATACAGAGAACAAACAGTTGGTTGCCAGAGGGGAAGGGGGGTGGGGGAGGAAAGAAATAGGAGAGGGAGATTGAGAAGTATAAACTTCAAGTTGCAAAATAAATGAGTCATAGTTATGAAATGTACAGTGTGGGGAATATAGTCAAAAACTATGTAACATTTTTGGTGACATGTTGTAACGACTTACGGTGATCATTTTGAAATGTATAGAAATATTAAATCACTATGTTGTGTAACAGGAACTAACAGTGTTGTAGGTCAATGATATTTCTTTTTTAAATAAATTTATTTATTTTTTGGCTGCATCGGGTCTTTGATGCTGCACGTGGGCTTTCTCTAGTTGTGGTGAGTGGGGGTTACTCTTCGCTGTGGTACATGTGCTTCTCATTGCGATGGCTTCTCTTGTTGTGGAGCACGGGCTCTAGGCACGCGGGCTTCAGTAGTTGTGGCTCGTGGACTCAGTAGTTGTGGCTCGTGGGCTCTAGAGCACAGGCTCAGTAGTTGTGGCGCATGGGCTTAGTTGCTCCGCAGCATGTGGGATCCTCCCGGACCAGGGCTCGAACCCGTGTCCTCTGCATTGGCAGGCAGATTCTTAACCACTGAGCCACCAGGGAAGTCCCAATGATATTTCAAAAAGAAAAAAATCTCATAGAAAAGAGATCAGAGTTGTGGTACCAGAGGTAGGTGGGGGTGGGGGCGGGGAATTGGATGAAGGGATGAAGGTGGTCAAAAGGTACAAACTTCCAGTTATAAGATAAATAAATACTAGGGATGTAATGTACAACATGATAAATAGAATTAACACTGCTGTATGTTATATATGAAAGTTGTTAACAGAATAAATACTAAGAGCTCACATCATAAGGGAAAAAATTTCTATTTTTATATCTATGAGATGGCAAATGTTCACTAAACTTGTGGTCATAGTTTCATGATATATGAGTCAAATCATTATGCTGTACACCTTGAACTTACATGGTGCTGTATGTCAAATATATCTCAATAAAATTGGAAGAAAAAAAGGAATTAATATGAAGCAAGAAGAAAAAGTCAAATAAGCAAATAGAAGTATAGCTAAAGACTAAGAACAGGTAGTTCACAGGAGAAGAAACATGAAAGGCCAATAACGTAGGAAACAGGTGCAAATTTGTTAATATACAGAGAACTGCAAAATTAAGAAATGATATATCTCATACCCCCCAATGCGGCAAAAATTAAAGTATGACAATGCCAAGTTTTGGGAAAGAAATGGACAAAACAGACTCTGTTACCCTGTTGGTGGGCATACAAATTCGAAGAAGCAATCTGAAGAGCAATTTGCCAATACCTAACAAAGTTGAAGTTATATATTCCCTAAGAGTCAGCAATCCCATTCCATTCCCTGGTACAGTCCCTAAAAGAAACAAACCACCAACCACAAAAACTAGTGTATCACAGGGACTTTCCTGGTGGTCCAGTGGTTAAGACTCCACGCTCCCAATGCAGGGAGCCCGGGTTCGATCTCGGGTCAGAGAACTAGATCCCGCATGACGCAACTAAGAGCCCGTATGCCGCAAGTAAAACAAAAACAAAAAAGACTACTGTATCACAACTCTTATGGGCTGAATTGTGTTCCCCCAAAATGTGTATGTTGCAGTTCTAACCTCCGTAATTTCAGAATGTAACTGTATTTGGAGACAGGATCTTCAAAGAGGTGATTATGCTATAATGAGACCCTTAGGGTAGGCCCTAATCTAATCTGGCCTGTTGTCCTTATAAGAAGAGGAAATACAGACACAGAGAGAACACCAGGGCTGCACATGCACAGAGAAAAGGCCATGTGAGGACACAGTGAGAAGGCAGCCGTATACGAGCCAAGCAGAGAGGCCTCAGGAGAAACCAAACCTGCTGACACCTCCATCTCAGACTTTTAGCCTCCACAACTGTGAGAAATAAATTTCTGTGGTTTAAGCCACATAGTCTATGGTATTTTGTTATTGCAGCCCTACCAAACTAATACAATATATATGACGTCCACATAGACATATACATACATATATATACGTGTATATTTATGTATATATGGATTTTTATAATAATAAGGAAAAGGAAACAATCTGTTAATCAATAGATGGACAGAGGCATACTGCCTGACATCTCATAAGCCCAAAGTAAATGTTAATATTATTAGTAAACTGTTATATTCATATGAATAAAATACAGTACTTTCTATATAAAGGTCACAATGAGTATAATTAGACTTAAACTTTCTGCATTGTTTTATTTTATTACAAAAAGTTCTGACTCAAATGTTGCAGAATCTTTACATTTGGGTGATAGTTAAATGGGTATTTGTAATATTACCCTCTGGATGTTTCTACATGTTTAAAATGTATTATAACTATAAAAAGGAAAGACAAAGTCAATTCAAAGATTTAGAATGTCTAAGAGGTAATAGCTATAGGGTTATATTGAAACGGTAAAACAACCACAATTATAAAATATCCATTTTCCAATGTGGAGCTCAGCTCAGTTCTGCAAAGCTCTACCCAGATTCACAGAAACCATCTGAGGCACTTGAGCAGCCTGGACTGGGTTTAGAAAAAGGACCAAAGCATTATCCATTGGGCCAGAAACGGACACTAGATTCAAAGTTTATAAACCCAGCGGTTCATGAGGGAAAAGGGAAAAGAAAAAAGGAAAAAAGTCGTTTTAGCTCCTTCAAGGGCAAGGTCCTGAAGTGAAATTTACTTCAATTCTCAATGAGGAATAACAATTGGAACATCTCTGTTTCTATAAAGAGTGGATAAGGGGGACTTCCCTGGTGTCGCAGTGGTTAAGAATCCGCCTGCCAATGCAGGGGACACGGGTTCGAGCTCTGGTCCGGGAAGATCCCACATGCCATGAAGCAAGTAAGCCCGTGCACCACAACCACTGAGCTTGCGTGCCACAACTACTGAAGCCTGTGCGCCTAGAGCCCATGCTCTGCAAAGAAGAGAAGCCACCGCAATGAGAAGCCCGTGCACCGCAATGAAGAGTACCCCCGCTCGCCGCAACTAGAGAAAGCCTGTGCACGGCAATGAAGACCCAATGCAGCCAAAAATAAATAAATAAATTTATTTTTATAAAAGAGTGGATGAGGGTTTTGGGGAAACAGCAAAATGTAAATGTATATGTGTGATAAAATTGAGGAGGAAAAGATAGTCCTTTGGAAAAAGTGTGATGAGGAGAAAGAAAGTATATTTGTGGTCCAGTCAGGTAGTTGTCTATATTTGTTTCATCTTCCAATTCATTGGACACTTTTCCAACCTCAGCACCTTTTTGCATTTCCCATTTTAAAAATAGCGTGGATTATTTTGAGTATCGCTGTCATAATATTCTTCTTAGGTCTGAGATGCATGGCCTCAATTTTGAAATCACTATGAAGAAAGACTGTGCAGTTTATCACCATTATTAAATATTTTATGTTATATTTCATGCACTTCTATAGACCCTTGAAGCCAATAGTTTAACTAGTGCTTGCTGATAGAATATATTATAAAGAAAGTTTGTGTGTTTATGAAAGCACATGCACATCCCATTTCAGCAATTGGGGAGAATCAGGAGGAAGGATGGGGAAAACAAATGAATCATATTATGTTCACAATGAAGGAACCATTTGGACCAAGCTCTTTGATGTTGGCAAGGCCTCGGGGCCAAGTGAACTTCCTTCTTCAAAGAAATCGTTATGTCAACCATAAAATCCCTTTTAGCGCTCTGAAGATTAGAACAGGGGTGAAACATAGATAAATGCTACTTTAGCACTGATACTCAGAGATACAATTATATAATCTTCATTACAGAATATGTTTGAAGGCACATAATGGCGTCAGTGATTGATGTTTGACAATTTAAAAATTTTCCAGAAGTAGAAGACAGCAAAATCTGGTTGATCATTCCCTTTGCTCTGATCTCAGTTTCTGGCAGGTATGGAGACCCTCTTTCCCAGAAAGTGAACTGATGACTGCGGGAATGGAGGTCTTTGCTTATGAGTAACTGGTTCTGCTCTCCTGAGTTCCTCAACTTAGAATCAAAGGAGAACAGAATATGTTCAGCAAACTTCCTCTCCCACAAAACACACAGAAGAATTGTTGCCACAGAAGTGATATTTGGTTTTCATAGATAGAATTCACACTGATTTTCTGAGCAAAGTTTGAATCAGTAACTCCAGGCATTTTTGCACAATGCTTCTTCTATCTGGAATGTCCTTTGCTACAAAGTTCGTACGTTCAAATTCTACACAATTTTGATAGACCACCTGCTTGGAAATGTTATCCCTGATTCCTCCCTATTTCCCTTTCTCTGGCTTCCCTGTTTTCCTCTGCTGTTGCAGAAGGAGGAAGAGGAGGAGGAGGAGGACAGAAACAACAATAGCAAATAGCTCTTATTTACTGAGCATTTATTGTGTAGGAGAGTAGTGCTTCATATCTGTGATCTAATTTAATTTTCACAGTAACTCTTTGAGGAGGGAAATATTATTATTCCTATTTTATAGAGGAACAGGAACGCTCATCCTAGATGTTAACTATCCAAGGTCATTTATCTACTAGTTAACATAATCTAAATTAAAACTCCAGGTCTGATTCACTAGACTACTATAAGCTTCCTGAGGGCAGGGCCTATGTCTGATTAATCTGTTTTATCTGCAATACTTTGCAAAGGATAGGTGTTAAAAACTTTTTCTTGGATAACTATATGCATGCATGTCAGGGAACAAAAGGAAATAAAATATCACTTTCAGGATTACAAAAACATCAAGCTGAAAAAGGCTATATTACATATGAATATTCTTTGGTTAGCAGAAATAATAGTATTCATAAATCTCTTTTTGTGTGTGTGTGTGTGTGTGTTAGTTTCTGATTAATAACGAAGTGAATCAGTTATACATATACATATGTTCCCATATCTCTTCCCTCTTGCATCTCCCTCCCTCCCACCCTCCCCATCCCACCCCTCTAGGTGGTCACAAAGCACCAAGCTGATCTCGCTGTGCTATGCGGCTGCTTCCCACTAGCTATCTATTTTACGTTTGGTAGTGTATATATGTCCATGCCACTCTCTCACTTTGTCACAACTTACCCTTCCCCTTTCCCATATCCTCAAGTCCATTCTCTAGTAGGTCTGTGTCTTTATTCCCGTCTTACCCCTAGGTTCTTCATGACCTTTTTTTTTCTTTTTTTTTTCCCCTGAGATTCCATATATATATGTGTTAGCATACTGTATTTGTTTTTCTCTTTCTGACTTACTTCACTCTGTATGACAGACTCTAGGTCCTTCCACCTCACTACAAATAATTCAATTTCGTTTCTTTTTATGGCTGAGTGATATTCCATTGTATATATGTGCCACATCTTCTTTATCCATTCATCTGTTGATGGACACTTAGGTTGCTTCCATGTCCTGGCTATTGTAAATAGAGCTGCAATGAACCTTGTGGTACATGACTCTTTTTGAATTATGGTTTTCTCAGGGTATATGCCCAGGAGTGGGATTGCTGGGTCGTATGGTAGTTCTATTTTTAGTTTTTTAAAGAACCTCCATACTGTTCTCCATAGTGGCTGTATCAATTTACATTCCCACCAACAGTGCAAGAGGGTTCCCTTTTCCACACACCCTCTCCAGCATTTATTGTTTCTAGATTTTTTGATGATGGCCATTCTGACTGCTGTGAGATGATATCTCATTGTCGTTTTGATTTGCATTTCTCTAATGATTAGTGATGTTGAGCATCCTTTCATGTGTTTGTTGGCAATCTGTATATCTTCTTTGGAGCAATGTCTATTTAGGTCTTCTGCCCATTTTTGGATTGGGTGGTTTGGTTTTTTGATATTGAGAGCTGCATGAGCTGCTTGTAAATTTTGGAGATTAATCCTTTGTCAGTTGCTTCATTTGCAAATATTTTCTCCCATTCTGAGGGTTATCTTCTCGTCTTGTTTATGGATTCCTTTGCTGTGCAAAAGCTTTGAAGTTTCATTAGGTCCCATTTGTTTATTTTTGTTTTTATTTCCATTTCTCTAGGAGCTGGTTCAAAAAGGATCTTGCTGTGATTTATGTCATAGAGTGTTCTGCCTATGTTTTCCTCTAAGAGTTTGATAGTTTCTGGCCTTACACTTAGGTCTTTAATCCATTTTGAGTTTATTTTTGTGTATGGTGTTAGGGAGTGTTCTAATTTCATACTTTTACATGTAGCTGTCCAGTTTTCCCAGCACCACTTATTGAAGAGGCTGTCTTTTCTCCACTGTATATGCTTGACTCCTTTATCAAAGATAAGGTGACCATATGTACGTGGGTTTATCTCTGGGCTTTCTATCCTGTTCCATTGATGTATATTTCTGTTTTTGTGCCAGTACCATACTGTCTTGATTACTGTAGCTTTGTAGTGTAGTCTGAAGTCAGGGAGCCTTATTCCTCCAGCTCCATTTTTCGTTCTCAAGATTGCTTTGGCTATTCGGGGTCTTTTGTGTTTCCATACAAATTGTGAAATTTTTTGTCCTAGTTCTGTGAAAAATGCCAGTGGTAGTTTGATAGGAATTGCATTGAATCTGTAGATTGCTTTGGGTAAAATAGTCATTTTCACAATGTTGATTCTTCCAATCCAAGAACATGGTATATCTCTCCATCTGTTTGTATCATCTTTAATTTCTTTCATCAGTGTCTTATATTTTTCTGTATAGAGGTCTTTTGTCTCCTTAGGTAGGTTTATTGCTAGATATTTTATTCTTTTTGTTGCATTGGTAAATGGGAGTGTTTCCTTAATTTCATTTTCATATTTTTCATCATTAATGCATAGGAATGCAAGAGATTTCTGTGCATTAATTTTGTATCCTGCTACTTTACCAAAGTCATTGATTACCTCTAGTAGTTTTCTGGTAGCATCTTTAGGATTCTCTATGTATAGTATCATGTCATCTGCAAACAGTGACAGCTTCTTTTCCGATTTGGATTCCTTTTCTTTCTTTCTCTTCTCTGATTGCTGCAGCTAAAACTTCCAAAACAATGTTGAATAATAGTGCTGAGAGTGGGCAACCTTGTCTTGTTCCTGATCTTAGTGGAAATGGTTTCATGTTTTTCACCATTGAGGATGATTTTGGCTGTGGGTTTGTCATATTTGGCTTTTATTATGTTGAAGTAAGTTCCCTCTATGCCTATTTTCTGGAGGGTTTTTATCATAAATGCATGTTGAATTTTGTCAAAACCTTTTTCTGCATCTCTTGAGATGATCATATGCTTTTTATTCTTCAGTTTGTTAATACGGTGTATCACATTGATTGATTTGCGTATACTGAAGAATCCTTGCATTCCTGGGATACACCCCACTTGATCATGGTGTATGATCCGTTTAATGTGCTGTTGGATTCTGTTTGCTAGTATTTTGTTGAGAATTTTTGCATCTGTGTTCATCAGTGATATTGGTCTGCAGTTTTCCTTCTTTGTGACATCTTTTGTTTTGGTATCTGGGTGATGGTGTCCTTGTAGAATGAGTTTGGGAGTGTTCCTCCCTCTGCTATATTTTGGAAGAGTTTGAGAAGGATAGGTGTTAGCTCTTCTCTAAATGTTTGATAGAATTTGCCTGTGAAGCCATCTGGTCCTGGGCTTTGGTTTGTTGGAAGATTTTTAATCACAGTTTCAATTTCAGTGCTTGTGATTGGTCTGTTTATATTTTCTATTTCTTCCTGGTTCAGTCTCGGAAGGTTGTGCTTTTCTAAGAATTTGTCCATTTCTTCCAGGTTGTCCATTTTATTGGCATATAGTTGCTTGTAGTAATCTCTCACGATCCTTTGTATTTCTGCAGTGTCAGTTGTTACTTCTCCTTTTTCATTTCTAATTCTATTGATTTGAGTCTTCTCCCTTTTTTTCTTGATGAGTCTGGCTAATGGTTTATCAATTTTGTTAATCTTCTCAAAGAACTAGCTTTTAGTTTTATTGATATTTGCTCTCATTTCCTTCATTTCTTTTTCATTTATTTCTGATCTGATCTTTATGATTTCTTTCCTACTGCTGACTTTGGGTTTTTTTGTTCTTCTTTCTGTAATTGCTTTAGGTGTAAGGTTAGGTTATTTGTTTGAGATGTTTCTTGTTTCTTGAGGTAGGATTGTATTGCTATAAACTTCCCTATTGAACTGCTTTTGCTGCATCCCATAGGTTTTGGGTCGTCGTGTTTTCATTGTCATTTGTTTCCAGGTATTTTTTGATTTCCTCTTTAAATTCTTCCGTGATCTCTTGGTTATTAAGTAGTGTATTGTTTAGCCTCCATGTGTTTGTATTTTTTACAGATTTTTTCTTGTAATTGATATCTAGTCTCATAGTGAGTGTTGTGGTTGGAAAAGATACTTGATACGATTTCAGTTTTCTTAAATTTACCAAGGCTTGATTTGTGACCCAAGATATGAGCTATCCTGGAGAATGTTCCATGAGCACTTGAGAAGAAAGTGTATTCTGTTGTTTTTGGATGGAAATGTCCTATAAATATCAATTAAGTCGATCTTGTTTAATATATCATTCAAAACTTGTGTTTCCTTATTTATTTTCGTTTTGGATGATCTGTCCATTGTTGAAAGTGGGGTGTTAAAGTCCCCTACTATGATTGTGTTACTGTTGATTTCCACGTTTATGGCTGTTAGCATTTGCCTTATGTATTGAGGTGCTCCTATGCTGGGTGCATAAATATTTACAATTGTTATGTGTGCTTCTTAGATTGATCCCTTGATCATTATATAGTGTCCTTGTCTCTTTTAATAGTCTTTATTTTAAAGTCTATTTTTTCTGATATGAGAATTGATACTCCAGCTCTCCTTTGATTTCCATTTGCATGGAATATCTTTTTCCATCCCCTCACTTTCAGTCTGTATGTGTCCCTAGGTCTGAAGTGGGTCTCTTGTAGACAGCATATATATGGGTCTTGTTTTTGTATCCATTCAGCCAATCTATGTCTTTTGGTGGAGCATTTAATCCATTTACATTTAAAGTAATTGTTGATATGTATGTTCCTATTACCATTTTCTTAATTGTTTTGGGTTTGTTATTGTAGGTCTTCTCCTTCTCTTGTGTTTCCTGCCTAGAGAACTTCCTTTAGCATTTGTTGTAAAGCTGGTCTGGTGGTGCTGAATTCTCTTAGCTTTTGCTTGTCTGTAAAGGTTTTAATTTCTCCACTGAATCTGAATACGATCCTTGCTGGGTAGAGTAATCTTGGTTGTAGGTTTTTGCCCTTCATCCCTTTAAATATGTCCTGCCAGTCCTTTCTGGCTTGCAGAGTTTCTGCTGAAAGATCAGTTGGTAACCTTATGGGGATTCCTTGTATGTTATTTTTTGTTTTTCCCTTGCTGCTTTTAATATTTTTTCTTTGTATTTAATTTTTGATAGTTTGATTAATATGTCTTTGTGTGTTTCTCCTTTTATTTATCCTGTATGGGACTCTCTGTGCTTCGTGGACTTGAATAACTATTTCCTTTCCCATATTAGGGAATTTTTCAACTATAATCTCTTCGAATATTTTCTCAGTCCCTTTCTTTTTCTCTTCTTCTTCTGGGACTTCTATAATTCGAATTTTGGTGCGTTTAATGTTGTCCCAGAGGTCTCTGAGACTGTCCTCAATTCTTTTCACTCTTTTTTTTTTATTCTGCTCTGTGGTAGTTATTTCCACTATTTTATCACCAGGTCACTTAGCCGTTCTTCTGCCTCAGTTATTCTGCTATTGATTCCTTCTAGAGAATTTTAAATTTCATTTATTGTGTTGTTGCTCATTGTTTGTTTGCTCTTTAGTTCTTCTAGGTCCTTGTGAAATGTTTCTTGTATTTTCTCCATTCTCTTTCCAATATTTTGGATCATCTTTACTATCATTACTCTGAATTCTTTTTCAGGTAGACTTCCTATTTCCTCTTCATTTGTTTGGTGTGATGTGTTTTTACCTTGGTCCTTCATCTGCTGTGTGTTTCTCTGTTTTTTCATTTTGCTTAACTTACTGTGTTTGGGGTCTCCTTTACGCAGGCTGCAGGTTTGTAGTTCCCGTTGTCTTTTGGTGTCTGTCCTCAGTGGCTAAGGTTGGTTCAGTGTGTTGTGTAGGCTTCCTGGTGGAGGGGACTCTTGCCTGTGTTCTGGTGGATGAGGCTGGATCTTTCTGGTGGGCAGGGCCACATCCGGTGGTGTGTTTTGGGGTGTCTGTGAACTTATTATGACTTTAGGCAGCCTCTCTCTAATGTGTGGGGTTGTGTTCCTGTCTTGCTAGTTGTTTGGTATAGGGTGTCCAGCACTGTAGCTTGCTGGTCGTTGAGTGGAGCTGCGTCTTAGCATTCAGATGGAGGTCTCTTTGAAAGCTCCCGCTGATTGATATTACATGAGGCTGGGAGGTGTCTTGTGGACCAATGTCCTGAACTCGGCTGTCCCACCTCAGAGGCACAGGCCTGACGCCCGCCTGGAGCACCAAGACCTTGTCATCCACATGGCTCAGAATAAAAGGGAGAAAAAAAGAAAGAAAGAAGAAAAAATAAAATAAAGTTATGAAAATAAAAAATAATTATTAAAAATTAAAAAGTAATTTAAAAAAAAGAAAGAAAGAAGAGAGCAACCAAACCGTAAAGCAAATCCACCAATTATAACAAGCACTAAATAGTATACCAAAAAAAAAAACACCCACAAAAACGGATGGACAGAACCATAGGACAAATGGTAAAAGCAAAGCTGTACAGACAAAATGACACACTGAAGCATACACATACATACTCACTAAAAGAGAAAAAGGGAAACAAAAATATATCGTTGCTCCCAAGGTCTACCCCCTCAATTTGGGATGATTCGTTGTCTATTCAGGTATTCCACAGATGCAGGTACATCAAGTTGATTGTGGAGATTTAATCCGCTGCTTCTGAGGCTGCTGGGAGAGATTTCCCTTTCTCTTCTTTGTTTGCACAGCCCCCGGGGTTCAGCTTTGGATTTGGCCCCACCTCTGTGTGTAGGTCGCCTGAGGGCGTCTGTTCTTCGCTCAGACAGGACGGGGTTAAAGGAGCAGCTGCTTCGGGGGCTCTGGCTCACTCAGGCCAGGGGGGAGGGAGGGGTACGGATGCGGGGCGAGCCTGCGGCGGCAGAGGCTGGCATGACGTTGCACCAGCCTGAGGCGCGCCGTGCGTTCTCCCGGGGAAGTTGTCCCTGGATCACGGGACCCTGGCAGTGGCGGGCTGCACAGGCTCCCGGGAGGGGCGGTGTGGAGAGTGACCTGTGCTCGCACACAGGCTTCTTGGTGGCTGCAGCAGCAGCCTTAGCGTCTCCTGCCCGTCTCTGGGGTCCGCGCTGATAGCCGCGGCTCGCGCCCGTCTCTGGAGCTCGTTTAGGCGGTGCTCTGAATCCCCTCTCCTCGCGAACCGTGAAACAAAGAGGGAAGAAAAAGTCCCTTTCCTCTTCGGCAGCTGCAGACTTTTTCCCGGACTCCCTCCCGACTAGCTGTGGCGCACTAGCCCCTTCAGGCTGTGTTCACGCCGCCAACCCCAGTCCTCTCCCTGCGATCCGACTGAAGCCCGGGCCTCAGCTCCCAGCCCCCGCCCGCCCTGGCGGGTGAGCAGACAAGCCTCTCGGGCTGGTGAGTGCTGGTCGGCGCCGAGCCTCTGTGCGGGAGTCTCTCCGCTTTGCCCTCCGCACCCCTGTTGCTGCGCTCTCCTCTGCGGCTCCGAAGCTTCCCTCCTCCGCCACCCGCAGTCTCCACCCGCGAAGGGGCTTCCTAGTGTGTGGGAACCTTTCCTCCTTCACGGCTCCCTCCCACTGGTGCAGGTCCCGTCCCTATTCTTCTGTCTCTGTTTTTTCTTTTTTCTTTTGCCCTACCCAGGTACGTGGGGAGTTCCTTTCCTTTTGGGAGGTCTGATGTCTTCTGCCAGCATTCAGTAGGTGTTGTGCAGGAGTTGTTCCACATGTAGATGTATTTCTGATGTATTTGTGGGGAGGAGGGTGATCTCCACGTCTTACTCTTCTGCCATCTTGAAGCTCCTCCCATAAATCTCATCTTTGCAACCCTTTCCAATTCCCCAAAATCTTCAAATGCAATAAAAGACATTAAAAGTTCAAAAGGTAGGCTGTTAGTGTAATTTTAATTATTAGTATAACAATAGCTAGAGAGTATACATACTCTACTTAAAAATAATTTGTTAAAATAATTTGCCAAAACATAGAAAATATAAGTTTTATATGTTAGGCTTCCAGATACTCAAATTGATATTAAGAACTGTCTAAAACTCCCAAAACCTTTATGCTCTGGAAAGAAACTCAAATCAAAAAGGTTGGGTACCAGTGTTAATAATATCCACAAATTATGTCATCAATATTAAATATTAAGAAAGCATGCCAAGATAGAAGTGAAAGATGTCAGATTGAAAACCACCATTTTCTTTCCCATTTGATTCTTGTATTTTTTTGGTCCAGTTTTTGCCTTTGAAGAGAAAAACAGCTATTCAGTATATACTAGAAAAAAAGAAAAAGTACTATTGCTGCAACAGCTGTTGTTGCTGATTTCATAACCCAGCATCTCCTTGGCAGATATACAACTCACCAGATTTGCTGATAAATGTGAGGCATCCTAAGTTGTTAATTTATTGAACACTGTTCTTTAGTATCTACGGAAGACTTACTCATACTATACTGAGTTTTGAAAATAGTCGAAAATGGATGAATCACATTAAATGTTAAAGAATGCCAATATTTTAATTGCCAAACTGATATTATCAGTTGTGATATGATGTGAAGAGTTTGTTTTTAAATTGAATAAATAAAAAAGAAACTGTGACACAGTTGAAACGAGAAAAATACTTGGCACACAAGATCGCCATATAAGACAACAATATCAGCAAAGACAATTTAGATAAGAGCCACTGAAATGGGATAAAATTTCAGGAACATTTTCAAGAGCTCCTACAAAGACTTTTGCTGGGGGTTTTAAAACAGGGAAACATATGGAGGAAATAATTGTCTAACGTTTATGTTAACGTACCATGAAACCCCAGTTATCTAGACTGCTTGGGGAATCAGGTGTTTGACTTAATATTTTTTGGTTAGCTGAAAGTTACTCTAAAACCCAATTGTATCTCAGCCATTGTTGTTGAAAATTGTTCCAAAGTAGCTGAATAGTGCCTAGGGATTATCACTGCCGTTTTCTTTGTGGATCGTGAAATGCTTCAAGGTCATTATTCTTTGTGGATCTTGCGACATTCTTCAATGCCATAAATTCCAATTGTGCACAACTATGATGATAGAATGGACTCATGGGTGAACCTAGGGTACTCTGGAAATAATTTGTAAAAATAAATGTATAATGTGAATTTCTTTTACATTGATTTCCCTCTTTCTTTTAAAGCACTGCCCTCCTGTGCCAGCAGTAAAGGTGATTGTCTTCTTCTGGGCATGGTTTGGGGGTTCTTAGGGAGTCTCCTGACTTCCAAAATGTTCCTAGCCACACCTATCACAGTTAGAGATATAGGAATTTGAAAGTATAAATAATCATTTTAAAATACAGTTATCTCTGGAAGGGCTGGCAATTGATTTGTTTATACCATAGTTTAATCTGATGAAATTGCTTTCTATCAAATAGCTACCTGAGTTCTGTAAACAGATGGGATGGGACTTTTAATTGGGAAAGGGATTTTAGAGCATATAGGATTTCCAGGGAATCATGCAGTGCCTACGTATTAATTAAAGAAAAAAAAATTACCATTAGAAAGTATTTTTAAACCTCTCATTATTAAAGTAGCCAATGTTAAATTATCACACTATTTGGTGACTGCCCTTTTTACTTACCATCATCCTTTAAAATCGTGCATATTCTGTGTTGGCAGGACTTTCTTCTTCATAGTGCTCATCATACTTGTATGATTATTTAACATGTATAGTTAGGCTTTACCATTATATTCACTGTGCTTCGGATAATCCCTTGTGCAGAGTAGACTTTCAATAAATATTTGTTGTAAGAATAAATGTATGAATGATGTGAAACTATTTGTGAACAGTAAACAGATAGAAGGCGTTTTTATAAATAGCAATTGGTATTATTATTATTATGTCAAAAGTACTGTGAATATTTACAAATGAGGAAATTGAGGTTCAGAGATGTTACATACATTCATAACACCCTGGACTTCTCCTTCATAAAAATTTTTATAATTATTATTGAATAATGTATGTTTGTTTATTGTTACTCTACACTCTGGATTATAGGTTCTAAGAAGGCAGAGGCCATTGTAGTTTTATTTACGCTTTGTCACAAAACCTGAGTACCTGCCATTTAGTAACTGACAAATACTCGTTGAATAAATCAATGATTACAATTCCATTGACGACATTTATCATCTTAATTCAAGTTTTAACAGAAAAAGGCAGAAATGTTTCAGGGTATGCAATGTGTTCATGATTAAAATGTTCATTTACAAATGAAACTTTTATTCCATCCAGTGTCATTCAGCAGCCACATAACTGGTTTTCTGAGATGGTACTTTGTCTACAAGATATGGTATAAATTAGATAAGACAATTTACATGAAATTAATAATCATAAATTTTGAGCTACATTGGAAGATATAGCCTATACTTTGGAATATTTCAGCATTAATTTTACTCTATGTACAAGATAGATACTTCACAGGATATATATATATATATATATATATATGGTATATATCATATTTATATATATATTTACATACCCTGTACCCTCACCACATTACAGTATACATTGATGAATAGTTTGGGTGCATATAACGTGCCACAAACTCCAATTACCAGTTGTCATCTAGGTACTGCACTTCACTTTAAAGACAAAAATGGGTAGTCCACAGCCCTTGTTCTCAAGTAGATTACAGTCCAGTGAGAAAGACAGATGCATACACAAATACAATGATGCAATGTATGGTATAATGGATGTGTATATAAATGATTCATTCTTCTGGAGTAGGGTGAAGTGAATGGAGATGGTAAGAGAAAGTAAGAGAAAGGAGGAGGTATTTATACTGGTCTTTGAAGGATGAGTAAGCTTTTATCGTTGATGTTAATAGTTACAAATATTCCAGGGAGAGAGAATTGCATGGATACTAGTCAGAGCTATGAAAGAGTTTGTATATTTGGAGGAGTTACAGGAGATTATGGAATATACACTGTGGCCAAGTTTTGAAGGGCTTTTTATAGATCAAGCTAAGAAGTTTGAACTTCATCCAAAGGCTAGTGGAGAGCTACTAAGTGTGCGAAAGCCAGAGACTGACATAATCAGCAAGTTGTTTTGGTATGATCAGTCTGATAGTGTGGAGGATGGTTTGGGGGAGGAGTGGAAAAATTGGATGGAGATCAGTATCCAGGTTATTTCAATAACCCAAGTGAGAGATGATGAGAATTTAAATTAGGAAAGTAGCAGTGATGATAAAGAGGAAAAGAGAAGTGAAAGATGTGAGAGTGTTTCAGTAGTTTCTGGGGATGGTTTTATTTGTTGCACTAGGGTCAGGTCGTATTTTATTCTAAATTCTGTGTTACACTACCTTTTTCTTTAAATTCAATAAACATTACTAATGGTTAACTAATATACAAAGTTCTGTGCTTGACTCTAGGTAAATAGGCCAATAAGTTACACTTTGCCCTCAAGGAGCTCACAGTACACTAGAGACAAACTCTACAGGAGACACACTGGAGGCCACAGTTCATGTTGACTTAATCAAATAAATGGTATTCAGTAGAGTGTTTACTATAATAGTTTACTATAAGTTATGGGATATACAAAATATAGCAAGTGGTCAGTTCAACTTGGGAATATCAGGGAATACTTAAAAAGAAAATGCTTAAACTCCAGGAGTCTCTCAGGGAGAGAGGTTGAGGATGGCATTCCATACAGTTAATATAAGGAAGGAATGAGATAGATGAATGTTCAGGGATATATTTTAAGAGCCCTGTATGCCATATTTAGGAATTTGGGTATATTTTTGTTAACTTGTTATGAAAATTTGATGGCTTTTAAGCAGAAGACAGATTAGATCAGCTCTGGTCTTCAAAATGTCTTCAGATTAGAGGGTGGAGTTCAGACTGGAGAGGTCCAATTCTAGAAACCCAGAGACCATCTAGGCAGCTATTTTGGTATTCCAGGAGAGAGACAAGGAGGCCTAGGATGGGGTGATAGCAGTTCGGATATAGAGGAAAAGGTGAATTTAAGAAGTAAAAACTACTAGACTTGATATGGTAGATGTGGGAGAAGGAACATTCTAGAATGTCGTCTCCCAACACCACAGAATTTTAAAAAAATATGCAATCCTGGAGGCACCAACATGGAAGGAAGCCAAACCTGACTGAGAACGTCTTATAATCTGTGTATGCTTATGGCTATAGTTTCTGTGAAATGACTACCTTCTATGGAAAATGACAGGGAGGCATGTGACAACATACCCTCAAATACTATTTCTAAGTAGCATCATGATTGTGGCACCCAAACTGGACTTTAAATCTAAGTCAGGCTATAAGTAGCACCGTGAATAATTTATTGTAGTTGACAGACACATAATAAGGAAAAAAATTTTTACATGTATTCATTTGCTGAAATCAGCCTCCTCATTATCTTGCAGTTGGGTGTGAGATACCTAAAATAATGGGGCCATCTGTAGGAAATCTTACAAACATTAAATAGAAAATGCAGTTGACACGCTGACATTAAAAATGTCTACCACAAGTTGGTTCTTAAAATACCGCCTACATGACAAATGGCATATGATGGAAAAGAGATTCAGAGATCAGGAGTAGATATCTCGGCGTTGAGACCAAGGACTTCGCAGTTGCACATGCCTGGGTTTGGTGACGAGTTTGGACCTTTGGCAAGTTACTTAGCTTGATGTTTTACTCTCTTGAATTTGACTTTCTGAGCTTGATTTTCTACATATGCAGATTAGGATTGATGATGACGATAATGATATTTTCTGCCTAGAATTCTTCTGATGATTAACTTATACTGCCTATGTGAAGTTTTGCTAATATGGTTGTTAATACAACTGAAGAAGCAGTAAATGTTAACATTTTATTGTCTGTTATTATGAAGAAAATAAATATATGGAACAAAATAAAAGAAGCAAAGGGAGAAAAGAAGAAGGAAAGGGAGAGGAGGAGGAGAGAGAGAGGGAAGAAGGAGAGAGGAAGAAAATTAATAAATGAATAGAAGAAAAAAATAGAAGGAAAGAGGCACAGTAAGCATATGACTATGGAGTGACCGAAAGCATTTGAAGTGTTTTCCCTAATATGACAGCATTATAAAGCTGTTCGTACAAATGTAAAATATTATTTTCTAGAATTATAAGAAAACATGGTGGGGGAACTTATTCTGTTGACACGTAGAAGGGAGCACTGAGGCCCAAGGAGAATGGGAGAGTGTCCACCTCTGAAGTGTGAAAAGGGGGAAGGGCACAGCAGGGGCACTTGAATGCCCCTTAGGTCACGGGGTATGCAGTGCCCCAGGGGGAAGTCTCTTGCTTTGGCAGTTCCCTTGCTGCTTGGCTATGGGGCACGTGAGTGTTCACTCAGACTGTGTCCAAGGCTGCAATCAACAAAGGATCCTGGAGGTGAGGAGTGGTGAAAATCAATCTTTCAGGGCTCAGAAAGTGCTTTTTGTAGCTGAATATGACTTATTAATCTTAATCTTTCTGTGGCATAGATATGAGGCAAGCATTATTGATTAAAAACTGAAGAAGTAAAAATCCAAGAGAGAGGGAGGGAAAGAAAGAGAGAGAATGCAGGCACAGAAAGAAAGAAAAAGAGAGAGAGAGAGAAGGAAGGAATCCTAATATCCTTGAATCTCAGTCCAGATTCCCTGAGGATGAGATAAACTAACTTTCCCCATTTCCTCTAACTTCCCATTGAGATCTTCTCATGCGGAACTTTCATACTGTCCACTGATACTATCTAATCCAGTCTTTTCAAAAATTTTCCAAGAACTATTCAGCTGGAATTCATTACATGAGCAAAGTACTTGGATTACATTCCTTAGTAGGTGGGTTTCTCCCCTCTGCCATGTTAGACGGGACCCATGTCTGTAATGGTGATGTGCTTGCCTCATTTGGCTTTGACCATTTAGTATCCAATACAGGGCAGTAAGAAAGCTGACCACTGTGCCATGAGGATAGGGATATTGAGGATGGGTTATGTTTGATGTCTTTGGAAGACAGGGTCACTAGGATGCCTGGGTCAGGATGCAACGATACTAGAATTCCTAATAAGTATTTGGCAAATAATCCCTTTCCATTGTGTTGTCTCATTCTAAACTATACTGAGTTAATTTGCCAAGTACTTACTCAGACACTAGAGGAGAGATTACACATGATTCCAACAAATACTGAGCCCTTCTCATGTGCATGACATTTATGTTAGATTCTGGGCTTAGAGGAAGCTGAGAGCATGCCAAGGTCACCAGGTAGACACAACTATAAATAAGGTTAATAAGCTTATGGGAAAAAATACTAGCATGCATCTTAGTAAGTTAGGAATAACCACTAAAATTTCAAAAGAGAATCTATAATTTTTAAACCAGCAAAAAAAACATTTGATGTTTCCAGTGGAAGGTAGGGAAGGAGGAAAGAAACAGAAGTGGAAAACAATTAATTGAACAAAGAAATCATTAAATGTGTAGGTAAATTTCAAGCAACACTGACGGCCTAAAACAAAAACAATGTTTATTTATTTATTTTTTATTGATGTATAGTTGAATTACAATGTTGTGTTAATTACTGCTGTACAGCAAAGTGACTCAGCTATACATATATAGACATTCTTTTTCATATTCTTTACCATTATGCTTTATCACAGGATATTGAACATAGTTCCCTGTGCTATATAGTAAGACCTTGTTGTTTATCCATCCTGTATATAATAGTTTGCATCTGCTAATCCCAAACTCCCAATCCATCCCTCCCCCATCCCTCACTCTTGGTAACAACCAGTCTATTCTCTATGTCCCTGATTCTGTTTCTGTTTCATAGATAGGTTCATTTGTGTCATATTTTACATTCCACATATAAGTGATATCATATGGTATTTGTCTTTCTCTGTCTGACTTACTTCACTTAGTATGATAATCTCTAGTTGCATCCATGTTGCTGCAAATGGCATTATTTCATTCTTTTTTATGGCTGAGTAGTGTTCCATTGTATATATGTACCATATCTTCTTTAGCCATTCATTTGTCGATAGGCATTTAGATTGTTTCCATATCCTGGCTATTGTAAACAGTGCTGCTATGAACATAGAGGTGCATGTATCTTTGTGAATTATAGTTTTGTCTGGATAGATGCCCAGGAGTGGGATTGCTGGATCATATGGCAACTCTATTTTTAGTTCTCTGAGGAACCTCCATACTGTTTTCCATATTGGCTGCACCAACTTACATTCCCACCAACAGTGTAGGAGGGTTACCTTTTCTCCACACCCTCTCCACACCCTCTCCAGCATTTGTTATTTGCAGAATTTTTAAATGATGACCATTCTGACTGGCATGAAGTGGTACCTCATTTTAGTTTTGATTTGCATTTCTCTAATAATTGGTGATGTTGAGCATCTTTTCATGTATTTCTTCTTTGAAGAAATGTCTCTTTAGGTCTTCTGCCCATTTTTCGATTGAGTTGTTTGTCTTTTTGTTGTTGAGTTGTATGAGCTGTTTGTGTATTTTGGAAATTAGCCCTTGTAGGTCGCATCATTTGCAAATATTTTCTCCCATTCTGTAGGTTGTCTTTTCATTTTGTTTATGGTTTCCTTTGCTGTGCAAAAGCTTGTAAGTTTGATTAGGTCCCATGTGTTTACTTTTGTTTTTATTTCTATTGCCTTGGGAGACCTAAGAAAACATTGGTATGATTTATGTCAGAGAATGTTTTGCCTATGTTCTCTTCTAGGAGTTTTATGGTGTCATGTCTTATGTTTAAGCCTTTAAGCCATTTTGAGTTTATTTTTCTGTGTGGTGAGAGGGTGTGTTCTAACTTCTTTGATTTACATGCGGCTGTCCAACTTTCTGAACACCACTTGCTGAAGAGACTATATATTCTCAAGAGATTGTATATTCTTCCCTCCTTTGTTGAAGATTAATTGACCATAGGTGTGTTGGTTTATTTCTGGGCTCTCTATTCTGTTCCATTGATCCATATGTCTGTTTTTGTGCCAATGCCATGATGTTTTGATTAGTGTAGCTTTGTAGTATTGTCTGATGCCTGGAATGTTATGCCTCCTGCTTTGTTCTTTTTCTTCAGGATTGCTTTGGCATTCTGGGTCTTTTATGGTTCCATATAAATTTTAGGATTATTTGCTCTAGTTCTGTGAAAAAGGTCATGGGTAATTTGATAGGGATTGCATTAAATCTGTAGATTGCCTTGGGTAGTATGGCCATTTAACAATATTTATTCTTCCAGTCCAAGAGCATAGGATATCTTTTCATTTCTTTGAATCATACTCAGTTTCCTTTATTAATGTTTTATACAGTTCTCAGCATATAAGTCTTTCACCTCCTTGGTGAGGTTTATTCCTAAGTATTTTATTTTTGGGGATACGATTTTAAAAGGTACTGTTTTTTTTTTTACATTCCCTTTCTGATATTTCATTGTTGGTGTAAAGAAATGCATGTTAATCTATATGTTAATCTTGTATCCTGCTACTTTCCTGAATTCGTTTATCAGTTCTAGTAGCTTTTGTGTGGAGTCTTTAGGGTTTTCTACATATAGTATCATATCATCTGCATATAACAGCAATTTTACCTCTTCACTTCCAATTTGGATACCTTTTATTTTTCTTGTCTGACTCCTGTGGCTAGGACTTCCGATACTATGTTGAAGAGAAGTGCTGAGAATGGGCATCCTTGTCTTGTTCTAGATTTTAGAGGGAAGGCTTTCAACTTTTCACCATTGAGTATTATATTTGCTGTGGGTTTGTCATAAATAGCTTTTACTATTTTGAGATATGTTCCCTCTATACCCACTTTGGTAAGAGTTTTTATCATGAATGGATATTGAATTTTGTCAAATACTTTTTCTGCATCTATTGAGATGATGATGTGGTTTTTGTCTTTGTTTATGTGGTGTATCACATTGATTTGTGTATGTTGCATCATCCTTGTGAACTTGGGATGAATCCCAATTGGTCGTGGTGTATGATCTTTTTTAGTGTTGTTGGATTCGGTTTGCTAATATTTTGTTGAGAATTTTTGCATCTATATTCATCAAATATATTGGTGCATAATTTTCTTTTTTGGTGGTATCTCTGTCTGGTTTTGGTATCAGGGTGATGGTGGCTTCACAGAATGTCCTTGAGAGTGTTCCCTACTCTTCAACTTTTTGGAGGAGTTTGAGACGGATCAGTGTAAGTTATTTTGTATGTTTGGTAGAATTTATCTGTGAATCCATCTGGTCCTGGACTTTCATTTGTTAGGGAGTTTTTTAATTACAGGTTCTATTTCACTTCTAGTGATCAGTCTGTTCAAATTATCTATTTCTTCTTGATTGAATTTTGGTGGGCTGTATGTTTCTAGTAACTTGTCCATTTCTTCTAGGTTGTCAAATTTGTTGGCATATAATTGTTCATAGTATTCTCTTACGGTTTTTTGTATTTCTGCAGTATCAGTGGTTATGTCTCCTTTTTCATTTATTTTCTTTATTTCTTTTCTTTCCCTTTTCTTCATGGTGAGCCTGGCTAGAGGTTTGTGAATCTTGTTTATCCTTTCAAAGAACCAGCTCTTGGTTTTATTGACTTTTTCTGTTGTTTTTTAAATCTCTATTTTATTTATTTCCTCTCTGATCTTTATTATTTCCTTCCTTCTGCTGACTTTAGGTTTTGTTTGTTTTTTCCTAATTCTTTTAAGTGGTAGGTTAGGTTGTTTGAGATTTTTCTTGTTTTTTGAGGAAGGCCTATATAGCTATGAACGTCCCTCGAATAACTGCTTTTGCTGCATCCCATAGATTTTGTATGGTTGTGTTTTCATTATCATTTGTGTCAACGTATTTTTTAATTTCCTCTTTGATTTCATTGTTGACCCATTAGTTTTTTAGTAGCATGTTGTTTAGTCTCCATGTAATTGTTTTTTTCTCATTTTTTTTTTTTCTGGGGTTGATTTCTAGTTTCATGCCTTTGTGGTCAGAAAAGATCCTTGAGATAATTTCTGTCCTCTTAAATTTGTTGAGGCTTGTTTTGTGACCTAGCGTGCGGTCAAGCCTACAGAATGTTCCATGTGCACTTGAAAAGAATGTGTATCCTGTTTTTTTTTTTTTATTCCTTTGCCCTGAGAATATCAATTAAGTCTAACAGTTCTATTGTATCATTTAGGATCTCTGTTGCCTTACTGATTTTCTGTCTAGAAGATCTGTCCATTGATGTGGTGGGGTGTTGAAGTCTCCTACTATTATTGTGTTCCCATCAATTTACCCCTTTCTGTCTGTTTGTTAGTATTTGTTTTATGAATTTGGGCGTTCCTACAATAACAAGAATGTTTAATGTGAAAAATTAAGGGGGCGGAGTCAAGATGGCGGACTAGGAGGACACGGAATCCACGTCTCCGCACAACTAGGGCACTTAGCAGGCACCGGTGGGGGACCATGGATACCTAAGGGGATGGGGGGAACCCCCAGCGACTGGGTAGGATGTGGGGCATGGGGGGGAGTGAGGGGGGAGGAGAAGTGGAGGTGGGATGGGACTGGTGCTCCTGAGGGGCGGCTGGGGGAGGGAAGGGATCCCACGTCTGAAGGGGGAAACTGGGGGACCATTGGGAGGGCAGAGGATCAAAAGGGAGCATGGCCAGGTTTCCCCTGCCCACATGGGCCCCCAGGAGCCTGCTGAGATCCTGGGCCTGATCCTCTGCCCACCGAGGCCCCCTGCAGCTGTGCACGTCCTAAGAGAATGGGAGGGAGGGAAGGGTGAGCAAAAGTAAAGGCCGGACCTATGGGACTGGCACCCCTGAGGGGTGGCTGGGGGAAGGGAGGAGTTCCTACAGCAGTGGGACTAACAGAGAACGTCAGGCCCCAGGGAATATTAATTGGAGTGAGGTCCCCCAGAGGTCCTCATTGCAGCACCAAGACCCGTCTCTATCCAAGTGCCTGCAAACTCCAGTGCTGGATGCCTCAGGCCAAACAACCAGTAAGACAGGAATACAGCCTCAGCCATCACACACACACACACACACAAATGAAAGGACAAAAAAATATATTACAGATGAAGGAGCAAGGTAAAAACCTACAAGACCAAATAAATGAAAAAGAAATAGGCAACCCACCTGAAAAAGAATTCAGAGTGATGATTGATAGTAAAGATGATCCAAAATCTCAGGAACAGAATGGAGAAAATACAAGAAACATTTAACAAAGATCTAGAAGAACTAAAGAGCAAACAAACAAACAGTGATGAACAGCACAACAACTGAAATTAAAAATACTCTAGAAGCAATCAATAGCAGAATAACTGAGGCAGAAGAACGGATAAGTGACCTGGAAGATAAAATGGTGGAAATAACTGGCAGGGAGCAGAATAAAGAAAAAAGAATGAAAAGAATTGAGGACAGTCTCAGAGACCTCTGGGACAACATTAAATGCACCAACATTCGAATTATAGGGGTCCCAGAAGAAGAAGAGAAAAAGAACGGGTCTGAGAAAATATTTGAGGAGACTATGGTCAAAAACTTCCCTAACAAACATGGGAAAGGAAATAGTCAAGTCCAGGAAGTGCAGAGAGTCCCATACAGGATAAACCCAAAGAGAAACACGCTGAGACACGTATTAATCAAACTATCAAAAATTAAATACAAAGAAAAAATATTAAAAGCAGCAAGGGAAAAGCAACAAATAACACACAAGGGAATCCCCATAAGGTTAAAAGCTGATCTTTCAGCAGAAACTCTGCAAGCCAGAAGGGAGTGGCAAGACATATTTAAAGTGATGAAAGGGAAAATCCTACAACCAATAAAATTACTCTACCCAGCAAGGATCTCTTTCAGACTCGATGGAGAAATCAAAACCTTTACAGACAAGTGAAAGCTATGAGAATTCAGCACCACCAAACCAGCTTTACAACAAATGCTAAAGGAACCTCCCCAAGCAGGAACCACAAGATAAGAAAAAGACCCACAAAAACACAAATCAATTAAGAAAATGAACCTACATACATATTGATAATCACCTTGAACATAAATGGATTAAATGCTCCAACCAAAAGACAAAGACAGGCTGAATGGATACAAAAACAAGACCCTTATATATGCTGTCTACAAGAAACCCACTTCAAACCTAGGGAGACATACAAACTGAAAGTGAGGTGATGGAAAAAGATATTCCATGCAAATGGAAATCACAAGAAAGCTGGAGTAGCAATAATCATAGCAGATATAATAGAGTGTAAAATAAAGACTGTTACAAGAGATAAGGAAGGACACTACATAATGATCAAAGGATCAATCCAAGAAGAAAACATAACAATTATAATTATTTATGCACCCAACATAGGAGCACCTCAGTACATAAGGCATATGCTAACAGCCATAAAAGGAGAAACTGACAGTAACACAATAATAGTGGGGGACTTTAACACCCCCACTTACACCAATAGACAGATTGTCCAGACAGAAAATAAATAAGGAAACACAAGCTTTAAATGACACAATAGACCAGATAGACTTAATTGATATTTTTAGGACGTTCCACCCAAAAGCGGAAGAATACACTTTCTTCTCAAATGCACATGGAACGTTCTCCAGAACTGATCACATTTTCGGTCACAAGTCAAACCTTGGAAAATTTAAGAAAACTGAAATCATCAAGCATCTTTTCTGACCACAGTGCTATGAGAGTAGAAATCAATTACAGGATGAAGACAGTAAAAAACGCAAATACATGGATGCTAAACAGTGCACTGCTAAATAACCAACAGATCACTAAGAAATCAAAGGGGAAATCAAAAGATACCTAGAAACAAATGACAAAACACAATGATGCAAAACCTATGGGATACAGCAAAAGCAGTTTTCAGAGGGAAGTTCACAGCAATTCAAGCTCACCTCAAGAAACAAGAAAGATCTCAAATAAACAACCTAACCTTACACCTAAAGCAATTAGAGAAAAGAAGAACAAAAGAAACCCAAAGTTAGCAGAAGGAAAGAAATCATAAAGATCAGATCAGAAATAAATGAAATAGAAACAAAGAAAACAATAGCAAAGATCAATAAAACTAAAAGTTGGTTCTTTGAGAAGATAAACAAAATTGATAAACCTTTAGCCAGACTCATCAAGAAAAAAAAGGAGAGGACTCAAATCAATAAATTTAGAAATGAAAAAGGAGAGATTACAACTGACAACAGAGAAATACAAAAGGTTACAAGAGACTACTACAAGCAACTATATGCCAAGAAAATGGACAACCTGAAAGAAATGGACAAATTTTTGGAAAAATAAAACCTTCCAAGGTTGATCCAGGAAGAATTAGAAAATATAAACAGACCAATCACAGGTAATGAAATTGAAACTGTAATTAAAAATCTTCCAACAAACAAAAGTCCAGGACCAGATGGCTTCACAGGTGAATTCTATCAAACATTTAGAAAAGAGTTAACACATTTCCTTCTCAAACTCTTCCAAAAAATTGTGGAGGGAGGAACACTCCCAAACTCGTTCTACGGGGCCACCATCACCCTCATACCAAAACCAGACAAAGATATCACAAAAAAAGACAATTATAGAGCAATATCACTGATGAACATAGACGCAAAAATCCTCAACTAAATACTGGCAAACAGAATCCAACAACACATTAAAAGGATCATACACCATGATTAAGTGGGATTTATCCCAGGGATGCAAAGATTCTTCAGTATACGCAAAAAAAATCAATACGACTCACCATATTAACAAATCAAAGAATAAAATCATATGATCATCTCAATAGATGCAGGAAAAGCTTTTGACAAAATTCAACACCCATTTATGATAAAACCTCTCCAGAAAGTGGGCATAGAGGGAACCTACCTCAACATAATAAAAGCCATATATGACAAACCCACAGCAAACATCATTCTCAGTGGTGAAAAACTGGAAGCATTTCCTCTAAGATCAGGAACAAGACAAGGATATCCACTCTCTCCACTATTATTCAACATAGTATTGGAAGTCCTAGCCACAGGAATCAGAGAGAAAAAGAAATAAAAGGAACACAAATTGGAGAAGAAGTAGGGCTGTCACTGCAGATGACATGATACTATAGATAGAAAATCCTAAAGATGCCACCAGAAAACTACTAGAACTAATCAATGAATTTGGTACGGTTGCAGGATACAAAATTAGTGCACAAAATATCTTTCATTCATATACACTAACAATGAAAGATCACAGAGAGAAATTAAGGAAACAATCCCATTTACCATTTCAACAAAAAGAATAAAATATGTAGGAATAAACCTACCCCAGGAGGCAAAAGACCTGTACTCAGAAAACTATAAAACACTGATGAAAGAAATCAAAGATAACATAAACAGATGCAGAGATATACCATGCTTCTGGATTGGAAGAATCAATATTGTGAAAATTACTACCCAAAGCCAATCTACAGGTTCAATGCAATCCCTATCAAATTACCAATGGCAGTTTTCACAGAACTAGAAGAAGAAATTTTACAATTTTTATTGAAACACAGAAGATCCCAAATAGCCAAAGCAATATTGAGAAAGAAAAATGGAGCTGGGGGAATCAGGCTCCCTGACTTCCGACTATACTACAAAGCTACAGTAATCAAGAGAGTATGGTACTGGCACAAAAACAGAAATATACATCAATGGAACAGGATAGAAAGCCCAGAGATAAACCCATGCACCTATGGTCACGTATCTTTGACAAAGTAGGCAAGAATATACAGTAGAGAAAAGACAGCCTCTTCAATAAATGGTGCTGGGAAAACTGGACAGCTACATATAAAAGAATGAAATTAGAACACTCCCTGACACCATACACAAAAATAAACTCAAAATGGATTAGAGACCTAAATGTAAGGCTGGACACTATAAAACTCTTAGAGGGGGCTTCCCTGGTGGCGCAGTGGTTGGGAATCTGCCTGCTAATGCAGGGGACACGGGTTCGAGCCCTGGTCTGGGAAGATCCCACGTGCCGCGGAGCGGCTGGGCCCGTGAGCCACAACTACTGAGCCTGCGCGTCTGGAGCCTGTGCCCCGCAACGGGAGGGGCCGCGATAGTGAGGGGCCCGCGCACCGCGATGAAGAGCGGTCCCCGCACCGCGATGAGGAGTGGTCCCCGCTTGCCGCAACTAGAGAAAGCCCTCGCACGAACCGAAGACCCAACTCAGCCAAAAATAAATAAATAAATAAATAAAGTAGCTATAAAATTTAAAAAAAAAAAAAACTCTTAGAGGAAAACATAGGAAGGACACTCTTTGACATAAATCACAGCAATATCTTTTTTGACCCACCTCCCAGAGTAATGGAAATAAAAACAAAAATAAACAAATGGGACCTAATGAAACTTAAAAGCTTTTGCACAGCAAAGGAAACCATAAACAAGACAAAAAGACAACCCTCAGAATGGGAGAAAGTATTTGCAAATGAAGCAACTGACAAAGGATCAATCTCCAAAATATACAAGCAGCCCATGCAGCTCAATATCACAAAAACAAACAACCCAGTCCAAAAATGGGCAGAAGACCTAAATAGACATTTCTCCAAAGAAGACATACAGATGGGCAACGAATGCATGAAAAGATGCTGAACA
Source organism: Eschrichtius robustus (assembly GCF_028021215.1). Classification (NCBI taxonomy): domain Eukaryota; kingdom Metazoa; phylum Chordata; class Mammalia; order Artiodactyla; family Eschrichtiidae; genus Eschrichtius; species Eschrichtius robustus. Next base: position 124,113,793 of record NC_090845.1, read on the forward strand.
TCACAGATCATTAGAGAAATGCAAATCAAAACCACAATAAGGTATCACCTCACACTGGTCAGAATGGCCATCATCAAAAAATCTACAAACAGTAAATGCTGGAGAGGGTGTGGAGGAAAGGGAACCCTCTTGCACTGTTGGTGGGAATGTAAATTGATACAGCCACTATGGAGAACAGTATGGAGGTTCCTTAAAAAACTAAAAATAGAACTGCCATATGACCCAGCCATCCCACTACTGGGCATATACCCTGAGAAAACCATAATTCAAAAAGAGTCATGTACCACAATGTTCATTGCAGCAGTATTTACAATAGCCAGGACATGGAAGCAACCTAAATGTCCATTGACAGATGATTGGATAAAGAAGATGTGGCACATATATACAATGGAATATTACTCAACCATAAAAAGGAATGAAATTGAGTTATTTGTAATGAGGTGGAGGGACCAAGAGTCTGTCATACAGAGTGAAGTAAGTCAGTCGGAGAGAGAAAAACAAATACCGTATGCTAATACATATATATGGAATTTTAAAAAGTGGTACTGATGAACCTAGTGGCAGGTCAGGAATAAAGACACAGATGTAGAGAGTGGACTTAAGGACATGGGGAGGGGGAAGGGTAAGCTGGGACAAAGTGAGAGAGTGGCATTGACATATATGTGTTACCATATGTAAAATAGATAGCCTGTGGGAAGCAGCCGCATAGCACGGGGAGATCAGCTCGGTGCTTTGTGACCACCTAGCAGGGTGTGGGATAGGGAGGGTGGGAGGGAGGAGATATGGGGATATATGTTTATGTATAGCCGATTCACTTTGTTGTAAAGCAGAAACTAACACACCATTGTAAAGCAATTATACTCCAGTAAAGATGTGAAAAAATATATATAACGAGGACCTATTGTATAGCACAGTGTACTATATTAAATACCTTGTAATAAACTATAGTGGAAATGAATCTGAAAATGAATGGATGTATGTATAACAACAATTTGCTGTACACCTGAAACTAACACAGCATTGTAAATCAACTGTACTTCGATTAAAAAAAAGAATTAAATCAACTGTAAAAAAAAAGAAAAATTAAAATATAGAATTAAAGTATAAGAAACCAATAAAATAAAAAAATAAGCACCAGAAAATAAAACAAAAACGACAAGGAGGGAAGCTTGTGATTATAGTGTTCCAAAGATCTTCTTTTATTTTTCTCAGAGTAAAGCTGTAATGTTTATCAATGTTAAAATTTACATATTAAGATATAAAGGACAGTTGTTAAAAGTGTATAAGTAGACTGTGAAACTTCCAAAAGTTGCAACAGCAGGGAAAAATGAAACTTAAGAGGCTCTGAAGCCATTACAATATAAAAAGAAAGGAAGAGAAATAATAAAAGCATCTAAAAACTCAAATAGAATGCGCAAGCTAAGATTGTGGAAATAATTCCAGTAAGGCAACAATCAAAACAAATGGTAACAGACCACATGCCTGGGTAAAAGACAAAAAAATTTAAGGTGTGTCTAAAAATTCAACCACATGCTGTTTATAAAATACACACATAAAGTATAAGGTTAACAGTTAAAAAAAGAGTATATGCATGTATTCTTATACACATGCATACACACCACACGTATCTGTGTGTGTACATGTATGTGTGTGTGTGTGTGTGTGTGTAGCAAGCACTAAGTATGCCAACATAAAGCAAGCTGGTATAGCTCTATTAACAGTAGACAAAGTGTATGTATACATGTGTGTGTGTGTGTGTGTGTATATATATATATATATATATATATATATATATATAATTTGTCTGCATTGGGTGTTTGTTGCTGCGTGCAGGCTTTTCTCTAGTTGTGGCGAGCAGGGGCTACTCTTCGTTGCAGTGCACAGGCTTCTCATTGTGGTGGCTTCTCTTGTTGCAGAGCACAGGCTCTAGGTGCACAGGCTTTAGTAGTTGCAGCACATGGCCTCAGTAGTTGTGGCTCGTGGGCTCTAGAGCACAGGCTCAGTAGTTGTGGTGCCCGGGCTTAGTTGCTCCGTGGCGTGTGTGATCTTCCCAGACCAGGGCTCGAACCTGTGTCCCCTGCATTGGCAGGCAGATTCTTAATCAGTGTGCCACCATGGAAGTCCGACAAAGTATATTTTAACACAGAATCATTATAAAGATTGAAGCCATCTATCAACCTATAGACTTTATATTTTGTGGAAGAAATGAACCACTATTTGGTTTCTGTTTATTGCGGCAGAATGTAATCTCAATGGATATATTAGAATTTTTTTGTTTGTTTATGGTATCTGAGAGTTAAAGGCAACCTAGGTGTCCATTATGTATATAACAGGTAATAGATGAGTATCATGGCATGCTCTAAACAAGTCAAACTAATAAACTAGATGTGCATGCTTCTTCATGGGTAAATTGTACAAATATAGTGTTAAGTGAAAAAAGAAATACAATGACACCTATAGGACTATCATTCATATCATTTAAAGATTCATGCTTACACGAAGAATAGCAAGCATTCATTGTGGACTTACTATGTGCCTGATGCTTTCCCAAGGGCATCACATGTTCATTAAATCCACACAATAATACTAGGAAAGTGAAGAGCAAAGAGTTTAAGCAGTTTTTATAAGGTTACATAGCTATTTAGTGAAAGAGCCACGGTTTAAACCGAAGCAATCTGGCTCCATATTCTTCACTCTTAACCACTATGATATATACATTATACAATGTTGCAAGGGCGTATACATATCCAAGGACATATATTAGAAACATTATGACGATGGGGCAGGAACCATGACAAAATGATAGAATAAGACAGTAAACTTGCACAGATCAATAATGAAAGAGTACCGGGGCTTCCCTGGTGGGGCAGTGGTTGAGAATCTGCCTGCCAATGCAGGGGACACGGGTTCGAGCCCTGGTCTGGGAAGATCCCACATGCCGCGGAGCAACTAGGCCCGTGAGCCACAACTACTGAGCCTGCGCGTCTGGAGCCTGTGCTCCGCAACAAGAGAGGCCGCGATAGTGAGAGGCCCGCGCACCGCGATGAAGAGTGGCCCCCGCTTGCCACAACTTGAGAAAGTCCTCGCATAGAAACAAAGACCCAACACAGCCATAAATAAATAAATAAATAAATAAAAAATTGTACCATGTCCTGAGGATTATGATTAACATACTGTTCTGCATCTGAGGTCAAAAAAGGAACAGAAAAGAAAAAGAGAGAGGGAGAGGGTAAAGTACCAGCCCTGGACCAGATAGTGTAATTTACAAGCTAGGAGTTGATCTTGTTGCCTGTCTTCTTGCTGACAGATCAGAGTTTAAAAACATTTCCATGATTATTAGAGTTAACGTTCCCCTCCTTTCTTACATATGTTTCATGTGAAACTACATCTAGACATTGCTTGGAACACTCTGTTTTGTTGGTCACACTGCCAATATTCAATTGACAGGTAATAATAGAAAGATGGTGGCAAGCTCAGTGGCCCAGCCACTATATTGCTCTTCTTCTGATGTTATTTTCACGTCTTTTAAGTTTTCTCTTCAAAAAGTGTAGCTGAAAACAAGCACAAAGTCAGGACAGATACGAAATATTTTGAGATAAGTTTTATATAAACATAAAGCAAGGTTATAATTTTTGATAATGTCACCAGTTCACTACAAATCTTATTTCCTCAGCTACTTGTTTAAAAATAAGTACAAAAGAATGAGTAAGTGACTAGTCACTAGTCCTAGACCCATATATGGCCTTTGGCGTTAATAAAGGATCAATAATGCCAGAGGCTCTCAGGTCATTACATAGGAGTGTACTGAAAAGGAAGGAAGGTCTAGGTTGATGATCATATTAAGGACTTTGAATGGCCAGAGAGTAGCACCAAGGCTTCTGGGAGATAGGAGACAGCATGCACCATTCCTTGATTTATTGAAACATATTGTGTTATTCAAGGTGTTCTGAAAAGCAGACACTAAGAGAGTATTACACATAAAAGAAAAATTTAGGGGTATTGCTTGTGAGGGAAAATGGGGAGAAGACGCAAGAGGAACCATCAGACAACACAAAGGTCTAACCCTTGTGAAGGAGAGAAGGAAGAAAGGAAGATTGCATGGATGTGTCTTAGACTTACAGAGCAGTCCTAAGAAAGTTCAGCAAGGCCAATGGAGAGTCCTTAGAGGCAACGTCAGTCATCAGAGGAGTCTCAAATGTCCCAGAGGTTGGTCTGCAGTAGTATTCCTGCTGCACTTCATCACTGGCTGAGAGCAGCCTAGAGGAAAGGAGGACTTTCTACGTAAATGTCCTGGTAGGCTCAGGGTTTAGCAGCGGGAACTGCTGGTCAACCACAGTCAGAAATCTGAGAGCAGTTGGATATCTGAAAGGTTGATTTTCAAGTTTCCAAGACTATTACATGTTCAACACTGTATCAGCACTCTACTAGACACTAAAGGGGGTAGGGACAAGTGGGTAGGTGTTATGTATGGAATGTTTGTGTCCTCCCAAAAATTATATGGTGAAGCCCTAACCCTCAGTGTTATAGTATTAGGAGGTGGGGCTTTTTGGAGGTAATTATGTTTAGATGAGGGTATGAGGTTAGGACCCATGATGAGATTATTACCCTTATAAGACAAGGAAGAGACACCAGAGCTTCCACTCTCCCCACCATGTGAGGACACAGTGAGAAGGTGACCATCTGCAAGCCAGGAAATGGACTCTCATAAGAAACAAAATATGCTAGCGTCTTGCTCTTACATGTCTCATAATCCAGAACCATGAGAAATAAATGCCTGTTGTTTAAGCCACCCAGTTTAAGGTATTTTGTTCAAGCGGCCTGAGCAGACTACGACAGTAGGATACAAAGGTAGGTAAGGAAGATGCAAAGGTGAGGAAGATGCCCTAAAGGTGCTAATGATATAACGATGGATGCAGACATACCCACATAATAAAAGAGGCAATAGAAAAGTGCAAAATAGTATTAATAGGATATGTATTGTGAAAATAGAGAGAATTAATAATTTCAAGTAGGTAGATCAAGGAAAATTTCACAGAGGAAGTGACATTTGACTTTGGTCTTGATGAAAAAGGTGTTTTATAGGTAAAGGGTGGAAAGACACTCCATGATGCAGGAACAGCATAAGCAGATGAAAGGAAGACTTGGCACAATGTAGAACTGGCAAATGTTAAGGCAATCATGACAGCGTAGGTTATTTGGGGACATTTTTTTAGGAGAAGGAGATGGAAATGTGGATTGGGGCTGATTATAAAGGCTGATTGGTTATCCTGCTTAAAAGTATGTGTCTGTGCATGTGCATGCATATGTGTGTATTTTGTTTCTTCCTGGAATGCAGCAAAGAGTCATTGAAGGTTTTGCTCAAGAGGGCTAGTGTGGTGTGATACAAGCAGACTTGATTACCAGAGAGATTCTTTAGACTGTAGTGTGGAGAGTGGATTAAAAAAGAATGAGACTAAAGATAGGAAAGAGTGAAGATAGAGAAAGCAGTTAGAATGGCATTGCTTCAGTTCAGGGAGAAACGTGGTGAATTAAAAACTGAAAAAAGAAAAGAATGGAATAAAAAAACTTCAAGATACATTTCAGAGGTGGAATTGACAGGATCTTATGCATAATTAGGTGGAAGATGGGAGCAAAACAAATATTATTGTTATAGAAAAGTGTTCCTCTCCCCATAAGCTACATTGTGATTATATCTACAAGGTTATCTCCTTGAATATCAGCAGGGAAGCCTCTGTGCAGATAATTGGATCCAGTTCTTGAGCCAAATATATACTTCTCTTGTAAATTCTTAAATTGGCATTCTGTTTTATTATCATGGTTTTATTATTATGAGTTTGGTAAATGTTTTTCAGCCACATATAAGTTGAATAATTCTGGCTTAACTCACACCATTGATTTCCTAGACTGTGATCCTTCCTCCAACATACTGCTCCCCTTTAATAAATACCCTTCCTGAAGCCAGCACCTGACATCTCTTGAAACACCTGACATGAAATGGAAACTGAGTAATGAACATGTGGAAATGTTTGTGAGCCTTTGTTCTGTGTGTGAGGTCAAGTCTATGTACAAAAAAAATTGATATCTATCTCTTGGAAAACAGTTGGAACAGATTAGTTCCATGACTCCTCTCAGAGTTTATCCTGGTGTTCCAATCACTGTATATCTAACTCAGGAATTTTGGGAGGACTGGAAAATTTTGTTCTGAAGACATCTCAGAATAAGGAGGACAGCAAATCTAAACATGACAGGCCTTTCATTCATTTGATAATTATTTTTGGTGCCTGCCATATGCCAGACACTATCACTTCTAAAACTACTACAATTACTACCACTAATAATAAAAAAAACTGTATAAATATAATAATAATGATCAGATTATACCTCATTCCATTTAAAATGTCCCTTAATGCTAGGATATATCAATCCCATGTAGTTATCTCTCTGCCTTGAGGACTAAATTAACTTCCTCCAAAACCAAGATTATTCAGCATTCTATAGAAATCTTCAATCCTCACAAATATTAAAGATTCATAAGCAGGTTCTAGCTCATTATAAAAAGTGACTTTCATAACCTGGCCTCACACACTGAACAGATGCAGATGTCCTTCTAGAGGGTCTGTCTCACCATGCCAACAATTGGAATTTTCATACCTTTCTGGTTTTTTGTCTTACAATTTATAGATATACCAAGTTCATATTAAAATTTACCATCTCATTCAACAGATATATATTGGATCTACTATATGCTAGACATTATTTGAGGTGCCCAGAACATACTTCTGTACAAGACAGACATGGTACCTTTCCTCATAGAATTTGTAATCTAGTAGAGGAGAGAAATAATATACAAATAAGTGGATAAATAATTATTTGGAATGATGTAACTCACAGATATAATAAAACAGGGAATGTGATAGAGTGTGACAAATACAAATGCTAGACTCACAGACCAACTCTTCCATAAAATACTTCCTTTCCTTCTTTATAGCCATATCAGACTCATGACAAGATTAATTCATTGTGTTTAATTAAATAACTATTTATTGAACATCCATTCTATTGAACTATTCTAGTCAGTGAGGATAGAGAAACCCAGAGAAGGTCATTGCCATCGTGGAACTTATATTCGAGTGGACATGGCATTTTTTGCCACTGGTTCCATTAATACTTGTAGTCAATGTGTTCAGCGTTCTTCCCAAATAATGTGGTGTCTTTATCAGATCAATCAACTCACATAGGGAAATTTGGAGGTGACAGCCCTGAGAGCAACAAATGTGCTAAGATGAATCCTAAATTAATTTAAATATCAAAAACCATTAGAATGCTGAAGTTTAATATTTCTGCCTTGTAAGTTATATATTGTGTGCTAGTTATAGGTTTTTACTATTTACAACACAAGAATGATCACAAGAAAAAATTTCTTCCAAATTATAGTTAGTGTAGAACAGATTATCATTTGGAAAATGGTTTACTTAGAGGGGAAAAGTTGAACAAAATGTTAATAAAGTCATGAGGCTGTTACTTTCCTGAATATTGATTTTTTAAATAGTAAAGCTCTACCCAGAATAAAAGACATCATAGACATAAAAATAGAGCAGCCTTCTAACAAATGGCTTTTGAATTTCATGGGGATGGTTTAAAGCAATTTCACAGAAGCACCTATGCTGAGAAATATGTTTGCTGCTGTTATTTAAAAAAGGAAGTTAGTCGTCTTTTTTCTAGAAGCAATGGAAGTTGAAAACATTGCACCATATCTTTGTCACATTTCTGAGCCCCTACTACATGCAGAATACTGAGGAACATAAAGATATACAACACAGCCTCTGCCAAGATTTCTGAATGGTCACCAGGAACAGAGAAGTCTAGGTAATGTTACAATTAACAAGTTAACCACAAAGGTATCCAGAAGAAATATATTAACATTGAATTAAGCAAGAGTGAGGAAATAATTATTTATAATCATACCACCAGTAAATATCAGGCATTATTAGCATTTTATAAAAAAAATTAACATTTTATAATCTTAGCATATTCAGTAGTAAATTTATTCTCTACAAATTGTCACAGAATTTAAATTTACTGGCATGTACACAAAATTAAGTTTTATCTGAAATTTTCCTTTTTAAAAGGTTGTTTTCAATCATATCACTACGTTTTATTAACGTGGCATCAGATTACTTGTCTAAGGACATTTCCATTTTTAGCTAGTTATTTTAATGGCATTATGCACACATAGCCAAGTCAGTGCTTATAACCAATGCATGTCAGTTCCTTTATGGAATGGAAGCCCAAGCAGCTTACCACCTAATAATATACCAGGACACTGTATGGAAGAATCTATACTTCTTTGTGTATTTTGTGACCTTTATTCAGTAAGATGCAAATGTTTGATAATGAGTTTAACATTAATAAGCTTGTACTTAGAGGCATCTAAGATGTTGCTAATATTTTGACTGACTCTTCATTCACCACTATCCTGGTCTATTGATTTGCACAGAACTTTAATTTGTGATGCCCTACTGTCATTAGAACATTGACTTGAGTTGTTTTTTATTAATGGTGTTAAGAACTATGAAGCGTCTGGGTTTTTATCATGCTTGAAAGATAAAAGTTAGCCTGCCACTATTTCATACATGCCAGCAGAAGGCATAAGATTCCTGCGTCAGAGACAAAGGACTTGTTAACAAACAGAAGGGCAGGCAGAACGAGCTTCATACGTGCATTAGTTCCTCTTGCCCACCCCCACAAGTCCCATGGGGATGATACAGAGTGGACCAGGTGGATGGTGTACAAACAGCAGGTCTGGGTCATAACTGAGGAACGCTGTGCTTAAACAATCTTATAAAAGGGCTGCTGGCCAATCTGCCTAACATTTGCCCCAGAGAATGACATTATTTTCATTATCCTGCTAAGGAAGCATACTTATTCTCGGCCCTAGAGGGAGACACTATCTCTATCTTCCAAGGCAGTTTGCTATACAGACATCCTTGAGAAGAGTCTGGAACAAAGATGTTAATGCCACTTGATCAAAAGACTTGAAGAGAGACCCATGGAGACATGTCTCCCACTATTTGTGGATTGTGCTAATTTATCTACATATAGTCCATTTAAGTCAACAATTAGCCTTGTGAACTGCTTGAGGAGAGTCTGCCAGTCCTCTGAGATTCTCTGTGGCCTGCTCGTCTAAAGGTAAATGACCACAGGACGTGCATTCATTTATCATTGCATTTCTGAATGGGGTTTCCCGTGTATTTTGTCAGGGTCCATGTGTTTGGTAAAAACTGAAATGAAGTGGGTTCAGTGGAGATGCAAAAAATAGACGTAGTCGTGTATAGTACCTTCATTCAGATAACAGAGAATGGTTGAAGTTAATGTCTAGACATTCTTGGATTTCCATTTCCTTTGCTAATAATAGGAGAGTAACAATACTATTTGAGGAATGCGATAGCATACACATGCAACGCTTATACCCTTGCCATATTTGTTACTAAAGCATTCCACTTCAGGAGAGAAAAACTGCACATATATACATTGAAAAGCCTTTTTCGGTTATAGTGTCCAAAAGTTTAACTGTCAACCAGGCATATTTGCTAAGAATTTTGAAGGGGAAGAGCTGATCAACTAACTCACCACATTTACTCACCATCAAAAGGTTACTAATGGTCTTTTCTTGACTGAGGCTTTGATATTTGTGTCAATAGATAAAACTGACTCTTGGAATTGTGATAATTCAAATATGACTATAGTTGATAATGGATGAACATGTACTAATTCAACTGTACTATGTTTGACAGGCTAATCAGCATGAGACCCGAGAAATCCAGTTTCTATATTAATAGCAGTTACCCAAAAGTTACAACCTGGGAAAATCTTCCCAAAGCAGATGGGCAAATTCATTCAGATTCCTGTGAACTATCAGAGGATAAAAACAATCTGGAGTCAAAGAAAATACACCATGGTGGTAATTTAGAATGGGGAAACTTCAGATAGAAGAGATACTGCATCTTTTGGAAAGAATGCAACATGAATATAAATGAGTTGTACCAAATATTGCCTCTAATAGGTACCCAGGTACCCATTTGAGGCCAATGTTGTTCTTGAAAATGTGCAGTATTTCATGATCAAAGTCGCTGGTTCCCGAACAGGAACAATCATGAGACCTAAGATTTGTGGGATCTTTAGAAGCATGTAGAAGGCAGGGAATACTTTTTTAAAGTATTTGATGAATTCATGGAGTGAGATAAATTTGAAAGTGCTTTAGAAAGTTAACTTTTTATGAAATTATAAGCATTTTGCATATAGATATATATTTTGATTTTAATATTACATTTTAAAATGAAACAATGATAACCAGTTCAAATTATTTTAGAAAGCAGGTGAGATATGTGAATAAAATACCTGTGCAGTCATGGATTGTACAACCTTGGTCCCTATTTTATACAGTTAAAAAAATTTTCAAATCTTCTTCACGTGGCACTCGACATCTCACAAGGTAATTCTGACTTATTTTCAGTCTTCTGCTGCTTCTTCACATGCACTCCAAGCAATCATTTACTGAAAGCAACACACTTTTGCATATTTCCATGAATTTGCACATTCCTTTGCCTTGAATATCCTGTTCTCTCTTCTCATCTGCCAAACCCTGCTTCATTCTTCAAGGCTCACCACGAATGAATATCTCCTTTCCCATAAAGCCATCTCTGGCACAACCCCTGCCCCCATTCTTCTCTTCTGTTTCCAATCTAGTTTCTCCCAAGAAAACATTTTACATGGCTTTCTCGTAACACTTGTTATATTGCTTTCTATATTGCAATGTAACCTGTTTTTCTCACTTGTCTGTAAAATTCTCAGGGGTGAGAATGTGTTTTATTCTTTGTTGTGACCCCAAACACGTGTTGAGGGCTCAATTAACGTTGAATATAGATCATACATTTCTTGATCCTCATCTTACCTGACATTTGACCACTCCATATTTAAATACTCTCTTCTTTTGGCTTCTATAATGTCACTCACTTCTGATATTTTCCACCACCTCTCGAGAAAATACTTCCCAGTTCCTTTGGTACTCCTTTCTAGGCTAACGCCTTAAATATCATCATTCTCAAGGCTCTGGCTCTTCGCTATGGTCTTCTCAATATTGGATATCTCTGCATAGTCCCTGTATTCCCATGATTTTATTATTACCCACATGCTGATGAATCCCAAAGAATTATCTCTGGCTCAGACTTTGCTCTCCTACATGTGCGTCCATACCCAACTGCAGTGGTGTACCAAGGAAGGAGTAGGGCGGGTGATGGGAAGAGTCAGCTCCAGTAGAGAAGAGTATTTTGTCTCTGGAATTGCTTAGTATTACTAGCACATGGCAATAATAAGAAGCAGATCCGTTTTAGTCAATTTTATTACTGCTTACAAATCCCCTAGAGACCATGCACCAATTTATTGCCTCCGCTCGGGGCGGGGGGCGGGGGACAGCTCTCATGGTTCCACTTTTGATATGTGCAATTGTCTATTGACACCTTTTGCTTGACTGTTTCCTTGATATCTCACACTTATAATGTCTGCAACTGATCATAGCTATGCCCCAAACCTATTCTTCCTCAGTGTTCCTGATCTTAGTAAATCATACCGCTGTCCACCAGGCTCACAATACAAAAATACAGGAGTGACTCTAGATTCTACCTTACTTCACCTCCCCTCCACACATCCTGACAGTTACAAAGGCTTGCTGATTCTACCTCAAAAATAAATATCTAGTCATCTACTTTTCTCCATTCCGACTGTACCCCAGGATACTGGGATCTCTCACCTGATGATTAACAGTCTCCTCTCGTCTCCTATCTCCACTTTTGATCCTCCAACTCATTCATCTTTATCACATTTTAGCCATTGTGATGTCTTTAAAACATACAACTGATCTTGTAATTTCACTGCTTAACATGTTATAATGTCTTCTTATTGCCCTTAGGATTAATTACAAAATCATAAGACTCTGTATGATCTGTCCAGGACTTCCCACACTACCCTTTAACCTTCTTTCTCTCTTCACTAGAATTGCAGCTTCATGAGGGCAGGATTCTTTGTCTTAGTCACTGCTGAATCCTCAGTGCCTGGAAGAGCATTTAGCTTATAGGAGGCACTCAAAAAATACTTTCCAAATAACTGAAAGCATTTTTAAAATCTTACCTCCCACTTCTTTCTGTTGGATTTAACCATATGGAATCTCCATTCCATCTACTATAGACCAATTTTAGTCCCCCTAAAGGCTTATGATCTTTCCTATCTTTGAGTCTTGACAAATCTTCCTACAGTCTTCAACTCTGTTTTAACCCTGAACAGTCTCCATGCTCTTCTCTTGGCCAGATCTTACTCGTCCTGTAGGTCTCACCTAAATATCACTTTCTCCAGGTTTTCATGACTTCTCGGTCTAGATTAGGTCTTCCTATTATATTTTTCTTTGAATACCTTATACTTTTCTTTATAATATGTGACATATGTGTTACCTGTTCACTGCCTGTAGAAAGCACTATAAAGACAGGGCTGTTGCTGATCTTATTTACCACTTTATGTCCAGTAACCTGCAAAATGTTCAATATATGTTCAATAACTATTAATTGAATGAATGACTTAATGATGGGAAACAGGTAGTATATGGAGATGCCAGGATTGGAGATGTGTGTCCCTTTGTTTTTTAAGTGTGTGAAGTATGTTTCATACTAAAGATAAAGAACAAGTTTACAGAAAGAACTTAAAACACAGAGAGGGGATAAACAATAGATTAAGGTCCTCGAGAAGGGAGGGATGGGATTCAGAGAGATTAAACAGATACAGGCCTGTATAACCAACTGCTGACTGGACATTTCCCCTTAGGTGGCCCAGAAGCCCCTAAAGCTCAACACACCTAAAATGTAATTTATCACTTTCCCCTTGTCAAGCCAGAAGAACACCAAAGCAACAACAACAAAACATCTGCCCTCCCTCCAGCACACCTGTTGTCAGTGAATAGCAGCACCATCCACCCAGCTGCCCAAGTCAGAAGCCTGGGAGTCGCCCATGACTCCTCAACCTTCCTTAGCTCCCACGTGCAATCCATCAGCAAGGCCTTTCAGGTGCCTCCCTCCACCAGACTTTGTTCTCAACACGGAAAAGAACCATGTTGGTCTTTTCACTACTGGGTCCTCAGAACACAGGACAGTGCTTATTAGTATATTGTAAGCATTGAATAAATATTTGTTGAATAAATGAATGAATAGAAAATGTAACTACATTAAGTAAGGAGGCGGTAATTAGAGGAGGCAGAACAGAAACAAGGAGGCGGCATCTACAAATAACAAGGCCTAACAGATCATATCCTACAGTTAAATTAGTAAATAGTATCAACAAAACCGGGCCTTTGCATAATTAATCTGGTCATCTGAATGGGTGGTGTATATAGATTATATTGATATATTACAAAACTCCCAAATATTTCTGTATAAACCATGTTGTGACAGATCCAATGATGCCATTTAGAAGTGGCCCTTCGTGTTGCCAGCCTAATCCATTTATGTTTAATCTAAATCCAAGTATCGGATTACTGACATCATGATCTTTGGTTATTGAATTTAGTCACCGCGAACAGGGAAATGTGTCTCGTGTTACCTTTCTATGCAAATAGGTCTCATGTCCCTAAATACTAGCTTATGTCTGTAACTAGGTCAGTTCATCTCTCTGCAGGCTCAATTTCTTCCTCCATAAACTGGAAATGAATACAACAAAAACAGCAACAGCAACAACCTCAGCAACATTCTGCTTGGACCACTCAGACAATTCTTGAAAATATATGTTAAATTATAAAGCATGAATTAGCCCAAACTTTACACAGAAGAAGCATACCTGTATTAAAAGCAGACATACCTATTTCTAACATCCAACCCAAGAAATACATTGTTTTTCCCTGGTGCTTTGGTGACAATAAAGAGGTCAATTCAAGGTTCCACCACATCATATGTATTCTTCGTGTATTTTGTTTGGAGAAGTGTAAATCCTTTTTTTTTTTTTTTTTTACATTTTTTTCCTCATAAGAAAAAGTCAATCAAACTTAGAAATATTGCCAGCTTTATGGTTTCTTTTTTTCCTTCTTAGTCTAATAGATGAATGTCAATAGGTTTGTTAATTTTTTTTATAAGAGAAAGTGCCTAAGGCCTGAACTTCTAGCAGTCAGATTTCTAGAGTACATTTCTGTACACTTTCCATAGATTTCAAATGGTTCAATTTATCCTCCTGCAACAGGCTGCAAGTAGAACCGCTCAGTTCCCTTAAAAAGGCCTGTATATTCATCAACCACTAAACTGAGGAGTCTACCCTCCTACATACTTTACCCCATCGTCATTCTCAGGAGCTCTAGGTTTTCTGCAGTATTATTAGAGTATCCAAGCCATACTCGCCAAACCATTGTCAATTTTTGCAGGCTTGGTTTCTGACAGTCATCTTCCTGACTCAACTTACCATATGTTTATTTACTATGTCATAGTTTCCAAGGACTTTTTGATACCTTGCACAGGATTCAGGGCCTCAAGAAGTTGAAAATCTAGTACCATTTATGAAAACTCTAAGTTAGTGTCTCAACTGTGAGATTTGCGTAATGACCACAGCTTCAATGAGTAGCTAAGAGAAGTAACGATACTGCATTGATTCCATGGGGTTGCTATGAGGATTAAATGTGCAAATACATGTAAAGCTCTTGGAACAGTGGCATGTTGTCACTGCTAAATATGAGTCAGTGATTATATATTATCCTATTTTACAGAGAGAAATCTGAGAGAGTAGCAGATTTAGGATATCAATTCAGATTTATCATACTCAAAACCTGTGTTATCCTTATTACCACACAGCTCTGCAACCTGAGCAAATGGGACATTTCTTTAAGATCTTTTTAGTAAAGATTAATTGAAGGAATATTGACCTGTATTGTTACATCCATAAATCTTTAGTAAGGAATATTGTACACACACTGGATCATGCACTTTTCACAACATCCTGCTGCTTTAGGAACTCTTATTATGCCCTTTGCACAAATGAGACAACTGAGGCACATAGAAGTTAAATACCTTGCACAAGGTCTCACAGCCAGTAAGTGATGAGGCTGGGGTACCAACACAGCTCCGTCTAATTCCAAGAACCACACTTTTGACCAAAGGTTCTGTGGCCTTTGACTATAATTCCAGGGTATAGTCATATCCTGTGTCTCTCTCAAGAAACAACTGGTGTGTGCTCCCAATAAAAGGACAGCCCACACTTGCATGGCTCTTCACAGCTTTAAATTGCACCTGCACACATTTTCATTGTAATCCTCTCTCTCTCTCTCTCTGTGTATATATATATATACACACTCTCTCTATATGTATGTATGTATACATATGTATGTGTTTGTATGTATAGACACATATACATATATACTCAGATATATATGTATATATACAGACATACATAAATATACACACAAAATATGTGAATTACAAAACTCTTGCAGTACATTCTATTATGAATGATTCCACTCATTTATGTCTATATGCTCTACTAGGTTTCTTTTTTCTTTTTAACATCTTTATTGGAGTATAATTGCTTGACAATGATGTGTTAGTTTCTGCTTTATAACAAAGTGAATCAGTTATACATATACATATGTCCCCATATCTCTTCCGTCTTGCATCTCCCTCCCTCCCACCCTCCCTATCCCACCCCTCTAGGTGGTCACAGAGCACCGAGCTGATCTCCCTGTGCTATGCGGCTGCTTCCCACTAGCTATCTATTTTACATTTGGTAGTGTATATAAGTCCATGCCACTCTCTCACTTCATCCCAGCTTACCCTTCCCACTCCCCATGTTCTCAGATCCATTCTCTAAGTCTGTGTCTTTATTCCTGTCCTGCCCCTAGGTTCTTCAGAACCTTTTTTTTTTTTTTAAATTCCATATATATGTGTTAGCATATGGTATTTGTTTTTCTCTTTCTGACTTACTTCACTCCGTATGACAGACTCTAGGTCCATCCACCTCACTACAAATAACTCAATTTCGTTTCTTTTTATGGCTGAGTAATATTGCATTGTATATATGTGCCACATCTTCTTTATCCATTCCTCTGTTGATGGACACTTAGGTTGCTTCCATGACCTGGCTATTGTAAATAGAACTGCAATGAACATTGTGGTACATGACTCGTTTTGAATTATGGTTTTCTCAGGGTATATGCCCAGTAGTGGGATTGCTGGGTTGTATGGTAGTTCTATTTTTAGGTTTTTAAGGAACCTCCATAATGTTCTCCATAGTGGATGTAAGATGAAAAGACAACCCTCAGAATGGGAGAAAATATTTGCAAATGAAGCAACTTACAAAGGATTAATCTCCAAACTTTACAAGCAGCTCATGCAGCTCAATATCAAATAAAACAAACAACCCAATCCAAAAATGGACAGAAGACCTAAATAGACATTTCTCCAAAGAAGATATACAGATTGCCAACAACCACATGAAAGAATGCTCAACATCATTAACCATTAGAGAAATGCAAATCAAAACTACAATGAGGTATCACCTCACACCAGTCAGAATGGCCATCATCTACTAGGTTTCTTTAAAAATATATAGAATGCTTTTCTTCCTCCTTTCCTTTTTCCTTCCACAAATATTCATCAAACCTTCCTTAAAAACTTACTAGGACCCAAGAACATTAGGCAGTCATTCTGCCTGCATGCATTATGCCAGTAAACCTCCAAGTCTGACAGTGGAAACCAGATACCACATTTCATGGTGATGTCACTGTATATTTACATGGGCAGTAAAAGACTCTTCATGCTGCTCAAGATATCCAAGGACAGACCAGTGGGCCACCCTGCACTAATGGGTTAATTAGTCCCCATCACTATAGTCTTTTTTTTTTTTTTAAGTGAAGTATAGTTGATTTACAATGTTGTGTTAATTACTGCTGTACAGCAAAGTAATTCACTTATACATATATATATTCTTTTTTTCTATTATTTTCCATTATGGTTTATCACAGGATATTGAATATAGTTCCCTGTGCTATTCAGTAGGACCTTGCTGTTTATCCATCCTATATATACCAGTTTGCATCTGCTAATCCCAAACTCCCACTCCATCCCTCCCCCTTGGCAACCGCAAGTCTGTTCTCTATGTCTGTGAGTCTGTTTATGTTTGGTAGATAAGTTCATATGACCATCACTATAGTCTTGATTTGAGGAAGCCAAATGTCTGGAGCCCTCAGGTGAAAATTGTATGTTCCTTGTTATTTGAAAATAGTGTGTCACTGATGTAGTTAATTGCCTAAAGAAGAGCTTCACACTGAATTCATGTAGCTGTGTCATGCTTCTCTTCTAAACTAGAACAATATAATCGTAACATAAAAATAAGTCATTGTATTTACTCTAAAGAGCTTGCTTCTCAGTTTTGCTAGTGACATGAAAAACTAATAGCAGGGTCGATATAATGTCTCTATGGTAATTATCACGCCACTTTTCCTCCCTTCCTATATTCTTCTCATGTTACATTTTAATGCGTTTCTGCTCAAGTCAATTCAATTTATCAGTAGGCAAGAGGCATTAAACAGGGCTGATTTGCTCTGGATCTAGTTACAAGTCAACTGTAAAACTCAGTTTTCAAGTTCGCTTTTCAATCGGATACACATGAGAAGAACAATAACTGATTTGGGAGATACCGTTATTTAGAGAGGTTTAATCTGATGTAAATACAAAAGAAAAATATGAAAGGGTGAGGCATATTTTGCATTCGCGAAATCTACGTGTTTCCTTCTTGCTTCTCCATTACAAAGGGATTGTAGGTTTCTAATGCATAATATGATAAACTACAAGAGATCACAAATGATAAAATGTGAGGAGACCCAAGAGATCCTCCAGAGCAGTGGTTTTTATACTAGGGCATCCATATATGTGTATAGAGGTCCATGAAGAGTTTTTAAGGGGTACTTGGATGTGGCAAGTTCTAAGAGAAAGCATTTTCAGTTCCCTAACTTCTACATGTCATCTTCCAGAAACTGATCTGCTTGGAAGCAGCGTCCAAGCAGGTTGTCCTGTCCTTTCCCCTGTTTCTTGTCCCAATCCTCCTGTTTCCACTTTATGAAAGAACGGCAGTGCTCTCAACTTGTCCCTAACAAACACTGTTGTAACTGTTGAGAATGTGAATCAAACTATCACTTGGTGACACATTCTTTGCCATTCATGTGGCTTCCAATTCTTTCAAGCCCATTGAAGGAAGACCTAAACCAGTTAACAGCTTATACATTTTTGCCAGATAAGTCAGAGATCAAATGAGTATGAGACATTACTAAAATAAAACTCCTTTCCCATCTTGTAATTGTCACAAATAAGTTTCCAGGCCTAACATATATGCAAACCCAAACACCACACACAGAACAAAAGTTCTCCATGAATGAACTTAATTTTAGCACAAAAAAATTTATCTAGGGGCAAATAAACTCATTGCAAAAATTATTCTTGTCCAATGCATTTAAGAAATAGATTTCTAAGAAATATTAACTTTGTTTTTAATACTTCATTCAAATGTGTAATGTTTTTTTATTTTGATCAATTGGATACTACTAAATAAGTGTAATGATAACTCAATCCTGAATTTTTTTAATCCATAGGAATGTATGGTCACAGGAAATGTTTGAATGAACATTTTTATGTATGTATATATTTTTGTGCCCAAGAAATATGATCTTATGTTCCATAAAAGGTTTAAACATAAAATATATTACACTAGTATAAAATATTGTGGAAATAGCTATATGAGTTACAAGACAAAAAGGAACAATGTTAAATTTCTGACAGTTATAGATTGTTCAAGTCCATTTTAATGGATAATGGTGTGTACCCAGTTGTTTGATATATAGATACTATCGGATGAATTTAAAAAGATGACGAAGTACTTTTATTTTTAAAATTTAATATTTGTAATATGCTCTAAAAGTACCATTTAAACATACAGTGAACGTTTTTAGCTTTTAATATATAACTTTTTGAGGGAGTAAGTATATTAAAGGTTTTTTTATGGTCTAGGAAAGCAAAAAAGTTTGATGAACACTGCCCCAATACAACAATTGTTAAATAATTTTCACACTGGAAAACTTCCTTCCAGTGAAATCTTACAAAGAATCTCAATATATATAACAGATGTTCTTAGAAGAGCTGTGTACCCCGTTCATCCCACCCCTACCCTAACCCCAGCGGCAGCCCTTGTAGTATCTTCTTTGCATCTCTTAGAAAATAGTTTTCAAATAATTGTGCTAGTGTAACCTCTTATTTTACAGTTGGGAAGTAGTGGCTCAAAGCCAGTGAATAACTGAGCTGTAACCAAACCCAAGTTATCTAACTTCAAGGCAAAAACATAACATAGACGATCACAAGATACTATTCTGCCCCCATGGTTCAACCCAGCCATTATGAAATCATTGAGAAATGAGTACTTAATATATAATTTCTTTGTTCTGTGTTTTTAAACACATTACTTTAAATATCTGATTGTGAAAGCTTGCATCAGAGAGCTCCTCTTTTCATTAACGAGTTTAGGCAATCCAAAGGGTAGAGTAAGACTTGAACATTGTGTAATGCAAAGGAAAGGCAAATTTGATTAAGTAAGTCAATGTGTTTTTATAAAATGATTAAAGAAATGAAGTTTTACTACTGTTTAATCTGAGGTTTGGTATAAACTAGAGCAAAATGAGTAAATTAAGTGTAAACAGTATTTGGGTCCATTTTCAGGTTCTGGAGCATAAGCCCAAATCTTTTTTAGTGTATAAGAATTACTGGACCCTGGGCTTCCCTGGTGGCGCAGTGGTTGAGAGTCTGCCTGCCAATGCAGGGGACACGGGTTCGAGCCCTGGTCTGGGAAGATCCCACATGCCGCGGAGCAACTGGGCCCGTGAGCCACAATTACTGAGCCTGCGCATCTGGAGCCTGTGCTCCGCAACAAGAGAGGCCGCGACGGTGAGAGGCCCATGCACCGCGATGAAGAGTGGCCTCCGCTTGCCACTAGAGAAAGCCCTCGCACAGAAATGAAGACCCAACACAGCCATAAATAAATAAATAAATAAACTTAAAAAAAAAAAAAAAAAGAATTACTGGACCCAGAAGTAATAGGGAAGATGAATATGGCTCTAATTTCTTGCAACTGATGTTTGCAAAGCTTGATTATCTACTAATATATCTACATAGATATATTTACTTAACACAATTCATTTCAACTATACCGTAACAATTTTTAAAAAATTCATTTCAAATAATTGAATTTAAAGACAGCATGTATATTTCATCTATATGAAGATGTGACAGTTTGACATATTCATTTCTTCATTGTTCAACAAGTCATGTTGATGTGTTGGTATCTTATTGAAAAGGCTTTTTTTTTCTGGTGGGAATTAAAGAAAAAAAAACATGGAAGCCCCTCTTCTGCCCACCCTTTAATACAATGTCATCCTAAGCTTAACTCTGCAAACAGAGAATTATACCATGGCATATGTTTCTGATTTATTATACCAGTACTAACTTGAAGTCTTCAGCTCTATCTGTAGAATAAAACATTAAATAGCAGGTTACTTTTTTTTTTTTTTTTTGGCTGCATTGGGTCTTTGTTGCTACGTGAGGGTTTTCTCTAGTTGTGACAAGCGGGGGCTAGTCTTTGTTGCGGTGCATGGGCTTCTCATTTGTGGTGGCTTCTCTTGTGGAGCACAGGCTCTAGGCACGCAGGCTCCAGTAGTTGTGGCGCATGGGCTCAGTAGTTGTGGCACACAGGCTTAGTTGCTCCGTGGCACGTGGGATCTTCCTGGACCAGGGATCTAACCTGTGTCCCCTGCAGTGGCAGGCAGATTCTCAACCACTGTGCCACCAGGGAAGTCCCAATAACAGGTTACTTTGATCAACAAAGACAGTCAAATTAGTTAATCCCATTGCCTGCACAAATTGTCCATGGTTAATTGGATGCACACATACCAAATATTTCACCAGCCTTGATGTCAGTATTTCCTGCCTCTGCCTTAGTTTCATGTCTACAGTTTCCTGGCCTTGATGTCAAGATTTCCTGCTGCTTCCTTAGTTTTATGTCTGCATTTACCTCTCTGATCTCTGCTACTACTTTCCTCCTTGCACACTCCTAGGCTCATTGGTCTCATGGCACGTCAGTTCTTCCAACCCACCAGGCACCCTCCTGCTTCACAGCCTTTCATTGGTTGTCCACTTTGCCTAGAATATGTTTGCCCTAGATAAGTGCATGATTCACTCTCTCACTTTTTTCAAGACTGTTTTCCCAAAGTCTCTTTACCAGTGAGGTCCACTGTTACTTTTATCCTGTTTTGTCCTTCTTTTGGACTTATTACTATCAAACATACTATATAATTTCTTTGTTTTATATTGTATTCCCCTCTGTCCTCCAAATATAACTTCCACAAGGGCAGTAATATTTTTTGTCTGAAGGAATAAATGAATCTTGATTTCAAATATGATCAAATGTAAAAAAAAAACAATTTCAAATATGATAAAATGTAGAAAAAAAATTTCAGTATTCAGGGATACAGTAATATATGGCCATGGGACCTCCTGCCTATGGAGGATACTAGTTTAGGAAATAATAATCTAGGAAGAGGATAATAGTAACTATATACAGAGGAATATTTTATAACGTTTACTTCACAGTGACAAGGATAATGAGAGAAAAAGAGAACTTGAATGAGTGCAGACAATTCAGCATATCTGGATCCAACTCATTTTGTAAAATAAAACTCAAAAGAGGAATGCTGGGGGGACCTTCAAGATGGTGGAGGAGTAACACGTGGAGATCACCTTCCTCCCCACAAATACATCAGAAATACATCTACATGTGGAACAACTCCTACAGAACACCTACTGAACCCTGGCAGAAGACTTCAGAATGCCCAAAAGACGCCAGAGGGCGACCTACATGCAGAGGCGGGGCCAAATCCAAAGCTGAACCCCAGGAGCTGTGCGAACAAAGAAGAGAAAGAGAATTTTCTCTGAGCAGCCTCAGGAGCAGAGAATTAAATCTCCACAATGAACCTGATGTACCTTGCATTTGTGGAATACCTGAATAGACAACGAATCATCCCAAACTTGAGGCAGTGGACTTTGGGAGCAATGTAGACTTGGGGTTTGCTTTCTGCATCTATTTTGTTTCTGGTTTTATGTTTATCATCTTAGTTTAGTATCTAGAGTTATTATCATTGGTAGATTGGGTTACTGATTTGGTTGCTCTCTTCCTTTTTTTAATGTATATATATATTTTTTCCTTTTTCTCTTTATATGAGTCTGTATGTGTATGCTTCTTTGTGTGATTTTGTCTGTATATGTTTGCTTTTACTATTTGTCCTAGGGTTCTGTCTGTCCTTTTTTTTGCTTTTTATGTTATAGTTTTTAGCGCTTCTTATCACTGGTGGATTTGTTTATTGGTTTGGTTGCTCTCTTCTTTCTTTCTTCTTTTTTATTACATTTTTTTTTATTTTAATAACTTTTTTACTTTACTGTATTTTATTTATTTATATATTTATTTTTCTCCCTTTTCTTCTGAGCCGTGTGGCTGACAGGGTCCTCATGCTCCAGCTGGGTGTCCGTCCTGTGCCTCTGAGGTGGGAGAGCCGAGTTCAGGACATTGGTCCACCAGAGACCTCCCAGCCCCACATAATATCAATCGGCGAGAGCTCTCCCAGAGACCTCCATCTCAACGCTAAGACCCAGACCCACTCAATAACCAGCAAACTCCAGTGCTGGACACCCCATGCCAAACAACTAGCAAGACAGGAAAACAACCCCACCCATTAGCAGAGAGGCTGCCTAAAATGATAATAAGTTCAGAGACACTCCAAAACACACCACTGGACACAGTCCTGCCCATCAGAAAGAAAAGATCCAGCCTCATTCACCAGAACACAGGCACCAGTCCCCTCCACCAGG
This sequence comes from Eschrichtius robustus, assembly GCF_028021215.1. Classification (NCBI taxonomy): domain Eukaryota; kingdom Metazoa; phylum Chordata; class Mammalia; order Artiodactyla; family Eschrichtiidae; genus Eschrichtius; species Eschrichtius robustus. Next base: position 124,136,766 of record NC_090845.1, read on the forward strand.
AAGCCTACACAACCCAGTGAGCCAACTTTACCCACTGCGGGCAGACACCAAAAACAACGGGAACTACAAACCTGCAGCCTGCGAAAAGGAGACCCCAAACACAGTAAGTTAAGCAAAATGAGAAGACAGAGAAAAACACAGCAGATGAAGGAGCAAGGCAAAATCCCACCAGACCAAACAAATGAAGAGGAAATAGGCAGTCTCCCTGAAAAAGAATTCAGAGTAATGATAGTAAAGATGATCCAAAATCTTGGAAATAGAATGGAGGAAATACAAGAAACGTTTAACAAGGACCTAGAAGCACTAAAGAGCAAACAAACAATGATGAACAACACAATAAATGGAATTAAAAATCCTCTAGAAGGAATCAATAGAAGAATAACTGAGGCAGAAGAACGGATAAGTGACCTGGAAGATAAAATAGTGGAAGTAACTCCTGTAGAGCAGAATAAAGAAAAAAGAATGAAGAGAATTGAGGACAGTCTCAGAGACCTCTGAGACAACATTAAACGCTCCAACATTTGAATTACAGGAGTCTCAGAAGAAGAAGAGAGAAAGAAAGGGACTGAGAAAATATATGAAGAGATTATAGTTGAAAACTTCCCTAATATGGGACAGAAAATAATCAATCAAGTCCAGGAAGCACAGAGAGTCCCATACAGGATAAATCCAAGGACAAACATGCCAAGACACATAATAGTCACACTGTCAAAAATTAAATATGAAGACAAAATATTAAAAGCAGCAAGGGACAAGCAACAAATAACATACAAAGAAATCCCTGTAAGATTAACAGCTGATCTTTCAGCAGAAGCTCCGCAAGCCAGAACGGTGTGGCAGGACATATTTAAAGGGATGAAAGAGAAAAACCTACAAACAAGATTACTCTACCCAGCAAGGATCTCAATTCAGATTTGATGGAGAAATTAAAACCTTTACAGACAAGCAAAAGCTAACAGAATTCAGCACCACCAAACCAGCTTTACAACAAATGCTAAAGGAATTTCTCTAGGTAGGAAACACAAGAGAAGGGAAAGACCTACAATAAAAAACCCAAAACGATTAAGAAAATGGTAATAGGAACTTACATAGTGATAATTACCTTAAATGTAAATGGATTAAATGCTCCAACCAAAAGACATAGACTGGCTGAATGGATACAAAAACAAGACCCATATATATGCTGTCTACAAGAGACCCACTTCAGACCTAGGGACACATACAGACTGAAAGTGAGGGGATGGAAAAAGATATTCCATGCAAATGGAAATCAAAAGAAAGCTGGAATAGCAATTCTCATATCAGACAAAATAGACTTTAAAAGAAAGACTATTACAAGAGACAAAGAAGGACACTACATAATGATCAAGGGATCAATCCAAGAAGAAGAAATAACAATTGTAAATATTTATGCACCCAACATAGGAACACCTCAATACATAAGGCAAATGCTAACAGCCATAAAAGGGGAAATCGACAGTAACATAATAATATTAGTTGACCTCTGGGACAACTGTAAATGCAACAACATTCGCATTATAGGGGTCCCAGAAGGAGAAGAGAGAGAGAGAAAGGACCCGAGAAAATATTTGAATAGATTATAGTTGAAAACGTCCCTAACATGGGAAAGGAAATAGCCACCCAAGTCCAGGAAGTGCAGAGAGTCCCAGGCAGGATAAACCCAATGAGAAACACGCCGAGACACATAGTAATCAAGTTGACAACAATTAAAGACAAAGAAAACTTATTGAGAGCAACAAGGGAAAAATGACAGATAACATACAAGGGAACTCTCATAAGGTAAACAGCTGATTTCTCAGCAGAAACTCTACAAGCCAGAATGGAGTGGCATGATATACTTAAAGTGATGAAAGGGAAGAACCTACAACCAAGATTACTCTACCCAGCAAGGATCTCATTCAGATAAGATGGAGAAATCAAAAGCTTTACAGACAAGAAAAGCTAAGAGAATTCAGCACCAGCAAACCAGCTCTACAGCAAATGCTAAAGGAACTTCTCTAAGTGGGAAACACAAGAGAAGAAAAGGACCTACAAAAACAAACCCATAACAATTAAGAAAATGGTAACAGGAACATACATATCGATAATTACCTTAAAGTTGAATGGAATAAATGCTCCGGCCAAAAGACACAGGATCACTGAATGTATACAAAAACAAGACCCATATATGTGCTGTCTATAAGTGACCCACTTCAGACCTAGGGACACATAAAGACTGAAAGTGAGGGGATGGAAAATCATATTCCATGCATATTGAAATCAGAAGAAAGCTGGAGTAGCAATATTCATATCAGATAAAATAGACTTTAAAATAAAGAATGTTGCAAGAGACAAGGAAGGACACTCCATAATGATCAAGGGATCAATACAAGAAGAAGATATAACAATTATAAATATATATGCGGACTTCCCTGGTGGTGCAGTGGTTAAGAATCCACCTGCCCATGCAGGGGACATGGGTTCGATCCCCGGTCTGGGAAGATCCCACATGCCGTGGAGCAACAAAGCCCACGCACCAAGAGCCCGTGGTCCACAACAAAGAGAAGCCACTGCAATGAGAAGCCTGTGCACCAAAAGGAACTGTAGCCCCCGCTTGCCATGACTAGAGAATGCCTGCATGCAGCAATGAAGACCCAATGCAGCCAAAAAATAAATAAAATTTAAAAAAATTTCTCACTTTAAAATAAATAATTTATACACACACACACACACACACACACACACACACGCACCCAACATAGGCACACCTCAATACATAAGGCAAGTGCTAACAGCTATAAAAGAGGAAATCGACAGTAACACAATAATAGTGAGGGACTTTAACACCTCACTTACACCAATGGACAGATCATCCAGACAGAAAATTAATAAGGAAACACAAGTTTTAAATGACGCAATAGATCAGATAGATTTAATTGATATTTATAGGAATTCCATCCAAAAACAGCAGATTAAACTTTCTTCTCAAGTGCACGTGGAACATTCTCCTGGATAGATCACATCTTGGGTCACAAGTCAAGCCTCGGTAAATTTAAGAAAATTGAAATCATATCAAGCATCTTTTCCGACCATAACGCTATGAGATTAGAAATCAATTACAGGGGAAAAAAACGTAAAAAACACAAACACATGGTGGCTAAACAATACGTTACTGAACACCCAAGAGATCACTGAAGAAATCCAAGAGGAAATAAGAAAATACCTAGAGACAAATTACAACAAAAACACAACTATCCAAAACCTGTGGGATGCAGCAAAAGCAGTTCTAAGAGGGAAGTTTATAGCAATACAAGCCTACCTCAAGAAACAAGAAAAATCTCAAGTAAACAATCTAACCTTACACCTAAAGGAACCAGAGAAAGAAGAAAAAGCAAACCCCAAAGTTAGTAGAAGGAAAGAAACCATAAAGATCAGACCAGAAATAAATGAAATAAAAACAAAGAAAGAAAACAATAGCAAAGATCAATAAAACTAAAAGCTGTTTCCTTGAGAAGAAAAACAAAATTGATAAACCTTTAGCCAGACTCATCAAGAAAAAGAGGGAGAGGACTCTATTCAGTACAATTAGAAATGGAAAAGGAGAAATTACAATGGACACCGCAGAAATACAAAGCATCAAAAGAGACTACTACAAGCAACTCTATGCCAATAATTGGATAACCGGGAAGAAATGGACAAATTCATAGAAAGGTATAACCTTCCAAGACTGAACCAGGAAGAAACAGAAAATATGAACAGACCAGTCACAAGTAATGAAATTGAAACTGTGCTTAAAAATCTTCCAACAAACAAAAGTCCAGGACCAGATGGCTTCACAGGTGAATTCTATCAAACGTAGAGAAGAGCTAACACCCATCCTTCTCAAACTCTTCCAAAAAATTGCAGAGGAAGGAACACTCCCAAATTCATTCTATGAGGCCACTATCACCCTGATACCAAAACCAGACAAAGATACTACAAAAAAAAGAAAATTACAGACCAATATCACTGATGAATATAGATGCAAAAATCCTCAACAAAATACTAGTAAACAGAATCCAACAGCACATTAAAAGGATCATACACCATGATCAAGTGGGGTTTATCCCAGGGATGCAAGGATTCTTCAATATATACAAATCAATCAATGTGATACACCATATTAACAAATTGAAGAATAAAAACCATATGATCATCTCAATAGATGCAGAAAAAGCTTTCGACAAAATTCAACACCAGTTTATGATAAAAATTCTCCAGAAAGTTGGCACAGAGGAAACCTACCTCAACATAATAAAGGCCATATATGACAAACCAACAGGAAATCATTCTCAATGGTGAAAAACTGAAAGCATTTTCTCTAAGATCAGGAACAAGACAAGGATGTCCACTCTCACCACTATTATTCAATATAGTTTTGGAAGTCCTAGCCACAGCGATCAGTGAAGAGAAAGAAATAAAAGGAATACAAATTGGAAAAGAAGAAGTAAAACTGTCACTGTTTGCAGATGACATGATACTATACATAGAGAATCCTAAAGATGCCACCAGAAAACTATGAGAACTAATCAATGAATTTGGTAAAGTAGCAGGGTATAAAATTAATGGACAGAAATCTGTTGCATTCCTATACACAAACAATGAAAGATCAGAAAGAGAAATTAAGGAAACAATCCGATTCACCATTGCAACAAAAAGAATAAAATACCTAGGAATAAACTTACCTAAGGAGGTAAGACACCTGTGTTCAGAAAACTATAAGACACTGATAAAAGAAATTAAAGATGATAGAAACAGATGGAGAGATACACCATGTTCTTGGATTGGAAGAATCAACATTGTGAAAATGACTATACCACCCAAAGCCATCTACAGATTCAATGCAATCCCTATCAAATTGCCAGTGGCATTTTTTACAGAACTAGAACGAAAAATCTTAAAATTTGTATGGATACACAAAAGACCCCGAATAGCCAAAGCAGTCTGGAGAGAAAAAAATGGAGCTGGAGGAATCAGACTCCCTGACTTCAGACTATACTACAAAGCTATGGTAATCAAGGCAATATGGTATTGGCACAAAAACAGAAATATAGATCAATGGAACAGGATAGAAAGCTCAGAGATAAACCCATGCATCTATGGTCAACTAATCTATGACAAAGGGGGCAAGGATATGCAATGGAGAAAAGACAGTCTCTTCAATAAGTGGTGCTGGGAAAACTGGACAGCTACTTGTAAAGGAATGAAATTAGAACACTCCCTAACACAATACACAAAAATAAACTCAAAATGGATTAGAGACCTAAATGTAAGACTGGACACTCTAAAACTCTTAGAGGAAAACATAGGAAGAACACTCCTTGACATAAATCACAGCAAGGTCTTTTTTGATCCACCTCGTGGAGTAATGGAAATAAAAACCAAAATAAACAAATCGGACCTAATGAAACTTAAAAGCTTTTTCAAAGCAAAGGAAACTATAAACAAGACGCCTCAGAATGGGAGAAAATATTTGCAAATGAATCAATGGACACAGGATTAATCTCCAAACTATATAAACAGCTCATGCAGCTAAATATTAAAAAAAACAAACAACCCAATCGAAAAATGGGTAGAAGACCTAAATAGACCTTCCTCAAAGGAGACATACAGATGGCCAAGAAGCACATGAAAAGCTGATCAACATCACTAATTGTTGGAGAAATGCAAATCAAAACTACAATGAGGTATCACCTCACACCGGTTAGAACGGGCATCATCAGAAAATCTACAGACAACAAATGCTGGAGAGGTTATGGAGAAAAGGGAACCATCTTGCACTGTTGGTGAGAATGTAAATTGATGCACCCCTATGGAGAACAGTATGGAGGTTCCTTATAAAACTAAAAATAGAATTACCATATGACCCAGCCATCCCACTACTGGGCATATACCCAGAGAAAACCATAATTCAAAAAGACACATGCACCCCAATGTTCATTGCAGCACTATTTACAATAGCCAGGTCATGGATGCAACCTAAATGCCCATTGACAGATGAATGGATAAAGAAGATGTGGCACATATATATGATGGAATATTACTCAGCCATAAAAAGGAACGAAACTGAGTTATTTGTTGTGAGGTGGATGGACCTAGAGACTGTCATACAGAGTGACGTAAGTCAGAAAGAGAAAAACAAATACCGTATGCTAACACATATATATGGAATATAAAAAAAAAAAAGGTCAGAAGAACCTAGGGTCAAGATGGGAATAAAAATGCAGACCTACTAGAGAATGGATTTGAGGTTACGGGGAGGGGGATGTGTAAGCTGGGACAAAGTGAGAGAGTGGCATGGACATATATTCACTACCAAACGTAAAATAGATAGCTAGTGGGAAGCAGCCACATAGCACAGGGAGATCAGCTCGGTGCTTTGTGACCACCCAGAGGGGTGGGATAAGGAGGGTGGGAGGGAGGGAGATGCAAGAGGGAAGAGATATGGGGACATATGTATATGTATAAATGATTCACTTTGTTATCAAGCAGAAACTGACACACCATTGTAAAGCAATTATACTCTTAATAAAGATGTTAGAAAAAAAAAGATGTGTTACATATATACAATGATATATTACTTAGCCATAAAAAGGAACGAAATTGGGTCATTTGTAGAGCCATGGATGGATCTAGAGACTGTCATACAGAGTGAAGTAAGTCAGAAAGAGAAAAACAAATATCATATATTAATACATATACGTGGAATCTAGAAAAATGGTACAGATGAACCGGTTTGCAGGGCAGAAATAGAGACACAAATGTAGAGAACAAACGTATGGACACCAAGGGGGGAAAGTGGACGGGGGTGTGGTGGTGTGATGAATTGGGAGATTGGGATTGACATATATACACTAATATGTATAAAATAGATAACTAATAAGAACCTGCTGTATAAAAAAATAAATAAAAAAAATTTTAAATATATGTATTGTGTGTATTATTAGCCTAGTAGCAGCACATAAATTCAGTTCACAAAACCACTTTAGATTAAGGCATCATTTTAAAAAAATGAACCTGTCAATGCCAATGCTGAGAAGCAACCCAAATTTAATTTTACTGTGGGCTCCAAATTTTAAGGTGGCTGCATGCAGTTTAGTAAGATAACTATATTGTTTGCTACGTAAATTCTTATATGGTGTTAATTACTTGTAAGTATGCTAATCTTCTCCATTAGAATGCTCTCTCATCCCATTTTCACTTCCCAGTCCTGACCTAAATTTTGGGACATTGAGTAAGGGAAAAATGGCAAACTACCTTTACCCTTAAATTTAGGCTCACATATTCTTTTCTTAAAGTATAGTCTGAAAAGCTCATTGAAGTATATGTAACTTGCTTTGAAAATGTTACTCTGCCTTAAATATGATCCTGCAAAAATTCAAAAGAGCTCTTCCAAATAAGGATAAGTTCATCAGCAGCAGATAGAGAATGAAAACCCAGAGTCAAGTAGGAAAAGTGTAAAATTCAGATAAAGTCATTTTTTTCAATGAAGACAAGCAGCTACTCTCAGAAGCAGATTGTATTTCCAAGTGGCAGAAGGGCTACTGTTCTAATAATGCCAACACATGGCCAACATATTCTTGGATTAAAAACTACCACCTCGGGCTTCCCTGGTGGTGCAGTGGTTGAGAATCTGCCTGCCAATGCAGGGGACACGGGCTCGAGCCCTGGTCTGGGAAGATCCCACATGCCGCGGAGCAACTGGGCCCGTGAGCCACAATTACTGAGCCTGCGCGTCTGGAGCCTGCGCTCCGCAACAAGAGAGGCCGCGATACTGGGAGGCCCGCGCACCGCGATGAAGAGTGGCCCCCGCTTGCCGCAACTAGAGAAAGCCCTCGCACAGAAACGAAGACCCAACACAGCCAAAAATAAATTAATTAATTAATTTAATTAAATATGTATGTTCTCTCTAAAAAAAAATAAATAAATGGATAGCAACATTAAATGTTTGAAAAAAAACCAAAAAACTACCACCTCAGAGAAGGAGCTGTCAAATTAAAGAACCAAACTTTACCTGTTTAAAAAGACCAATCATAGAATGCACATTAATGGACCCAGATCCAAGTAGCTTAGCCCCACCTGGCTGGGAGTAGGAAAACGTTAGAATGAAGCCAAAAGCCGGGTTCACATCAACAATCATTCAATGCCCTACCGCGTGCCTAGTGTTGTGTTCGCTTGTAGTAAGCAGCTATACTTCCTGCCCTGCCACGTTCACCCTTCTCCTTCCTATCTGGTATTTTCTATATTTTTTTATTAGTTAACAATTTTCCAGAATTGGGTTCCAGTTCTCCCTGCCTCCACTCTCTCCTATTTTAATCGTTCTTTCTTTCTTTTTTTTTTTTTATTGGAGTATAGTTGATTTACAATGTTGTGTTAGTTTCAGGTGTACAGCAAATTGATTCAGTTATACATATACATATATCCACTCTTTCTTATATTCTTTTCCCATATAGGTCATTACAGAGTATTGAGTAGACTTCCCTGTGCTATACAGTAGGTCCTTATTAGTTATCTATTTTATATATAGTAGTGTGTATATGTCAATCCCTTTATCCCTCCCTCACCCCCCAGTAACAGTAGGTTTATTTTCTACATCTGTAACTCTATTTCTGTTTTGTAAATAAGTTCATTTGTACCGTTTTTTTAGATTCCACATATAAGCGATATCATATGATATTTGTCATTTAATCTTTCTTTTTAGTTTTTCTTTTAACATCCAAATGTGACCTCACATATACCCTGCTTTAACCATTCAGTGACTCTCTGCCTACAAATATAAGCTTCTGAAGCCCGGGGTTTTGTTCTCAGCTGTATCTCTAGTGACTAGAAAATTGATTGCAATTAGTAAGCATGGAACAACCATTTATTGAATGAGTTAACTACTTTGTTGTCACAGTAACAAATTATCGTTCACTTGGCAGGATAATGTCTTTCACAATCTAGTCTTAAACCACCTTTCCAGGCTCTTTTCCCATAATCTCTTCTGTCCAATACTCTCTATGCTCTAACTGTACCAATATTGCACCATGTTCCCAGAGGCTGCCCACAGTTCCTTGCCACATGGGCCTTCCCAACGTGGCCACTTACTACATCAAGAAAGCAAGGAGATTTTCTATAGTGAGTTGGCTACCAAGATGGAATCATATGATGTGACATTATCACAGGAGTGACATCCATCACTTTTGTCATGTTCTTTTGGTTAGAAGCCAAGTCGCAGGTCCTGCCCATACTCAAGTAGAGGGACTTATAAAAAGATGTGAATACCCGGAAGTAGGTATTAGGCCTCATTAGGGTCTCTTTGCAATGGTGGCCTTGTAGCTGAGTGAATGGTGATACTGTTTACTAAGATTAGGAACAAATGAGGACATACCAAGTTTATAGTGGGGCTACAGAAGGCTGGGTTTGAAGCTCATGAGTTCCCTAATGGGAATCTTGAATTTGAAGAGCCCCTGAGGCATCCATTTACAGATGTAGAGTGGGATATACAGATCTGAAATTTGGAATAGAATTTCAGGCTAGAGAAATAAATTGAGAAGGTTGTCAGCATATATTGGCCGCTGAAGTATGGGAGTAGAAGAGATCACAGAGGGAGAAGAAGTCTGTGTCCAAAAGAACTTTAGTATTTAAGGCCCCTGAAAAGGAGAAGTATTCATAACACAAATATTTATTCAGTGTCTATTATGTGTCAGGCATTGTGTTAGGTGTTGTCAACTACAAATTGGCATTTTCCATTGGCACTTGCCATCTACCCCTACAAGGATTAAATCATGTGCTGCTGCAGCTGCTGACTTTCAACACCCCCTGAAATCAGTTCAGGGTGGAGAGCAGAAATGAGGCACTCTGTGCTCTGGGAAAAACTAGCAGAACAGGTCTTCAGATAGTTAGACAATTTCAGGAGCTGATTTTATGAGCCCAATTCTTGCATCTCCTCATATCTAGAAAAGCACTAAAAACCTTCATGGTGACATCTGCTCCTCGTGACTAGCAGTAACCTGCACGAGACTAGCAGAAACCTTCTGTAAAAAAATATGTGCTCTATTGCATGTACTCCCCCTTCACCAAAATCACATGTATACTGACCTTCCCCCCTGCCTCTTTGGAGCAGTTTCTCAGAGCTCTCTGGGATGCTGTCTCCTGGGCTCCAGTCCTCATTTTGCCCCAAATAAAACTTAACTCGCAACTCTCACATTGTGCATTTTTTTAAGTCGACAGTGTTGTCCAGTATAGGTGTCTTGAGCTCAGAAGAGATGTCTAAGCCGGGACAATAAACAGACTGTAAATTCTTTTTGAACCAGGACCATATCTTAGCCATCACTGTATCTAAAAACATAGAATAATTATTTGCATGTAGTAGATGTTAAATCTACTATGAACTAAGGAATTAATTTCATTTACCTGTTATAAACACACACACACACACACACACACACACACTCATATTCATACACTAGTCCTAGGAATAAGAAGCTACAGTGTTCTAAATTGTGGTTCTTCCTCATCCTCTTTAAGATATTTAAACAGACTTTTTCCAGATTACAGAGTTAACTTTTCAGATTTAACCAAATCACAGACTTCATATTATAAGGAATAAAAGATGCAGTGCTGTAAAATCAATAAAATAACTCACCATGGCAAACATAAAAATATTACTTCCGATACAAGCTTTGTGCAAACATAATTCTTTCTGGTTTTCTGTAACTTGTATGGTGGCAAAATTCAATATGTAATTAGAAATCAACAGTTTCTCTTAAAGTTATATAGTCCGGAGGACATTTTTGTTACTTAACCGGAAAATGAATGTAGGTTACTGGGCAGTGACTGACTAGAAGTTAAAGAATGAAGAAGTTAAAAAAGATACTTGCTTAGGTCTTTCACTGAAAATATGTCTGAAGGCAATACATATGCTCAAGAAAATTCACTTAAAAGTAATTCTAGATGAGTCAAAAATAGTAGAAGAGACAGCTAAGCTAGAATAGTGCTTTAAATTCATTGTTTTCTTTACATAATTGAAAAAGGTAGTTTCAATAGTTGGAACGCCTCAGAAAATTGTGAATGAAAAATGCTCACAGCAAACAAAAATATTAATTCCTAATGTATAGAGAAGTAGAGGAGGCAAATAAAACTTGCAGATCAATAACTCAGAAGTAAGTGAAAGAGTAAGCCTCAAAAAGTCAAAATAAACTGAGCTTTTTCTACATTGAATACTGAAATCTCATGGAATCCAGACCTTGTCACTTTACCCTGTTTAAATGCAGTTTGATGATACGTAAATAGATGTGTCATAACAATGAAAGATTATGTTTGACAACTTTTTGGGAGTAAGAGCTAAGTCTTAAGAGCTTCATGAAATGCTTAGTTGACACATACCACTATATGTTTCTCCCCATGCAATGCAATGCAATATTCCTTTAAAAAGTAGATAAATCTTTCAGGCTCATAATGTTTTATCTAGCACTTCACGAGCAGTGTTTTCGGCAAATTAAATAGAGAAATTATATTTTTCTTGTTTCTATATAGAGCATATGGTTGGTGGGCTTGTTGATTTCATGTGAGCTACCATAAAATTTATTCTTCCTCTCTTTAATTTAGGCACATTTTTATTGCTTTTTTTGTTCTTTCTAAGGACTGTCACTTCCTTAGACTTCACTGTTTGCTCCCTCCCTCCTTTTATCAAGAGAAATATCAGCTAACTTTCTTTTGGAGTCATTTTTGCTTCAAGGAAATCACAGTTTAGTTTATGGGAATTATAGCATAGGTGTCAAAACAAGAAGGAGAGAATAGTAAAGCCCAGCAGAAATGCAGATGCTGAGATTGGTTGCCCACGTTCATAAGCCATCATTTAAGTGTTAATCATGACCTATTGTGGACTTTGTAGATACTCACAAATTGCTGAACTTTAAATTAATATATTAACTAATGTTCCAGAAAGTCACAGATGACTGAAATTCTATTAAAGAAGTAGATGAACTGATAGGTACAAATAGATATGGAGAGAGAATTTTTGTTGATTTTAGAATACAACTCTCTAGAAAAGAGTATATTCTATGATGAATTAAACAAAAATGGATTGTAATATTTTAGTTTAAAAATTGAACTCCCATGTTAAGCACTAGAAATGAATTCACAACTACCAGTCACTAGGAGAGTTTTCCTTTAAAGAGAAAATGAATGGGAACATGTGATGCATTTTTAATGCACTAACAGAACTGAGTATTATTATTGAAGGCTGGTTGGCTGGGAAGCTAAGACATGAACATAGATAACACACAAGGCATTATGAGAAAGCTTCACAAAATGCCACGAGAACACAGGAAAATGAGACAGTTCTGATTGAGGATGTTGAAAAAGTCTTCAAGAAAGACAGCTATTGGGTTGGGGCTACATATGATGTGTAGAAATGGGAGTAACAGCATCCCAGAAGGAGAGAACTTGGTGAGCAAAGGTAGCAAGTTAGAAACGTGTACACCTCAAACTATTCAATGTGGTTGGAGCATAAAGGGTAGAGCATGGGAAGTAATGGGAGACAAAGGCTACACAGGCAATATGAAGCTGAATTATAATTTAAATCATTTCTACCCTTTACCAATTGAGCAAACTTGGATAATTTACTTAATTAATTTGAGCCTCAGTTTCCCTATCTTTAAAATGGGGAAAATAGAATTTTTTTTAAAGCACAGTTGATTTACAATATTATGTTAGCTTCAGGTGTACAGCATAGCAATTCACTTTTGGGTTTTTTTTGCATATTATACATAGTCCATTATAGTTTATTACAAGATATTGCATGTAATTCCCTGTGCTATACAGTAAATCCCTGTTGCGTATCTATTTTATGTATAGTAGTTTGTGTCTATTAATCCCATAGTCCTAATTTGTCCCTCCCTCCCCCCTCCCCTTCGGTAGAATTTCTTTAATATCAACACGAAGAATGCATATGATGTCCCTAGCATTATTTCTTGCACAAAATAGGCAGTGAGTAAGGTACTACTTACCCATTTCTTTAGTTTTCTGTCCTGAAGCAATACTGTATCTAGTTATAATTTATACATATACAACCTACTCTGCAAAATATATAATTCTGAAAATTTCTATGTGTACATACACATTTTGTAACTAATGTTGCATTTAAAATATGCCCGTGACAAAACTATAACTCAAAAAGATACACGCACCCATATGTTCATAGCAGCACTATTCACAATAGCCAAGACATGGAAACAACCTAAATGTCCATGAACAGATAAATGGATAAAGAAGATGTGGTACATGTATACAATGGAATACTACTCAGCCATACAAAAAGAATGAAATAATGCCATTTGCAGCAATATGGGTGGACCTAGAGATTATCATACTAAGTGAAATAAGTCAGACAGAGAAAGACAAATATATGATATCACTTATATGGAATCTAAAACATGGCACAAATGAATCTATCTACGAAACAGAAACAGACTCACAGACATAGAGAACAGACTTGTGGTTGCCAAGGGGTATGGGGGTGGAAGAGGGATGGACTGGGAGTTTGGGGTTAGGGTTAGTAGATACAAACTATTAACATATAGAATGGATAGACAACAAGGTCCTATTGTACAGCACAGGGAACTATATTTAATATCCTGCGATAAACCATAATGGAAAAGAATATAAAAAGACTGTATATATGTGTGTAACTGAGTCACTTTGCTGTACAGCAGAAATTAACACAACATTGTAAATCAACTATACTTCAATAGAATAAATAAATATGCATCTGTGGATCAGTATTTAAAGAAATAATATAGATAAAACTTCAAAAAAGAGAATAACTTCATCCCACTTCCTCAATTTTCCCCATTCCATAAATCCAGATTTTCAAACACCATGTTTTCTTAATGAGGTGTATACCTATATGAACTTGCCCTCCAAACGAACTTTGACCTCAGAGAGGTGTATGCAAATTCAGTATTACAGCCTAGAATTTGCTTCCTTATTAGAGATGTGTGATCAAAGGTTCAGTTTTTTTTTTTTTTTTTTCTTAATTTTTATAAAGGTTCAGCTCGTAGCCACCACCAGGATATCTCACTGACTATCAGAGAGAGATAAAAGAACTGGGACAGTGTGAATTTCTATATATCCATATCACTAACAGGAGAAAGAAAACGTTAGCAGGCATGGCATAGTATGTGTTGAGTTTTTTCTTGTAATGGAAAAGTGAATATTGACATTTTCACACTTAGAAGAACTCAGGCAAAAGAACCTAGTAACCTGCCTGGGATTCGGCTTGGAAAGTCACTTTGAAAACACATCTAATGTGTCCCTTAGAGTGGCCATGGAAAGACGGCTTAAGAAAATATCCACAATGAAGTTACTGAAACTCTGGAAGACTGAAACCTAGAGGCAGGGCAGTACAGCCCAGGCTATATTAGAGGCACCAACTAGCTCTGAGGATTAAACGTGGTAGCACTACACTTACCTCATTTGCAACTTTGATTTCTTGACCCAAAAAGTATTGGGTGAAGGAAGGGTGAAGAAATGAGACTAACTTGGTATTCAACTTGCTGAGAGGATGAAAGAGAAATGTGGGCTTGAGGAAAATAGGTGCTAAAATGACACCTCTAATTGTACTTTGTTAGAAATAGTCATATAAAGGAGATTTCAGTGCTCAGTCCATGTGACTCAGGGAAACCTGAAGTACTTGAACTGTGGCGATAATTAATATATTTGTTCAGAAGGAGGAGAGTTTGCAAAATGTAGCCTCCAATTGGGACTGAGGTTGTACCTTAGATAACAAGGTACATGCCTTAAAACCATTTGGCCATCTCCGTATAATGTAGAGGATTATAGTGTTTTGAACGTTAGAAATACCAGACTGACTTTTACATTGGATGGATGGATGGATGGATGGATAGAGATAATGCTTTACCATTATGTCACATCATAATGCACTCCCACAGCTATTATCCTCTCTTGTTATTTCATGCTGGTTGGGAAGGATCTATATCGGTATTGTCATTTTACAAATGAGAAAAAGAAGTGAGTAACTTTTCAACAGTTACATAGCTATTAAGTTTTACATCTATCCCAGTTACTACTGCTGTGAAGCTAACTACCTTAAAACTGAGTGGCTTAAAACCACAACTATTTTATTTTACATATACTATAGTTAAGGAATTTAGGTAGGTCTCAGCTGGATAATTCTTCTGCTCTTCATGGCATTGACTGAGGTCAGTTAGTTGTACTCAGCTGGAGGAAGCCATGGTCTGTAGGTCCAGGACTGCTTTACTCACATTCTTGACACCTTAGAAGGGATGACTGGAAGATACCTGGGATCAGCTGGGACTTTTGACCAAAGTGTCTACATGTAGCCCCTCCAATATGTTAGTCTCAGGAAAATAACGCTTCTTTTACTGTGGTTCGCTCCCCCAGAGGGTTCAAAGAGAACCAGACAGAAGATGTCTGACCTTTCCTGAACAAGCCTTGGAAGTCACAGAGCATACATTCTGCTACATTTTTAGCAATTACAAGGAAGTTATATCACCTACCCAGTTTGAAAGGAAGGGAAATTATACTCCGCCTCTTGATTGGAGTGTGTCAAATTGTAAAAGAGAAATTTCATGGGCCTTCTTTAGGAAATACAATGTGTTTAAGTGCCAAGACTAAAACTAGTGTCTCATAACTCTTAGACTTTCCTAAGTTCTTAAATTTCTATGCTTCATATAAGTGTAAGTGTGTTATCACAGACACATGCATAGACATAGACTGTGACAAACAATGTCCGCATTTCACTGTATTTGTGAAATGAGTAGATGAATGAATGTGTGAATATTGAATGCGGGAAAAGTATACGTAGTACATAATTTCCATTTTCTATATAAAAGATGATCATTGAAATTTGTATTCTAATCAGTTTAATTATAGCTACTTTCAGTTGCATTTTAGGAATTAGTTTGGCTAGTCCTGATTGATACTTCCATGCAATAATAAGCAGAAATAAATTATAATTCTAGAAAGTGGATAATGATTGAGTGCCTGTGCATACAAATAATCCAAGCATTAAATCTAGGCTGGGGTTCATTTACAAGGTAAAGGTTTTAATGAATAACCTCTATGACCTTGTATAAGTGGTTGTGTCACAGTTTTCCTCAAAGATGCATGTGTCCATCTGTACTATGAGGTCCTCTATGGATTCCCACTTTTTCCTTTATCCTTGGTTGTGTGTTCTGGTTTCACAATACATAGTAATTAGCTTTGTATAGATTTTAAAGTTGTCTCCTAAACCAAATGAGAAATACCTGGAAGATAGCCCAGCTTCATTCATGGTGAGAGGAGAAATATATATATCCTATCTTTCCTTCTAAGTACTTTTTTTCCTTGACTAAAAATATTCCATTTTTAAACTAAAAGTAA
This sequence comes from Eschrichtius robustus, assembly GCF_028021215.1. NCBI lineage: Eukaryota > Metazoa > Chordata > Mammalia > Artiodactyla > Eschrichtiidae > Eschrichtius > Eschrichtius robustus. Next base: position 124,153,194 of record NC_090845.1, read on the forward strand.
GTGATGGACTGGGGACAATACTGAAATAATTTACAATAAGCAGGCGTGTGAATACAGTGATTTGTTTTAGGGAAGAATTTGTCATTTGCAGTGAAAGGGGTATTTTCTAGGAGGAATAATTTAACTTGGCCTACATCCAAAATGCATGTTCTTATACTAAGAACAAATATGTCAGCTTCACAAGTGAACGATAGTCACCTTTCAAGTGCACTAGAGAAACTCAGTTTCAAAAAGGCACACATAGACAATGAATATGCTTCTTGATTAATTTGCTACAGTTAGGTTCTTTGAGGCTTATAATTCATCCAGATGGAGCACCAGAGTCAAACTTTTATTCACAACTCATTTTGGCCCTTGATATACAGTACAGTAGTCAGCCTGTTTGCAAGAGGAATGAAAACTTTAGCTTATGAAACTTTTATGACACTGAAAACATTGGATTCCATGATCTCAAATTTCTAAGCCTTGAATTTCTAATATCCAGGGGGAACATGGCATGGGGGGAGAGGTGATTTAGCATTCATGGTCCCCAACCCCTATTTTTCCAGATAGGGAAACCAGCTCCAAGAGAAGTGACAGTCTAAGAATATATAGCTACTCTGAACCACAAATAGAACCCATGTTTCCAAATTCATACTGGGCTTATCTCAAGTCTGCCCAAACTATACAACCTTTTGAAACCTGTTAAATTTTTCATTTTAATAGAGTGATCTCAGTCACAGTAACATGGATTTCAATAATAACAATAATAATGTTTAAAATAAGAAAACACTGCATTGTGAAGTATATTTTGACATACATTTTGTCAGTGTTTTGTTTGTTTTAGGTTTTGGTTAAAACTGTGACCCAGGCTTGTAGTATTCTTTTCTGTTCATGCTGTACCGTTAGAAGCATGAATGTCAGTGACCTAGGCAGCGTGAGGCAGATGAGCAGCTGCCAAACAGAACATATGACAAGAATTATTGAACTGCACCAGACCAGGGAGGATTCACCAAGAGGAGAATGATTATTTATGAGGCAGCTTCCAGGTGCTCCAACTCTTTACCTACTAGTAGTAGAGTGTGGACTTACTTGAATATTTATTCAACAAAATGTATTCTAAGTTTGTGTCTCACAGATACTTTTACATGAGGATATTACAGGAGAGCTTCCAAAAAATACTGTTATAAACAATTTTGAGTTTTTCTGATTACAAAAGCAATAGCTATTTACTGTAAACTTAAAAATATACATATACTCACAATAATAAGTAAAATTTAGTTGTTAAGCTCAATCATATTTTGGAGCCTTTATTTCCAGTCTTTTTATAATGCATACATAGAAGTATGCACATACACACATATGCGCCTACACACACAACATTTATATATCATTAAAAATTCATAGCCTGCTGTTTTTGACCTAATATTACATAATGAGTATTTTCCAGGTCATTGGGAATTCTTTCTAAATAATACTGTGATGACTATGTAAAAGACTGTAATATGGATATCACAGGTTCTTTAACCATTGTTCTGTTGAATATCTAAGTAATTTCCAAATTTGCTATTATGAATAATGTTGTAGTGAAAATTTTGGTAGATTAGTTATTTTTTATGTTTCTGATTATTTCTTTAGGTAGCTTCTTAGACATTGAATTATTCGATCAGATGACGTCAGTAATTTGAAGCTTTTCACACATATGGCCAGTTTGCTTTTCCCAAATTGTTGATGGCGTTTGTGACATTTCTAACTGGGTTTGACTTTATGGCTCAAGTTGCAAGCTCAGGAATTAAGGTGATTTGCTTGCATTTTCAGTATGCTTCCACTAGCTCTGCTCTGGATCTTGTGGGCTAAAGAGCCAGCTTTCAACCATAGGCCATGGTTAACTGCATGATTTTTTAGTAATAACTTTTTTATTATTTTAGACTGATAATTCCTTTTTTTCTAACAATTATGCACAAGGCATTAAGAAACACCATATTACAAAGGGTGCTGCCCAACTCAGGTATATCTTAAATGAATGAACTCACAAAGCAAGTCTCATACTTTTCCCCCTACTTCTTGATAATGAATTATAATTTAGCACTTCATGTTCAAACACAGAAGGCTAGTTCAAGTATTAAATTTAGGCTTGAGCTTGGCATCCCCAAATTTTACTGAGTGACTGAGCTAATTATAGCTCATTTTAAACCTGACTTTATCAAGACATGATGAGGAGGCTTCCTTCTAACACACATTGAATCTCCTTATAAGAACTTGCAGAAGCATAATTAAATCCTAGAATTTCTGCTGCTTCACTGTGTGAATTTCTCCAACTTTTCTGTCTCTAGAAAAGACACTACATACTTAACTGTCTTGCAGATAAAATCGGCTGATAGACCCAATTGCAGCCATTAGTTTGTCTTTCCCAAGGGTCTTTCCAACTCTAAAAGAAAAAAAGAAAAGTAATATGCATGAAGTATGCACCAGACGATCTCCCCTGTATTAGCTCACCCTTAAGAGTCTCCTGAAAAGTAAGGATTATCAGCACGTTTGTCAGAAGAGGAAACTGAGGGGTTGAGATTTTGAAGTCACCTCTCCAAAGACACTCAGATAGTAAGCAGCAGAATGTCTGACTCCCCAAGCTGTTTTTTGATACATGACTGCATTATGTCTTTAAGGCCCTAACACTGGTTTTCTTCTCAGCTCTCAAGTCCTCTTTCTTTGGAGGTCTCTGAACCAGAAATACTCTAGAGGTTTTACAGCCACACCATGCATCTCTCCATTGTCTGTTGCTTGACCACCAAGTGAGCTTTTCCAAACTGCTATTCCCTTCATCTAACTGTCTTGTCATGCCTCAGTGGGGTTTCAAAACTGATAAAGTAATTGATAAAGTAAAATGTTTATAGCACAGCACTGAAATAGAGAATATGGTGGGGTTCAAATCATTTTTCTTGCCTATTTTCTCCAGAGCTAGGGTTGTTAAGAGAGTGGAAAAGAAAGAAAAAAATGCAGCTTCATTTTTATCTTTTACATATGAATTCAGCTTATAGATTGAGAACACATGTGAATCTGTATGTCTCAGGGAACACAAAGAATGCTAGATCTGCTTACTATGCACTTGACATCTATTGTAAACATCGTTCCTGTTGTTTGATGAATATGAACTCATGCATTAGGACAGACATAGACCTTCATACCATGCTATAGAGAAAATTACTTCTAAACATGATAATATTGTAGAATTTACCTTCTTACAGATAGTGGAATTTCCATTATTGTTTAAGATCTGGAATAAATATATAATTTAGTTCTTTCCCACCTTCTTTGCCTCCTTTTTTTCATCCTCCACATTTCTTTGTTCAACAAATATATAGTAAGTACCTACTATGTGGCAGGCCCTGTGCCGGGGGTTGAGAACAGGGAGGTGACTAAGAATGCCCTTTACCATGTCACGTTTCATGCGAACAATAACAACTGGAATTTGTTTAGAACTTGAAAAATTATAATTAGCAAAGTCATTTAATCTTGATAACTTCAAGAGGGAGGTATTATTATGCTCATATTACCAATGAAGAAACTAAAGTTCAGAGAAGTACAATGACTTGCCCTAGGTCACACAGCAAGTAAGAGCTGGAGCCAGATTAGAATGCTGGTCTAATTCCAATGTCTGTGCTGAATTATTATGTACAAACAATGGCCTTTATTTCCCTTTCTGCCATAATGTGTTTTGATTTTACTTATTTAGGTAACTTAACAGACATAGGAGTTTAGGCATAGAACATTAGATTTAGAAAACGCAGAACTCCTAAGAAAGATTACATTTGTGTTTTTAATTATAAAAATAAACAAATTAAATCACTTATTAGACATAAATAAATGAAATAAAGAATAACAAGTAGAATAAAGTAACTTACTTCAACTGAGCAAACGTTTATTACCTCCTATGGGCAAAACGCCATTGGGAATATAAAGATTAAAAAGGCATGGACCCCCGTGTCCTGGAACTTGCAGTCTAACTGGGGAGTCAGAGATATATAAATGATTCCAGTAATAAAGCCAATGATTGTAAATGCTGTAATAGACGTTGAGAAAACATGCTGTGGGATTTGGAGGAATAGAGACGTTAGGTCTCCACAGGGAAAACTGAATTCTATTTTTTTGGAAGGCATCAGACTTAGTGTGGATTTTAAAGAAATTAAATACTGATTGAATAAACTGGGAACGCACTAAGAGGAGGGTGAATGGTTTGAGCAAAGGTTGATCACAGTGGTTTCAAAACTGTTTTGGTTCAATGTCACTAATCCGCAGATGGTTAAAGATGGCAGAATGACCAAACCTCTTTATCTCATCTTCCAAATATGACCACATGAAAATGAGGATGAACACTAAAACCCATTAGTAGGCAAGAGACATTAACAGATTTATTGCAGATGGAAAGCTTCGGAGGATGGGGTCTGGGGAAGCAGAGAAGGAGAAGCTGAAGCATAGAAACTCATGTGCACAAGGATCTCATCCTGTTAGAACCCCCGAGAAGCTCATGACTCTGATATTGAGGGTTGGATGACTGGGAAATTAATAGTAAACATGCCACCTGATCAGTCAAACGTTCTTTTACCTTTTCCTTAAATTATGATATTCACCATAGCCAAGCACATACTGCTAGGAAAATTTTAAAAAGCAAGGGTTCTCTTTAAATAAATTAAATGGCCCCAGAACAAACTTCTCTTTGTTCTGGCAGTAATGCATCACCTAGTTTAATAAACTAGTATTCATCAACTCCTGCCCAATTGCAGAAGGATAATATAAAACTCACTTGTTTATTAAAGTAACTTGATTCAGTACGATAAATATTTATTGAGAACGTATCATATGCTGCTATAACATGGAGAAATGGGGGTGGGGGGACAGGGATACATAAATTCTGAGTCTCTGATCATTAGAAATATTATACAATATTTTAAGAAAGTGATGTTATACATATCAAAATACAGCATATGAATAATTCAGAAATATTTTAAACTAACAAGTTTTCTAACAGTCCAGAGGTGATTGTATCTAAACTAGGATTTGCGCTCGGTCTTGATGCTTGGTGTAGGATTTAATGTAGATGACACATTATATGAAAAAAAAATCAGAGATAGAAACATGCCAAGTGAACTTAGAAATTAGCGTGAATGAAGCAGAGGTTTCAGAGGTAAGAAAATCACTGGGAATCAGTTTTAAAAGGTAGATTAGTGAATGTGAGCCCATTGTGTATTAAATTCAGACCCAAACACAAAATTTTGCCCACAGTTACTAGAAGACTGACTGCAGCAGAGTAGGGTTTTGCATGATGAGGAAACTTTTAATAAGTAGGTTTGAGTAGACTTCAAAGATTGGATGGGTCAATCAATATCAATAAATTAGTCCCTTATATTTGAGCAAACTCTCCTAAAGTGCCTACCCATTTGTATTAATATGAAGAATTATTTTCAGAATGTTAATAATAGTTAACATTTGTCAAGTGTGTCAACAAACTTGGCCCTCAAAACAGTTTTTCCCCGTCCACTGCTGTGGCACAGAGACCCTGTGAAATGCTCCCTTCTACAGTGGGTGCCACTGATCCACAGTCTCACCAGGCTTCAACTTCTTGTTCATTCAAACTATGCATTCATTCCATCTTGCCTATCCCCTTTTGCAGGGTCACTACTAAGAGAGCTTTTCTAGCCTCTTTGCTCTTTGATTTGATGCTCTGGTTTAGTTCCTAGGTCTCCAACGTGGCTTCACTGAGGGTATTATAGTATTTTTTCCCCTTTGTCCCATGCGCAGTTCCTACTCTCAGCCCAGAAAGAGCCCTCCTTCCTCCCTTTGCTCGTGGACATTCAAACACCGACTACTTTCTTAGTTAACGCTAGGCCCTCCGCTAGGTGCTTTATGCAAGTGATTGATTGGTATTCATCTTCACAACAGTCATGTGACATCAGTTTTATCACTTCCATTTGTCAGATGAGGAAATGAAGGTGCAGAGAGATGAGTTAACCATTTGCCCAATCACACAGTCAGGAAGAAACAGGATTCCAAGTGAAGTTTGCCACACTCCAAAGCTGGACACTTCCCAATTCATCACACTGCTTTTACCTTTGGGGTTTTCTTAACCATGCAAGCTCTTCCGATTTTAAAGATACTGATCAGAGTTGCCTCACTAGCCCAGTAGGCAGCGTGTCAGTCTCCTAAAGATACTGATCTGTTGTCTTGTGCTCAGGTTAAGCCACTTCAGTCACTTCAACTACCTATCTTGGAATACGATTTCCTGCAGGCTCCCTATTTAGTTGGCTCTCCTCTGGCCATGATCCACTATGACTATTTTATTTATATGCAGAGATAGATATATTTGGCTCTCTATATTGTGATTTCTGGGAAACATAATATTGACTTTGCTAAAATAACAATGCTAGCAACTGTACTTGGTAACACCAGTATGGCTTATCTAAGGCGTAGAATGGTAATTTGGGACTCTGAGTAAATAAAGAATATTCCAATGTAAGCATCATTCCCTTTAATGTTACCTTGGTTGCTGTGCTTTGGAATCAATGGGAAGGGAAGCAAACAGATAACATATAGGATACCACATGGCATTAAAGACAAAATGTGCTATCAACAAAGACCGCATATTTTAAAGCAGGGTAAAGGAGGCAATTTTCCTTAAAAGCTAATAATTTACTACTAAGGGAAGAAGCTGTTCCTTTGTTGGTCCGTCTTTGTTGCCAATCTATTTATCTAAAATTGCAAGTTTTTAAATAAAATTAAATACAAAAGTGTTCAGGAACATTTTTGGATTTAAAATCCGAAAGATAGCTCCAAATATATACAATGAGTTTTGCCCTGCAAGGTCACCCTATAATTTTTTATTTTAATTGAAAAGAAAGAGTCAGACTATTGAGGGGCCTCCACTAGGCAAAGTCTCTTTGGAAATTTTGCCATAACTCACGGCACACAGCACAGCCTGTTTCTGACTGTCAAGGAAAGAGACCAACTGAAAAAAAAATGCAGATTGGATGTGTATTTCAGAATACTCCTAATATAGACAGGGGAAAAATAAGAAAGAAAAATAGAAGGAAAAGGAAGTCAAATTGTCTAACCACCTACAGTCTAAAAGCTAGACTTTCTCTTGCTTGTAAAACAAGAAAAAGGGTTTTGTGCTTTATTTTGCTTGATAATAATATTTTATGAGAGAAATATAAATCAAAACAGCTGATGATGTAGTTAAGAGAAAGAAAATAACATTGCAGTTCATCTTGTTTATTATAGACAACATGAAACAAGGTTCCTCTCTGAAGAAGGCATTTTATGAGGAGCATAGTTATTTAAAAGTACCCTTGATAGTGAAGGCTGGCTATATCTAGTATTGTTTGAAGAGTAGAACACTGGATTGAAATCTAATTTAAAACCACCGGATTTGGTTTGATATTATTAAAGGTTACAAAATGTGATTTATAAATATTTCATACGATTCATGTCCTTAGGTTAGTGGTAAATTTGTTTATTTTTACTACTTTTTAACAGTATAATGTATTGTGTCTAAAATTGTATTTTTCCTCAAATGCTATAAAATAAATTTGCATAATAGTTTATGAAATCTCATCAGGGGAAAATATATCCTTCCCCAACATATTACAGATTGCTCCAACAAAGTACAGTATACCAATTAATGCCATAGTAGGTTTTGTCTTTTCATTATTTATCTTTGGACTGGATGTACACCACTGGCTTTCCTGGGCCTCCAGCTTGCAGATGGCAGAAGGTGGACTGTCTCAGATTCCATAATAGCATGAGCCAATTCATCATAATAAATCTCCTTCTATCTATTGATCTATCTGTCTATTGATCGATCCATCTATCTATCCTATTGGTTCTGTTTTTCTGGTGAACCCTGATTGATACAGCAATGACATAGGCAATAAAGCTGCCAACAAATAAAATGCTGCTACATGTTTGTAGAAGGTGAGGATAAAGACAGGCATTTCATTAAGAAGGCAATTCCAGTAATCTAGACAAAAATTAGAAAGGGGTATTGGTAATAGAAAAGCAAAGAACATGGATGGTATCATGGATATTTGGAAGGAAGAAAAGATGAGTTTTGGTAGAAGACTGGAAAAAAGATAACTGAGAGAAAGAAGAATCAAGGATGTGTCTTAGCTTTAAAATATGTGTGATTTTCTATGGAGAACAGTATGGAGGTTCCTTAAAAAACTAAAAATAGAACTACCGTATGACCCAGCAATCCCACTCCTGGGCATATACCCTGAGAAAACCATAATTCAAAAAGAGTCATGTACCACAGTGTTCATTGCAGCTCTATTTACAATAGCCAGGACATGGAAGCAACCTAAGTGTCCATCGACAGATGAATGGATAAAGAAGATGTAGCACATATATACAATGGAATACTACTCAGCCATAAGAAGAAACGAAATTGAGTTATTTGTAGTGAGGTGGATGGACCTAGAGTCTGTCATACAGAGTGAAGTAAGTCAGAAAGACAAAAATAAATACCGTATGCTAACACATATATATGGAATCTAAAAAAAAAAAAAAAGGGTGCTGAAGAACCTAGGGGCAGGACAGGAATAAGGACGCAGACATAGTAATGGACTTGAGGACACGGGGGAGGGGGAAGGGGAAGCTGGGACGAAGTGAGAGAGTGGCATGGGCATAAATACACTACCAAATATAAAATAGATAGCTAGTGGGAAGCAGCCACATTGCACAGGGAGATCAGCTCGGTGCTTTGTGACCACCTAAAGGGGTGGGATAGGGAAGGTGGGAGGAGATGCAAGAGGGAGGGGATATGGGGATATATGTATACATATAGCTGATTCACTTTGTTATACCACAGAAACTAACACAACATTGTAAAGCAGTTATACTCCAATAAAGATGTTAAAAAAGAAAAAATGAAAGAGAGATGGTACTGCATGGAAAAATTCATTAAAGTGCTCACTATGGAAACACTAAAAAAAAAAAAAAATTTGTGCCTTGGAAGCTGGTAGTGGCCTTAATGAAAATAGGAAATAAAGAAGAGGAACTGAAATGGACAAGGCAAAATATGAAATGTGGTTGTATGCATGATACAAGGAGGTTCTGTCAGGATTTACAGTTAGAAATGTCTAGTAGGAAATTAGAAATGAGAGACAAATAGACACGTGAGAAGAACAACTAGGTCAGAGCTTTGGAATCCACTACATAGAAATGTTGACAGAAGGCACGGGAATAAATGATATTCATAAGGGATAGGATGGCAAGAGAAAATACTAGGGGCTTGAGGCCATAATTAGGGGGTATGTTTTGAAGTGATGCGATACCTAACACTACTGGGTATGCATATACATTCTCCTTCATGACTGATGGTAGATTAACCACATGTTTGTTCTTTTGAAAATCTGGTTAAACCAGTTAGGTAGATAGCAAATTAAATCTAAATACATATGTGATAAAAGGAATTTGATCTTTTCATACCCTTTGCAATGTTCTGTTTTTTAAATTGAGATATAGTTGATGTACAATATGTTACAGGTGTAGAACCTAGTGATTCACAATTTTTAAAGGTTATACTCCATTTACAGTTATTATAAAATATTGGCTATATTCTCCATGTTGTACAATATAACCTTATAGCTTATTTTATACATAGTAGTTTGTACCTCTTAATCCCCCTCCCCCTATCTTTCCCCTCACCCTTTCCTCCTCCCACTGGTAACAACTAGTTTGTTCTCTATATCTGTGAGTCTGTTTCCTTTTTGTTATATTCACTAGTTTGTTGTAGTTTTTAGATTCCACATATAACTAACATATGAAATATAAAGTCTCAATAATAACAATACAATTAATTAATTTATACCTTTATATTCATTCACTGAAATCCTGTCTGTGCTAGCCAAGCCCTAAGGAAAACCAGATAAGTTCCTTGATGACAACGACCATGACTTACTTTCTAAGGAAGGGCAGAGGGACCTCTCTGCAGAACTAAAACCAGAATTTTTTCTTCTAACTCCTTTACTAGGTAGTTTGCCAGTCATAATTTTAGCATGTTTAAGATGAAGAAAAAGTAAAAGTAAAAACTTGCACCAGGAATCACGTCTTCAGATATTTTGAATGTAACTACACATGACAATAATAGAAATGTTCAGAGTAAAAGGGTCAAGAGGATTGGATCTTCCTCTGTTGACCTCTGGAGTTAAAATTTGGGGGAAAAGTGGAAGAGTGCATATAGATTCATTTGTATCATTGTTTAGATTCTACATATAAATTATATCATATAGAATGAAATAGATAAGCAACAAGGCTTTACTGTATAGCGCAGGGAATCATACCCAATATCTTATAATAACCTATAATGGAATCTGCAAAAAAAAAAAAACAAACTCAAATCACTATGCTGTACACCTGAAATTAACACAATATTGTAAATCAACTACTTCAGTAAAAAACAAAACCAAAGCACACACCAAATTCTAAAAAAAGAAGTGGAAGAGTGCATTTTAGTGGGTCTTACATTATCCAAAGAAACTATATAATTCAAACCACAAACATTAACCATCCGATGATAATTCTCACAATTTCCTAATGAGTATCTTCATTAATACTATTTTATTGTAGAAAATGTACTCAGAAATTCCATATTACATTGTTATTAGAAACAAAGCAAAAGTAGCTTAAAAAGTATTATCTTGGTTGAGAAAGCAGAAAATACTTAAACATTAGAGATTTCAGCCAACGAATCAGGTGGGTGCATAAAAATATCCCCAGGAAATTAATGTTGCTTTCAAAGAATATTAAAATATTAAGTCCACCGCAACCTCTGGAAGATAAATTCTCTTTATGCATTTTTTTTTAAAACAAAGACTTAGACTATATTTTTGTCTGCATAAGAGGTAAAGAATTTGATGGCGTTCTCGAGCCCCCAAAGCAAATAAGACAAATCATTTTCTGCAATTTCTCTCATTTTGGCAATAAAACAACATGGATACTTTTTCTTTAAAAAATACAGTCTTACTAAATCCCACACTTGGGAATTGAACTGTGTGAATACAAAACTGTTACTTTATATTCATATCAAGTCCAATTATAAGGCTGTGCAATCTTGCTGTAAATCTTGCTCCCTTGTCTTCAAGATAAATGTTGATTTAAAGATTATAGTAGACAATTAAACAAGAAATGATCCATGCAAGTTGCCCGTAACTTTTATGTTTATCTAAGGACAGCTGTAAAATTAGCCACTTTCAGTTATCCCCAGCTTTCTACAATTTTTTAAACTCCCTCCTGTGTTTTGATGACTATGTGTCAAAAAGTTTGTTAAAGGAGAATAAAAGAAAAGGTGGAATTTGAAGAATTTGACTTCAGTATTTGAAGTTTCCAAATTAATTGTGTTGATTTTATTGTTTATTCCTTTTTATCAATTAATGATCAAAATGTGCTATAGACTGAATATTTGTGTCCCCCTTGTGTTGCTGGTATCAGCATCTTTCCTCAAGACAGACAGCCTCTCTTTTTTATTTACTTGCTGTTCAGCACTTCATATACTGAGCTCAGCTCATATTATTTGGTGGGAAGAGACCTAGGAGAACTCCCTCACCTAAGAACTGCAGTGTATCCTGAAAACAATTTCACATAGAATTAGTTGTTTTGTAGTGGCAGGGACCTTCATAAAACCTTTTCTCCCATGCTTGAAGTGAAAGACTACTCATTATATATAATTTCCATTGATGTATATATAACTGATTTTCATTGATGTATATATGTTTGGCCTTGTATGTTTTTATTTTTTTAGTCTTTTTATGTGTATATTTTCCTCCCTCCCTATTTTTGAATATATTTTGAACAGAAAAGTTGTAGTCCAATTGTATTCCCATAGCACCTGTAATACACTAGGTTTTTAGTAAATATCTGCTTAATATATATCAAAAGTCCATGTTCTTTAATTCTTATGAACAGAATATATGATGAAAACTAAGAATGAATTATCTGTTAGATTCTCTGAAAAGTAAAAGGTAAGAATCCCCAGATGGGGCTTCCCTGGTGGTGCAGTGGTTGAGAATCTGCCTGCTAATGCAGGGGACACGGGTTCGCGCCCTGGCCTGGGAAGATCCCACATGCCACGGAGCAACTAGGCCCGTGAGCCACAACTACTGAGCCTGCGCGTCTGGAGCCTGTGCTCCGCAACAAAAGAGGCCACAATAGTTAGAGGCCTGCGCACCGCGATGAAGAGTAGCCCCCACTTGCCACAACTACGGGAAGCCCTAGCACAGAAACGAAGACCCAACATAGTAATCAATCAATCAATAAATAAATCTTTAAAAAAGAAAGAAAAACCAGATGTGAACTTCTATGTCTATTTATATAGATAGAAAGTTAATCTTCCCCTGTTTTGAACTTCTGAGTCTCTAGCGTTTTATGCCTTCTTCCACCCACACTTTTATTTATTTACCTTTGTACCAGATCCCTAGACAGCAAGAAGATCAAAAGCATCAATACTATCTTATGATATACCCTGCAAAATAAAACAGGTAAAAAAAGACACATGAAACACTAACTTATTTTAAATATGGGATTTAAAATCTATGTTTACTGGAACAGTATCATATTTACGAATAACACCATCATATACAATAGGAAGTTAAATGAGGATAAAGAACAATTCTACCATGATGATTATTTGGTTATACAACAAAAATTATAGGAAAGTAAGTTCTGAAATAAAAGTGGTAATTAAAACATCAGATAAAAAATGAATAGTCAATGCTTAATTATCTGAAGACCAGTAATTCAGATTGTGTGCTCCCTTATTCTCCATGGCTGCCTTTTGGCCACTTAGAGGACTCATTGTGGTCTTCACTAGGGGGTGGGAAGAGAAAATTAAAGAGCAGAAAGTCTACTCTAACCATTCAGAGAAATTATAACCATCCTGATAAAGAATAGAGGGAGAGGAAATTGAACCTTTTGTTTCAAATGAAGTTTGTACATCATGTATATTTGTTTTCTTTGTTCATTTACCTAATTCCCATTAATAATCAAAAATCCATATATGTTATGTCCAAGAGTCAAAACTGGAGGAGTAAAGGACTACTGGCCAGGTGGTTCACATTATCCAACTCTCCTGGCCAATGCCTTGAAATGAATCTTCATTTTCAAACTATAAATTCAAATATTGCCTAAATGGTTCTGAACTGTCAACAGGCCCTGTCCAAAGAATAAAAAAGATTGGCAGTAACATAAAGGATAGAATTTTTGGGTTCTTCCCAAAATCTTCCTCACATCAGCCTTCCATAGAAACTGAAATTGGTAAAATGATGCTTGAATGAGGACAACCTTTATCCATTAGGATATGAGTACCATTGACCCCGACAAAGCAAGTAGTCTGTTAGATAACTGAACTGTCATGTTAGAAAGGAGAAAGCGAGAAGCAAGAAGAACTACAATCCTGCAGCCTGTGGAACAAAAACCACATTCACAGAAAGACAGACAGGCTATGATGAAAAGGCAGAGGGCTATGTACCAGATGAAGGAACAAGATAGATAAAAACCCAGAAAAACAACTAAATGAAGCGGAGATAGGCAACCTTTCAGAAAAAGAATTCAGAATAATGATAGTGAAGATGATCCAGGACCTTGGAAAAAGAATGGAGGCAAAGAATGGAGGCAAAGAATGGAGGCAAAGATAGAGAAGATGCAAGAAATGTTTAACAAAAACCTAGAAGAATTAACAAACAAACAGATGAACAATACAATAACTGAAATGAAAACTACACTAGAAGGAATCAATAGCAGAATAACTGAGGCAGAAGAACGGATAAGTGACCTGGAAGACAGAGTGAGGGAATTCAGTGCTGCAGAACAGAATAAAGAAAAAAGAATGAAAAGAAATGAAGACAGCCTAAGAGACCTCTGGGACAACATTAAATGCAACAACATTCACATTATAGGGGTCCCAGAAAGAGAAGAGAGAGAGAAAGGACCAGAGAAAATATTTGAAGAGATTATAGTCGAAAACTTCCCTAACATGGGAAAGGAAATAGCCACCCAAGTCCAGGAAGTGCAGTGAGTCCCATACAGGATAAACCCAAGGAGAAACACACTGAGACACATAGTAATCAAACTGGCAAAAATTAAAGACAAACACAGCCATAAATAAATAAATAAATAAATAAATAAATAATTTAAAAAAAAATTAAAGACAAAGAAAAATTACTGAAGGCAGCAAGGGAAAAATGACAAATAACATAGACGGGAACTCCCATAAGGTTAACAGCTGATTTCTCAGCAGAAACTCTACAAGCCAGAAGGGAGTGGCATGATATACTTAAAGTGATGAAAGGGAAGAACCTACAACCAAGATTACTCTACCTGGCAAGGATCTCATTTAGATTTGATGGAGAAATCAAAAGCTTTACAGACAAGCAAAAGCTAAGAGAATTCAGCACCACCAAACCAGCTCTACAACAAATGCTAAAGGAACTTCTCTGAGTGGGAAACACAAGAGAAGAAAAGGACCTACAAAAACAAACCCAAAACAATTAAGAAACTGGTCATAGGAACATACATATCGATAATTACCTTAAACGTGAATGGATTAAATGCTCCAACCAAAAGACACGTGCTTGCTGAATGGATACAAAAACAAGACCCATATATATGCTGTATACAAGAGACCCACTTTAGACCTAGGGACACATACAGACTGAAAGTGAGGGGATGGAAAAAGATATTCCATGCAAATGGAAATCAAAAGAAAGCTGGAGTAGCAATACTCATATCAGATAAAATAGAATTTGAAATAAAGAATGTTACAAGAGACAAGGAAGGACACTACATAATGATCAAGGGATCAACCCAAGAAGAAGATATAACAATTATAAATATATATATGCACCCAACATAGGAGTACCTCAATACATAAGGCAACTGTTAACAGCTATAATAGAGTAAATCGACAGTAACAGAATAATAGTGGGGGACTTTAACACCTCACTTACACCAATGGACAGATCATCCAAAATGAAAATAAATAAGGGAACAGAAGTTTTAAATGACACAATAGACCAGATAGATTTAATTGATATTTATTGGACATTCCATCCAAAAACAGCAGATTACACTTTCAAGTGTGCGCAGAACATTCTCCAGGAGAGATCACATCTTGGGTCACAAACCAAGCCTCAGTAAATTTAAGAAAATTGAAATCATATCAAGCATCTTTTCTTACCACAACGCTATGAGATTAGAAATGAATTACAGGGAAAATAACGTAAAAAACACAAACACATGGAGGCTAAACAGTACGATACTAAATAACCAAGAGATCACTGAAGAAATCAAAGAGGAAATCAAAAAATACCTAGAGACAAATGACAATGAAAACATGACGATCCAAAACCTGTGGGATGCAGCAAAAGCAGTTCTAAGAGGGAAGTTTATAGCTATACAAGCCTACCTCAAGAAACAAGAAACATCTCAAATAAACAATCTAACCTTACACCTAAAGCAACTAGAGAAAGAAGAACAAACAAAACCCAAAGTTAGCATAAGGAAGGCAATAATAAAGATCAGAGCAGAAATAAATGAAATAGAAATAAAGAAAACAATAGCAAAGATCAATAAAACTAAAAGCTGGTCTTTGAGAAGATAAACAAAATTGATAAAGCATTAGCCAGACTCATCAAGAAAAAGAGGGAGAGGACTCAAATCAATAAAATTAGAAATGAAAAAGGAGAAGTTACAACAGACACCGCAGAAACACAAAGCATCCTAAGAGACTACTACAAGCAACTCTATGCCAACAAAATGGACAACCTGGAAGAAATGGACAAATTCTTAGAAAGGTATAACCTTCCAAGACTGAACCAGGAAGAAACAGAAAATATGAACAGACCAATCACAAGGAATGAAATTGAAACTGTGATTAAAAATCTTCCAACAAACAAAAGCCCAGGACCAGATGGCTTCACAAGCGAATTCCATCAAACATTTAGAGAAGAGCTAACACCCATCCTTCTCAAACTCTTCCAAAAAATTGCAGAGGAAGGAACACTCCCAAACTCATTCTATGAGGCCACCATCACCCTGATACCAAAACCAGACAAAGATACTACAAAAAAAGAAAATTACAGACCAATATCACTGATGAATATAGATGCAAAAATCCTCAACAAAATACTAGCAAACAGAATCCAACAACACATTAAAAGGATCATACAGCATGATCAGGTGGGGTTTATCCTAGGGATGCAAGGATTCTTCAATATATGCAAATCAGTCAATGTGATACACCATATTAACAAATTGAAGAATAAAAATCATATGATCATCTCAGTAGATGCAGAAAAAGCTTTTGACAAAATTCAACACCCATTTCTGATAAAAACTCTCCAGAAAGTGGGCATAGAGGGAACCTACCTCAACATAATAAAGGCCATATATGACAAACCCACAGCAAACATCATTCTCAATGGTGAAAAACTGAAAGCATTTCCTCTAAGATCAGGAACAAGACAAGGATGTCCACTCTCACCACTATTATTCAACATAGTTTTGGAAGTCCTAGCCACGGCAATCAGAGAAGAAAAAGAAATAAAAGGAATACAAATTGGAAAAGAAGAAGTAAAACTGTCACTGTTTGCATATGACATGATACTATACATAGAGAATCCTAAAGATGCCACCAGGAAACTACTAGAGCTAATCAATGAACTTGGTAAAGTAGCAGGATACAAAATTAATGCACAGAAATCTCTTGCATTCCTATACACTAATGATGAAAAATCTGAAAGAGAAATTATGGAAACACTCCCATTTACCATTGCAACAAAAAGAATAAAATACCTAGGAATAAACCTATCTAGGGAGACAATAGACCTGTATGCAGAAAACTATAAGACACTGATGAAAGAAATTAAAGATGATACCAAAAGATGGAGAGATATACCATGTTCTTGGATTGGAAGAATCAATATCATGAAAATGACTGTACTACCCAAAGCAATCTACAGATTCAATGCAATCCCTATCAAATTACCAATGGCATTTTTTATGGAACTAGAACAAAAAATCTTAAAATTTGTATGGAGACACAAAAGCCCCCAAATAGCCCAAGCAATCTTGAGGGAAAAAATGGAGCTGGAGGAATCAGACTCCCTGACTTCAGACTATACTACAAAGCTACAGTAATCAAGATAACATGGTACTGGCACAAAAACAGAAACATAGATCAATGGAACAAGATAGAAAACCCAGAGATAAACCCACGCACCTATGGTCAACTAAACTATGACAAAGGAGGCAAGGATATACAATGGAGAAAAGACAGCCTCTTCAATAAGTGATGCTGGGAAAACTGGACAGCTACACGTAAAAGAATGAAATTAGAACACTCCTTAACACCATACAGAAAAATAAACTCAAAATCGATTAGAGACCTAAATGTAAGACCGGACACTATAAAACTCTTAGAGGAAAACATAGGAAGAACACTCTTTGACATAAATCACAGCAAGATCTTTTTTGATCCACATCCTAGAGTAATGGAAATAAAAACAAAAATAAACAAATGGGACCTAATGAAACTTAAAAGCTTTTGCACAGCAAAGGAAACCATAAACAAGGTGAAAAGACAGACAACCCTCAGAATGGAAGAAAATATTTGCAAATGAATCAACGGACAAAGGATTAATCTCCAAAATATATAAGCAGCCCATTCAGCTCAATATTAAAGAAACAAACAACCCAATTCACAAATGGGCAGAAGACCTAAATAGACATTTCTCCAAAGAAGACATACAGATGGCCAAGAAGCACATGAAAAGATGCTCAACATCACTAATTATTAGAGAAATGCAAATAAAGACACAGACCTACTAAAGAATGGACTTGAGGATATGGGGAGGGGGAGGGGTGAGATGTGACAGGATGAGAGAGTGTCATGGACATATATACACTACCAAATGTAAAATAGATAGCTAGTGGGAAGCAGCTGCATAGCACAGGGAGATCAGCACGGTGCTTTGTGACTGCCTGGGGGGGTGGGATGGGGAGGGTGGGAGGGAGGGAGATGCGGGAGGGAGGAGATATGGGAACGTGTGTATATCTGTAGCTGATTCACTTTGTTATAAAGCAGAAACTAACACACACACACACACACACACACACACACACACACACACAAAAACTACAGTGAGGTATCACCTCACACCAGTTAGAATGGGCATCATCAGAAAATCTACAAACAACAAATGCTGGAGAGGGTGTGGAGAAAAGGGAACCCTCTTGCACTGTTGGTGTGAATGTAAATTGATACAGCCACTATGGAGAACAGTATGGAGGCTCCTTATAAATCTAAAAATAGAATTACCATATGATGCAGCAATCCCAGTACTGGGCATATACCCAGAGAAAACCATAATTCAAAAAGACTCATGCACCCCAATGTTCATTGCAGCACTATTTACACTAGCCAGGTCATGGAAGCAACCTAAATGCCCATCGACAGACGAATGGATAAAGAAGATGTGGTACATATATACAATGGAATATTACTCAGCCATAAAAAGGAACGTAATTGGGTCATTTGTTGAGACGTGGATGGATCTAGACGTGGATGGATCTTCATGCAGAGTGAAGTAAGTCAGAAAGAGAAAAACAAATATCGTATATTAACGCATGTATGTGGAGCCTAGAAAAATGGTACAGATGAACCGGTTTGCAGGGCAGAAGTTGAGACACAGATGTAGAGAACAAACGTATGGACACCAAGGGGGGGAAAGCTGCCGGGGGGTGGGGATGGTGGTGTGATGAATTGGGCGATTGGGATTGACATGTATACACTGATGTGTATAGAATTGATGACTAATGAGAACCTGCTATATAAAGAAATAAATAAAATTAAATTAAAAAATTTTAAAAAAAGAAAGGAGAAAGCAAAGGATAACTAGGGCTTTTATGGAAGCAGATATAAGGAATATGAAGAGTCTCAAACCTACAAGAATCTAGATGTACTTAGTTCAGTAGGGCATATTTTCAAAGATTTGAACACTTTCTCATAGTGAGAAAGTGTTTCTCATAGTCAGTCTATCATAGTCAGTTTCTCATAGTCAGTCTATCAGTGTGCTGTAAAGAATGACTTCCTAATGTTACAGCACCAGGTACCAGTCCAATGAGTAGTACAGTGATTAAAATTCCTGGACACTAAATTATTAATATTTAGAATACCTACAAAATTAATTTACATACTCATTTTTTTAAAAAAATTATTACTATATTTACCTTTATATCTTGTAACTGGTGAGGAAAGCTGCTGCTATGCTCTTCCTACCACCACTTAAATTCTGCTGATGCTTTGATTTCAGCACAGTCCTGAACACGTGACTGAGGCAAAGCAAATAACTATGTACTCAGGATGATGAGAGGTGGTACAATATATACTTAATAGCATGGGCTTAGAATTTAAGTTAGATGGACTTGGTGTTGAACCCTGGGTATGTCCTTTACTATCTATATAAGTTCTTACTCTATGAGTTTCTTTAATTTGGGATGGGGTAATGATAGTATTTATAACATAGAGTTCATATGAGGATTAAATAAAATAATGCTTGTAAAGCATTTTTCAAAATACCTTAACATTTACTATAAGTATGGTTAAGATCCCAGTGGGGCAGAAGACAGTGTACCTGGGAATTTGTTAACTGGTTCACCAACATAAGATAGCACTATATTCAAGATGTCAAGATTAGGCCACCTCCAGGACCACCTGTCATGATAGGTCAAAGTCCCATATTATCTTGCTCCATCATTGTCAACATAATTATATATTTCTGTAGAGTTTGTTCCCTGTGACTCACAAAAATCAACAGGGCTGTTCTCTATAGTTTTACCAAATAAACCATACTTATTCAATCTGAATTGAGGTGCACTTTTAAGTATATGATCAAAATGTTTTCAAGCTTAAGGCATGTTAATGTGTCACTTTGATTGAATTCTCATTCTGAAATAAGTTCAGGTAAAAAATTGTAAAGCATAATAGAGAAAAATGAAAGATACTTGTACTAGAAACAACAGGTGTAACAGTGAACATATGTTGAAACTGACATAGCAACAGTGGAAGAATATGTAGCTGCTGAAGAATCATGGCAATCTGAGCCTGCAAAATCGTTTTATTAGCTGCCATAGCAGTATCCAGAAGGGTAATTAGGGATTTGAGCAGCATTACACAGGGTAATAGAGAGGGCTAGGAAGAACTGCAGCATGGCACAATAGCATGTGCCAGTCAGAGGAAGGCTGTGCATTCAGTTTGAAAAAATCAATGAAAGGAAGAAAATGCTATTAGTGCCTGTGATTGTTGAAGGGCTGACTTCAAGGTGATGGGTGAAGCTGAATCGAGTTGCTGTGAACCAAGAAGAGGCTCACAAATCTTTACTTCCAAAAATACCATTTCAGGTCTGCCCTGATTTGAAGATCTACAAAATTTCAAAGGGACTTTGAATTGCATAGACATCCAGTTTTAAAATAGGCATGACTTTCCTTGTGGGGCCTCATGGGTGCCCTGGTAATAGCCTCCTAAACCACATATTAGTATCAGGCTATGGGTAAGCTATAAAAGTAAAGGAAAGGTTTACCGATAATCCAGAATAAAATGATTAATAAAATTAATCAGAAATAATAACAAAGGTATAAGAATGCATTCTCATTGTGTTTTTCCAGCAAGTATTTATTAAATACTTAATATATGCATAGGCCCACTAAGCAATGTATGAGATACCAAGAAATCTGATACACAGTCTTAATATAAAGAAACTGAAGGAAAATAAATTACATTGTAGAAGTTAAGATCATAAAATGAGAATGATAGGTGTCTTGGCAAAGGGTGTACGTAAATGTCAGTGATTCAACAACTAAAATGAACTTATTTAAATGCTCTGAGGTTCCTTAAAAAACTAAAAATAGAACTACCATACAACCCAGCAATCCCACTACTGGGCATATACCCTGAGAAAACCATAATTCAAAATGACTCATGTACCATGATGTTCATTGCAGCTCTATTTACAATAGCCAGGACATGGAACCAACCTAAGTGTCTATCGACAGATGAATGGATAAAGAAGATGTGGCACATATATACAATGGAATATTACTCAGCCATAAAAAGAAACGAAATTGAGTTATTTGTAGTGAGGTGGATGGACCTAGAGTCTGTCATACAGAGTGAAGTAAGTCAGAAAGAGAAAAGCAAATATCATATGCTAACACACATATATGGAATCTAAAAAAAAAAATATATATATATATATATATATAGTCATGAAGAACCTAGGGGCAAGACGGGAATAAAGATGCAGACCTGCTAGAGAATGTACTTGAGGACATGGGGAGGGGGAAGGGTAAACTGGGACAAAGTGAGAGAGTGGCATGGACATATATACACTACCAAAGGTAAAATAGATATCTAGTGGGAAGCAGCCACATAGCACACGGAGCTTGGTGCTTTGTGACCACCTAGAGGGGTGGGATAGGGAGGGTGGGAGGGAGGGAGACGCAAGAGGGAAGAGATATGGGAACATATGTATATGTATAGCTGATTCACTTTTTGTTATACAGCAGAAACTAACACACCATTGTAAAGCAATTATACTCCAATAAAGATGTTAAAAAAAATAAAAAATAAATGCTCTGAGTCTCAATTTTCTCACCTAAATAATTGTCATGTGAACTGTTAACTTGAAGTAGTTGTCAAAATTAAATTTTAAAATGTATATGAAAGTCACTCCCTCCTCTGGAAGATGAAATAGATATAATTTTGCCTCTTTCTTCTGCTAAATACAACTAAAAGTGTTGGGTATTATATAAAACAAACATAAGAACATTTGAAAGATAGGAAAAAACCAGACTAGCTAGGGAGCTCAGGATCCAAGGAACAATATGGCAAGGAGTTCCCTAGGTTTCATTGTTTCTATTCCTCATACATCCTAGACTTGCAGCTGAAGAATCCAGCAACTTGGAAATGACAATAGGCACAGACAATAAGAGCTCAAACAAATTCTGCTCTTTGTAATACAGGGACCAGGAAAGAGGTAGCCTAGGAAGATAACTTTTATAAAATAACCACTCTACAGCAGCAAGCCATCACTGCCCTCAAAAACAAACAAACAAACAAAAAACCACCTGTCCCTACCCCCACCCATGTCACCAGAGGCTGAGTAGGGATCCGAGGCTTCTACCCTGACCAGGCTGTAACAGGGTGCCCCAACATGTGGGTAGGTGTGGTGTCAGAAAAGGCCAAGGAGCCAACTAGGATTTCCAACCTTACCAGGTGGTACTGACCTCCAGCCCCTGCATTGTCAGTGGAGAATACATTGAAAGTACGGTCTTATATTCGCAATTGGCAGTAACAAGGCTCCGCAACTCCTTTCAGGGGTGTTTTCAACACAGGAGTGTAGGGACTTTTACCATTACCCAGAGGCAATGAACCACATCCCTTCAGTGTTGTTAGCGGAGGTCACAATGGGGAGCAGTAATAAGGCACTCTAATTCCCAAGCCAGGGAAGTATCAGTAGAGACCTAGTGACCAACTTAAACTCCCACTCTTACCCAAAAATACCTTCCCTCCTCAGTTGGCAATGGAGGTTGAATAAGCAACCTGTATGTCTATGCACACCTGGCAATAAGGAGACAGTGCCCCCACCTTTTCCCGCCAGAGCAGTGTCAAAGAAAGCCAATTAAAAAAGGTTTACATAAGATCCAGAGTCTCACAACATAATATACAAGATACCAATATTTCAATCAAAACTCATGCATCATATGAAGAACTAGGAGAATTTCAACTTAAATGAAAAGAAATACAATCAATGGATATCATCACTACAAGGACAGAAATGCTAGAATTATCTGACAAATATTTTAAAGCAGCTGTTATAAAAATGCTTCAACAAAAATTTATAAACACACTGAAACAAATGAAAAACTTAAAAGTCTCATTAAAGAAATAGAGGATATAAAGGACCAAACAGAAATTTTACAATTAAAAAAATAAATAAAACAATATAAGTGTCCATCAGCAGATGAACGGATAAAGAAAATGTAGTGTGTATACACACACACACACACACACACACACACACACCGGAATACTACTCAGCCATAAAAAAGAATAAAATTTTGCCATTTGCAGCAACATGGATGGACTTGGAAGGCATTATGCTAAGTGAAATAAGTCAGACAGAGAAAAACAAATGTTGTATGATATCATTTATATGTAGAATCTAAAATTACAACAAACTAGTGAATAGAACAAAAAAGAAGCAGACTCACAGATATAGAGAACAAACTAGTGGTTACCAGTGGGGGGAGGGGCAATAAATGGGTGGGGGAGTGGGAGGTACAAACTTTTGGGTGTAAGATAGGCTACAAGGATATATTGTACAACACGGGGGATATAGGCAATATTTTGAATAACTGTAAATGGACTGTAACCTTTAAAATTGTATTTAAAAAAATCAACAAATGGGCTCAACAGCAGAATGGAGGGAACAGATAAAAGAATCAGTGAACATGAATACAGAACAATACAAAATAATCAATATGAACAACAGAGAGAAAATAGACTAAAAAATAAACAGAGCCTCAAAAACCACAACAAAAGATAGAATATTCATGTCATCAGAGACTTGGAGCAGAGAAGAAAAGGGCAGTCTAAGTTCCCAAATTTGGCAAAAACCATAAATAAGCCAACAGAATCAAAAAGGTGAGCAAATCTCAAGTTAGATTAAGCCAAATAAATTTACGTTATAGTCAAACTTCTAAAAATGTAAGACAAAGAATAAAATTTCAAAGCAGCCAGAGAAAAATGACACCATAAGTATAGAGAAAAAAACTACTTAAATGACAGTGGATTTCTCATCAGAAACGAAGCAGGCTGGAAAGATGTGGCATAAAATTTTTCAAGTGCTGAGAAAAAAGAACTGTCAACCCAGAATCCTATGCCCAGTGAAAATATTCATCAGACACTAATTATAAACATAAGTAAGGAAACAAGTGATATCACTACAGAATGGAAAACATCAAAGATATAGTAAAAGAATATGAAAATATAAATTTGACAACTTATATGAAATGGATTAATTCTGCAAAAAAGTAAAAACTACCACAACTCATGAAAATGAAATAATTTGAATAGCTCTCTAAACATTAAGGATATTGAATTCATAATTTAAAACTACTCAAAAAAGGGACTTTCAGGCTCAGATGGTTACACTGGAGAGTTCTACCAAATATTTAAAGGAGCCTTAACAAAACAAAAAGAAAACAGAAAGTGGAAACTAACCAAATGTGCATCACATCATAAATAGAAAACAAAATGGTATATCCATACATTGGAATACTATTCAACCATAAAATGCAATAAAATACCAATACATGCTACAACATAGGTGAACCTTGAAAACATTATGGCAAGTAAATGAAGTTAGGCACAAAATTCCAAATATTATATAATTACACTTATATGAAATTTTTAGAATATGCAAATGCATAGAGACAAAAAGTAGATTACTGGTTTCCAGGGTTTTTAGGGAAGGCAGAATGGAGAGTAACTACTAATGGGCACAAAGTTTCCTTTTAAAGTAATGAAATACTCTGGAATTATATAGTAGTTATGATTACACAACCCTGTGGTTAAATTACAATGTACACATTAGATGAGTGAATTTTATGGTATATGAATTATATCTCATTTTTTAAAATCTTAAGCTAACATTAAGATTAATGTTGAAAAACTGAATTTTTTATCCCTACAACTGGGAAAAAGGCAAGGATATTCCCTCTCCCCAGTGTTATTCAAAATAGTATCAGGTATTCTAGACAATGCAACATGAAAAAGTAATGAATGGCATATAGATTGGACAGGAAGATATAAAATTGTCCCTATGTGCAGAAAAAAACAAACATACATCAAAATAAAACAAAACAAAAAAAATTAGAACAGTAAGTATGGTCAGCAAGGTTACAGGATATAAAATAAGCATTAAAAATACAAACATAGAAAACATACAAAAATATTTCTCTATTCTACAGAAAAAAACCCATGGGTACTGAAATTAAAAATGCAATGTCATTTACAATTACTCAAAAATGAAACACTTAAGTAAGACTTGTAAGTCTAAAAAAACCCCTTTGAAAATTTGTGATGATTAAATTTATGTCAACTTGGTAAGGCTCCAAGATGTCTGACCAACTAGAAACAATAGCGTAGATATTACTGTGAAGCTACTTTTTAGATGTGTTAACATTTGTCAGTACACTTTGAGTAAAGCAGATTGCCCTCCATAATGTGGGTGGGCCTCATCTACTCAGTTGAAGGCCTTAAGGGAAAAGACTGAAGTCCCTTGAAGAAGTAATTCTGCCTCCCTACTGCCTTTAGACTCAAAACTGCAACATCCACTCCTTCCAGAATTTCCAACCTGCCAGTCTGTCCTGCATATTTCAGACTTGCCAGTCTCTGCTTTCTTCTTCCGGCCCTCTCTTTAGTCCCACATCTACCCTATCACCAAGTCCTGTCATTTATACTTTTTAAAAAATATATATATTTATTTATTTATTTTTTATACTTCTTAAATGCCTTTGAATACTGTCATTTGCCTTGATTCACCACCCCTGCCCCCTACCACCAAGATGCCAAGATAAGTATTGAATAGTAAGTAATTTGCAAGAGACATAACTCTCTGAGGCATAATGCAAAGAAAAGACTTTGAGTTTGAAATAAATATTGAAAAATAAGTTTTCTGGCAAACCAACCCCCACCCAAAACATGGGTTTTGTGAAGGTATTTGAAGCCTGTGGTGCAATGAATATAGGTATAGCAACAGTATATCCCAAACTCGTATCTATGTTAACTCAAATTCCCATAATTAAGACCTAGTAGAAGAAAATGCATCCCTCTTTTCAGGCATAAAATGACGTTACCTCAGTCTTTACTGTGTTACCCAAGTTAGCTGGCTGGAAAACAAACAAAAAAAAACCCACCAAACCCCCCCCAAAAAAAAACAAAAAAAAACAAACAAACAAAAACAAAGAAACAAACCAAAAAACATTCCCAAGATATAAAGAAATCATCAGAAACAGAAACATATCACACAGATTTTGGAAGCATCTGAAAGGGAATTTAAAATAACTATTATGATATGCTAAAATTTCTAAAGAAAAAGTTGGACAACATGTACATCAGATGGGTAATTTCATGAGAGAAAATGGAACTGATAAGAAAGAATGAATTGTCAAAGCTAGAAATTAAAAACACACTAACTAACATCACTAGATACAACACAATCAAGGTAAGAATCAGTGAACTTGAAGATAGATTTATAGAAATTATACAAACTGAAACATGAACAGACTATGGAACAAAGAAAACAGAACAGATCATCCAAGAGCTGTGGGACATATGCATATTTGGAATCATGAAAAGAGAAAAGAGAGAAAAAATGGGGAATAAAAAGTATTTGAAAAATATAGTCTAAAATTTTTATAAAGTTAATGACATGAACAAAAGCCCATATCTAAGAAGCTTAGAAAAAACCAAATAGAATACACACACACACACACACACACACACACACACACTCATATACCTAATCATTTTAAAATTGCTAAAAAGAAAGACAAAAGGAAAATATTAAAGGCAGTCAGATTAAAAAAAAAATATTACATATAGAAGAACAGGAATTAAAACAGTACTCTTTAGAAACTAAGCAAGCTAGAAAAAATAATGAAAGTAAAATAAGATTATATTTTTCCTATTTTATTTACTCTAAAAGATAGTTGGCTATTTAAAGCCAAAATAGCAGCAAAATATAGTATGTTTATAGCATATGTAAAAGTGACATGTTTGAAAACATGAACATAGAGGATGGAAAATAGGAGTAGAGAATATAGTGTAATAAGTTCCTTTCATTACATGTGAAGTAGTATAATATCATATGAAAGTTAACCCTGATTTTATAAATGTTGTATATTGCAAATTCTGGGTGAACCGCTAAATTTTTTAAAGAGATATGAATAAGTCAATAGGGATTAAAAATTAAATAATAAACATGTCTTTTTTAGTACAATTTTTTTAAAAAGATAGTACAAATCAAAACAGCTAGCAAGATGATAAGTTCCAATCCAATCACATCAATAATCACATTAAATGTAAATGGCTTAAACTTGCCAATTAAAAAACAAGTATAAGGTAAGATGAAAAAGCGAGGTCCAAATTAAGCTGCCCACAAGCAACCCACTTGAAACATAAAGATATAGATAGGTTAAAAAATAAAAGGATGGAAAAAGATATACCACACAATACTAACCAAAAGAAAGCTAGAATAGCTATATTGATATCAGACATATTAGGCCTTAATTTAAATGATATTTATTAGAGAAAAATAGAGACATTACATAGTGATACAGAGGTCAATTTTCCAAGAATTCCCCAATAATTCTGAATGTGTATTCACCTAATACAGCTTCAATTTACATAAAGCAACCTGATAAAAAAGAAAGACATAACAGACATATCCAAAATTATAGTTGGAAACTTCCATGGTCCACACACATTAATTGATAGAGTAAGTAGGAAGAAATCAGTAAGGATATATACACGATCTGAACAACATGATCAACCAAATTGGCATAGTGAATATTTATAGAACAGTCTACCTAATGACAACAGAATGCATAGTCTTCTCAAATGCTTATCAAAATTTGCAAGATACACAGTATTCTGGACTACAAAACAAATCTTAACAGATTTAAAAGAATAAAGATGATATAAAGTATGCTCTTGTACCTTAACAAAATTAAACTAGAAATCATAACAAAAGAGGAGGTTTTAATGGAAGTCTAAAGTGAATAAAGGAAAATAAAAATACAACATATGAAAATTTGTTGATACAATTAATGTGGTACTTAAAAACATATAGCATTGAATGCTTGTATGACAAAAGAAATAAAATGCAAAAAATATCAGTGATTTAAGTTTCTACTTAAAGAAACTAGAGGAAGAAAAACATATTAAATTAAAAGAAAACAAGTCGAAGGAAGGAAATAACAGAAGATGAGAGGAAGTATCAATTAAATTGAAATATAAAACAATGAAAAATCAAAGCAAGAAAAAGCAAAAACTGGTTCTCTGGGAAAAAAATTGATGCCTTTAGCCAGAATGACAAAAATAGGAAAAGACACAAGTTATTAATATTACAGATGAAAGAGGGGCCATTACTATTGACACCCCAGATATTAAAAGAATAATACTAGGGACAATTCTATGTCCACAAATTTGACAACTTGGATGAAATAGTCCAATTCCTTGAAAAACACAAAATACCAAAATTCACTCAGTAGAAAATAGGTAGCCTGAATAGTTCTACATTTATTTTATAAATTAATTAATAGTTGAAACCTTCCAAAAAAAGGAAATCTCAAGCACACACAGTCTCTCTGACAAATTCTACCAAACATTTATTGAAGACATAAAACCAATTCTACACAATCTCCTCCAGAAGTAGAATAGGAGGGAAAACTTCCAAACTCATACTATGAGGCCAGAATTCCACTAGTAAACCCAGACAAAGACATTTAAAGAAAAGAAAATTATAGAACAATATCCCTTAGGACAACAGTTGCAAAAATCTTCCACAAAATATTAGCAATTAAATTCAGCACTATAGAAAAAGGATAACACATCATGACCAAATGTGATTTATCCCAGGAATACAACTTGGTTCAATATTGGAAAATGCAGCCAATGTAAGTAATCATATTAATAGACTCAAGAAGAAAAGCCATACGATCACATCAATGGGTTAGAAGTAAAGATACCCAGCCAACTAGGAGTAAAGGGGAAATTCTTCAAACTGATTAAGGGCATGTACAAAATCCTAATATAAACAGATAACTTAATGGTTTAAAAAAACTGAATGCTTCTCCCTAAATTCATGAATAATGCAAAGATGTCCTCTTTCAGCACTCTTATTCAAGAATTTACTAGAAGTCTTAGGTAGTGCATTATGGCAATCAATCAATCAATAAAGCGACGGGAATACACCTTGGAAAGGAAGAAATAGAACTGTCCCTCTTTGCAGGTGACATGCTTGTATAAGTAGAAACTCTTAAAGAATCTACCCAAAAGCTCCTAGAAGTAGCAAAGTAACCTTTTCAAGAGCATATAATACAAAATCAATATACAAAAATCAACCATGTTTCTACTTACCAGCAATGAATAATTGGAACTTGGTATTAAAAACAAACAAAAATACCATGACAATAACACCCCCAAAATTACTCAGGTTTGTACTTTACAAAACATGAGCAGACTCCGTATGCTGAAAGCTACTAAATATCGACAAAAAAAAAAAAAAAAAAATCAAAGAAGATATCACTTCTCCCCAGTCAGATCTATTTGTTTAAAGCAACCCCAATAAAAATCTCGGCAGGCTTTTAAAAATAGATATCAGCAAAATTATTCTAAAATTTCTATGGAAAGGCAAAGCAATTAGAAAAGCCAAAACTATTTCAAAAAAAGAACACAGTTGGAGGACTTAGAATACCTAAGTTCAGAATTTACTACGAGGCTACAGAAATTAAGACAGCGTGGCTTTGCTGAAAGGATAAACTCACAAATCAATGGAATAAAACAGGAAATCCAGAAATAGATCCATAAAATTATAGTAACAACGTTTATAGACTACTTGCCTTCTATATGGAGAATACAAGTATTTTTTAATTGAAGTATAATTGACATACAATGATATTTGTATATTAGTTTCATGTGTACAACACAGTGATTCAACATTCGTATATACTGTGAAGTGATCCTCACAATATGTCTAGTTACTATCAAAGTGTTTGCTTCTGACACTAGGAACAAGACTCTCTAAAATTGAAGTTCATTACCTATTTGGGGGTGCACATCCTTTTGAGGGCAGGAACTGCTTCTTGTTCA
The DNA here is from genome assembly GCF_028021215.1 of Eschrichtius robustus. Classification (NCBI taxonomy): domain Eukaryota; kingdom Metazoa; phylum Chordata; class Mammalia; order Artiodactyla; family Eschrichtiidae; genus Eschrichtius; species Eschrichtius robustus. Next base: position 124,183,156 of record NC_090845.1, read on the forward strand.
TTACTATTCTCCTTTGTTCTACGGATAGAATTAATTCATCAAATTCCAGTTTTGCCATCTATTAATGCCATGAACTTGGGGAGAGAGACTTCTAACTCAGTTTCCTCTCCTGTAAAATGGAGGTAATGTTATATACCACATAAGATTGTTCTCCAGGGTAAATGACATCATGCATGTAATGCCATCAGGAGCCTGAATAGCGTATCAGTAACTTCCTTAATTGTTAGCTGGTGACCTTAGGTTGGGTGTCCTAGAGGTAGGGATTATTGAGGAAATATTCTCAGAAAAAAAAAGGGAATACGAGAAGTAGGATAGGGCAGAGGAAGTTGCTAAACAAGAATACGGTCTCAGATTTAGAGTAGATTCAGCATGATCCCAAGGGGAGCTCAGGAACACAAACTGCATCTCAGAAATAGCCCCACCTTAAGTGAGTTTCTTGTATGTAGCGGGTCCATTCTTAGCTGTGGGTTACCTGGGAGTGTAAGCTTGAGGTGGCTTCTGTGTGGCAGACAGGAATTCACTGGAGAAAGGGGTCAGCTGTGAGCAGTAAGCACTCACAGAAGCTGGAGGGGAAAATGCACCTCCCGGTGACAGGGCAGGGCACTGACAGCATCCTCTAAATTTTATTGGGATCATCTGATTATTATACCAAGATATTAAATGTAAACTATGGCTTTAAAAGTAATATATTGACATGTACACACTGCTATATTTAAAATAGATAACCAACAAGGACCTACTGTATAGCGTAAGGAACTCTGCTGAATACTCTGTAATAACCTAAATGGGAAAAGAATTTGAAAAAGAATAGATACATGTATATGTAAAAAATAAAAAAAATAAAAGTAATATAATGGAATTAAGCCGATTATAGAATATCTCTCCTCCAACCGTAATAAAAAGACCATGTTAGCAACAAAGAAGAAGCACAATATGACTTGGAGCAGATACTCAATAAATGTTTCTTAAATGAATGAAGTTCAACTAAGATACTAGTAGTAAAACAACATGGTTGCTATGGTTAATGAGTACCTAATATGTGCCAAGTATAAAGTAGATTATTTTCATAAGGCATTACTAATCTTCCTAACTACCCAACAAGGGGGTGTTATGAATTCAATATTAAAGGAGAATAAAATGATGCTCAGAGAAAGTAAATGCTTGTTTGGATCAATAATAAAGATAATAGTTTCCAGTCATTTAGTGTTTATGTGCCATGCCCCAAGCTAAATGTAATTCCCATTTCTTACCTATGACAAATAAATTCCTATTGTCATGTTACAGGTAAAAGAACTAAGGCTCAGAAGTAAGGCAACCTGCCTCAGATCACACATTTGTGTATGTATCTGTAGGAACAAAGAAATGACTCCAGGGTTCTCTGATCCTGAAACCCCGGCTCCTTCCACTGCACAACTGTTGTTGCTTTTCTATCCGTGAAGGATGCTTAACAAGCTGCTTTATGCTGATCAGAAGTGTTTAATGGCAGTTAGCTAGGTCTTTGATTAATTTGCTTTTCCTTTTTCTCCTAATCAAGACATAATGAATTAATGTGATATGTTTGTAAAATATTTCAAGATATGGCTATATCAGGCAAAAGTAATAAAATAGGTATTAATTTAAAAAAAAGACGGTGATCATTGGAGTAGGGGACCACTTTTCTATTGGGAAACTCAAATTTGTAATTTGAAATCTTCTTGAAGATTCCATGTCTCCCAACCAGTTGATCTTTAACAATGATATTTAATAGGAATTATTTGCCATATATGCTGTCCAACTACATAATTTCTTTGTGAATGTTATTTGCAGACAATAATGTATAATAGTAAAGGTAAATGTCACAGAGTGTAGTATTAGTGTATGTTGTTCATAACATATCTAGCAAAAGTGTTGATGAAAATGTTATGATTAAAGCTTTTAATCACATCTCACATAGATTATCATCCCCAAAGTCTTTGCAACTTTTAATTTAGCCTTATGCATTTTTAAAATGACAGCTAAAAGAAATCATCTGACCCAAATACTAATAATGAAAGAATATCAACTATCTTAAATAAAATGAAAATGAGAAAATAATTTTACATTTTAGTATAATTGTAAATGAGTGACAGAATATTGATACAAATGCATGCTTTGTGACTTTATCTTCAAACCTATTTTATGGGAAAATATGTAAGTATTAATAATAATACTTATTAATAATAATAAGTATTGCCATTAAACTAGTAATGGTGTGTATATCAAATTGTAGAGGGGAAAATAAAGATTAATTAAGGTAGAAACAGTTCTCACCAAGGAAAAAGGACAAACATGCATTTCCTTACCTATCGAGCATTGGTGTTGGTGTGAATATTAAAGAGGAAAGTATTTGAATGTGAAGCTCTGAATCTTAGGAAGATAACTGGCAAAGGTGCACCTTGAATCACAGTAAACTCTAATTATCTGTTCACACCCACAGTATCACCAGTCATTAAGTGCATGATGTGCAGTTAGTTGTGTCTCCTAGCAGCTCTTACTTAGTTGTTTAATTAACTCTTCTATAGCTTGATCTACCAAATTCTTATCAGTGAGAGTGTAAGATCCCGGGGGAGTGGCCATGACTTCAGCACACAGCCAGAAAATTTGCTCAGTATTTGATAGTTAAGATCAGGGGGGAAATTCTTGCTGAAATGAAATATTTTAAACATCTATTGACATTTGAAACTAGCTTGCTTCTGACCTTTAATGAAAGAATGAATCCAAGTGAGACAGGCCTGGGACCTGGGACCCTTTGCTGCAGTGCGGCAAAGCTTGCACCCGGACACACCTCTCCTGGAGCTAAAAAATACAAAGAAACTATATGGGACTAAAAATAACTGTGTGCATTTCCAGTTGGGGCAAATTCTGGACCCAAAAGATACAAAAGACAAAAAAAACCCAACTGCCACTTCTGAAGAGCCGGGAGCAAAAACTGGGTGTTGGGAGCAAAAGCCCGGAACTGCTCATGCCCCGCTGCACTCAACACCACAAAGGGGTGGGCAAACCACCTAAGCCGCCCCTCCATCCCGACCCCTGGACACACCCCTACCCTCACCCCATATAAGGAACGAGCTTGCCATCCCCCCTCCTCGGGGAGCCGAGCAAGGGAACCTGTTACTTATTTTTGCTCGCTCCTGCAGCCGGCGCAGGGGCCCCAGTAAAGCCTTGCCTGAATTTATTGTCTGGCCTCTAGTTAATTTCTGTTGACTGGGGAATGCCAAGAACCCTGGTCAGTATGACAAGGAGCAAGCTGGGGAATGAAACACTCCACTCCTGTAACAGAATGAGGTTAAGCAAAGGGAGAAGCAAGCATGCACCCTAAGCAGTACCTGTAGTGGCATAAATTCCTTACATAAACTGGGTTTCCTCAAGTAGGTAGCTACCAAGAGATAGTGGATAAGCTCTCAGGCAAGTTTCTGGCTTCCATGTGTATTAGCAGAGAGGTTCCATTAAAGGTGTCTGGTGTTAACAAACAAACAGTGTAGGAATCTTGAAGCTCCTATCTTATCAAACCCTCCTGAATCCCCCAACATAAATGTACACACACGTACACACACACACACACACAAATTCTTTCCCTTACTCCTGCTGATTAACATCTTTTCCCTTATTTCTCTGAATGACCTCTCCATTACGGATCGTATTAGATATAAGTAATAGTAGTGTCCTTATTAGGGTAGATGGAACATGCAGCTCAGTACAACACATATTTCCTGATCAACTTAGGTGTAGGATAGGTATTGGAGACACAGAAATAAATGATAGGGGAAAAAAGTCCAAGGGTCAGATTTGAAGTCCTCTGTTCTGTCTGCTACAATGGGTGACAAAAGCAAAGCACTTCTGCCACAGTTCTTCAGGAAAATGCAATTTGCTAGCATCACACTCACTCGTGGAGCTTTTATGTCTTCATTTAGAGGTCTGTAGAATATTGTCCCCAAACAAGCTGCATCAGACTCACCCAGGAACTTGTTAGACATGCCTATTTTTGGCCCTACCCAGACTGACTAAGACACTCTGAAGGTAGAGTTAGTTCATCAATCTGGAGTTAATCAAGCCCTCCTGGTGATTCTGAAGCATACTCAAGTTTCTTGGAGAACCACCATCTTATTTCATAGTTTAGGCCTGTATGGTTACATCTTTTCTCTTTCAGTTTTCATGAACAGCCAAACAGTCCCCAGTAGCACTGGTTTTGAAGCAATTCTAGGTCCAGCTTCCTTAAGGACGAAAGACCACAAGGAATAAGGTCAAGTGATCTCAGCCTTCCTATCTGAGCCCAGCCTCAAGTTGATCCAGCAGCTGAATGCAGCCATAGGAATGAGCCCAGGTTAGACCAACAGAATTGCCCAAGCAACCCACAAAATCATAAGATAACATAACATATGTTTTTAAGCCACTAAGCTTGGGGGTTATTGTTAATGCAGTGTTAACTAAACCAGGGTGCCTGGACTATATACTGAAGAATATGAGGGAGCCACTGAAGAGGTTTAAAGATAGATAGAAATAGGATCAGATTTATGTGGTTAACATACCACTCTAGCTACAGTATAAAGGCTGGAGAGAAAAAATAGGTAGCGGAAAGAGCAAATTTATGCAAAGATATCATGCCCTGAATCAGAGCTACGTATGTCATTTAGTTTTGATTGTATTACATAAGATCAAGGTGTTGTTATAGCTCAAAATAACTGAAAAACCATGGGATGTGTCCATAATGTTGGAAGAGGCAGGAAAGAGCATGTTCAACCCATTTCATAAACTGGTTGCATCTTCCCTCCTGTTAGGCCACTTAGGAAACTATATGGGTATTACTGTGACATAATGTCTTTCACTTATTCATCCAGGTTTTCAAATGACAGGTGGAAGCACTTTTGTTGGCAGAACTATCTCAAAACCAAAGAAGGAAAATTGGCTGATTTTTTTCAACACAGCCTATAGATTTGTGTTACTTCCTTCACATACTCTAGATGTGATTTTTTTGAGTTAAGTGTGTAAACCCAGATAGTTATTGTGTTTCTCATAATTCAATAACTAAAATCAATCAGTGGTGAAATGGGGGAGATATAGTCAAGGAAATAATACTAGTCTGGTCTGGGCAAGAGATATATCATCCTAGATAACAGCAGAGGCCCGGAATTAAGACAAACCCAAGTTTGAATCCCAGGTCTACATCTTGAAAAACTGTGTTACCTTGGGCAAGGTAAGCCTCTTTTAAGTCTTCATTCCCTGTGTGTGATGGAGTTAACAATGAGATAATATACTTTAAAGTATCTTGGCACAGTGCCTGGAAAACAGTCAGGATATTATCAATGGCATATGATAATGAGAACTGTCTCTGGTAATATACGACATTGTGCAAATCACTTCTCCTCTCTGGCTTTTAGTTAACTTACCTGTAGTCTGAGGGTTTTGGGACCCTGCAAGCAATATTGTTTTAGGGATTTAAGAATGTATCTACTTTGGGTCATTTTCTAAATTTTAATTGTTTCAAGATAAAGTGCAGTACTTTGCCATGTGAATAACAAGGGAAAGATAAGAACAAGTATAATTGCCACATTTCTTTGAAAGCCTTTTAAAATACAATTGCAAAAGTTATATAATGTTTTACAGAAAACTTACTCACTGACTGTTTCTTTGGACTGTAGTTTAACTTCACTCTGTTCCAAGAGCTTTTTTGTGTTAGACGTGACTTACTCTAGTGGAAAAGATAGTGGCAGGTCCTAAAATTTATACAGAACAAGGTGCTTGTTAGAGATTTTCCTTATCCACTCTTAGTGATATCAAAGTCAGATGCCTAATCTACAATTCCCAGATTCAGTCCAGGTTACTTTTAAAAAAGGCTCAGTAGTCAGCAATTATCCAAGCCAATGCCTGAGTTGCTGTTGGTAATAATATGTTGCATCTTTCTGTTAGGAGTCCATCTGGATCCCTCTATAGAACTTCACAATGAAGGCCATCTGATGCTCACACTTCCCTTGAAATTTAATTTCTTAAAATTGTCATCATTTGATTTAAATAGACTTGCTGTATGAAATATCAGTTCTCTACATCAAAACAGTCACATCTGGGCAGTTACTGTTGAACTCTCATGCATGGAACTTCTTCTAAATGTCTGTGATATCTGTCAATGCCTTGAATGATCATATAATTCCAAGACTTGGACCCCATATACAGGTTATTGTATAGCAAGAAAGAAGGGTAATCAGTGCCCTAATCTATAGAAAATTCTGCAGGGAAACAGTGCTTGAATTATCTCTTTTTGGAAGATATTTATTTATTTGTTTATTCATTCATTCATTCATCCCTTGCTGTTCCCTTGCAAATGACTGAAGGAATCTTTTTTTTCCTTTTGGTTGATATTACGTATTTGTCTTCTTATATAATATGATTAGAAAATGAAATGTTTCTCTGCTACATGTGACATTATCAAAACTAATTCCCTGAGCGCCGCCCTGATCTGCGAACAGAGCAGCATTCCAGAGGCTCAGCTCAATCGCCCCCTGCTCTCAGAAGACTCAGATGATACACTGAGGGATAATTAATCGCCCTGAGGACTCTACACTAAAACCTTTAAAAAGTCCTGAAAATGTGCACATCCTTATCATCTGTGGCTTTGCTATCTTGGAAATTGTTGTCCACTTATATGCATCCTTTCTTCCCTGAGAAAGGTGGTCTTCTCAGACACCATGGACCCTGATGCTCTGTCCTCCAGAGGATCCTCACGTTTATTGTCTTAGTTTCTAGAGCTCAACAAAGAATATCTCTTTTTTAGAAGATATACAGTGCTCTCCTTTGTTTAGGACATGGTTGATATTGCTTCTGCCTGCAGAATAAGGGAACTTGGTCTGGTGTGAGACATTTCTTTTCATGTGGTTGAAAGTCATAGGGGAACACTCACTCACTCAGGCAAGTGCACTAAGCCTAACCCAAAGTCTGTCTGCTCTACCTGGCTCGGAAGTATCTGGTCGGGGCTGTCAACTGTCACCAGGGCAGCTGACACTGCTTTGCCACACGGCCTGTCCTTCCACCTCCTTTCCAAAAAGTGGAAGGGAATGGACATCCCGTGCAACCCAAGGATGCCCTAGGCTCAATACACGCATGCACATGTGTGTGCGTGTATGTAATTCTCATTGACAGCTCTGTGGTGTAAAGGTAATTGCTGTTGTACAAAATAAGGAAACTGAAGCACAGAAAAAGGTGAAACATGTAACAAGTCATGTGCCCTAGTTCTCATAGTGGGAAAGTGGTAGAATCAGGTGTGTGTCTGGGTCTTTCCGACTCCAAAGCCCCGCTCCTTTTCAAGGGCAACTCACTCATCACTAGTTCAGGTGAGGTGTCAGGGAGGAGTCTAAAAGAGAGTGCACAGGAGGGAAAGAGGGGGAAAGGCAGGACTAAATAGCTTCCTGTCTCCTTCAGCATCTTCTTGTGAATTTGTGGATGAAATTGTGTTAGCTCTCATAGTTTTCTATCCTGCATCTGAACTATTTATTTTCCCCTGTAAATTACTTCAAAAACCGATGTGAATTCTGTGAGGGACTAGCCTTTGCAGCTTCCTTTTTGAGGTTCAAAGGACTCCACAACCATTAATTACTCACCTACATCTGGAAGGCAAGGCAAGAATTATTGCCTTCACTGAACCAAAGGAAACCGAGAGGTCAAGCAGTTCCCTGCAGTCCCCACAGCAAGCAGATGATGGAGTGAGTCAAGAATTGGAAAGCATACATCCTAATTTCAGCTCTATATTTAGACATTGACTTTTTTTTTTTTTTTTGGTATAAGAAGGGCAGTGCTGTTAAGAATGCTGGGCTACTATTCTGCCCAACACTCAGAGGAGGATGTGTTTATCAGAGAGAGGAAAGACAAGGGGAGAGGAAGAGAGAGACAGACTACACAGAGAACGGGGTGGAGAGACAATTTTTGAGTAAAAAGAATGAACTGTCATATTCATCATGGGGGGCAACAGGGCGCTTTGTCAGGAAGAATGGAAAGCTCAAGGTAAACAGGGGGAAATGCAGGCAGCAGTCCAGAATTTTCCTCATCCCACAGGTGCTGCTCCCCAGCAGACGTAAGCATTAAAAGGGATGACTATGGGCTTCCCTGGTGGCGCAGTGGCTGAGAGTCTGCCTGCCAATGCAGGGGACACGGGTTCGAGCCCTGGTCTGGGAAGATCCCACATGCCGCAGAGCAACTAGGCCCGTGAGCCACAACTACTGAGCCTGCGCGTCTGGAGCCTGTGCTCCGCAACAAGAGAGGCTGCGATAGTGAGAGGCCCGCGCACCGCGATGAAGAGTGGCCCCCGCTTGCCACAACTAGAGAAAGCCCTCGCACAGAAACGAAGACCCAACACAGCGAAAGGAAGAAAGAAAGAAAGAAAGAAAGAAAGAAAGAAAGAAAGAAAGAAAGAAAGAAAGAAAGAAAGAAAGAAAGAAAGAAAGAAAGAAAGAAAGAAAGAAAGAAAGAAAGAAAGAAAAATTAAAAACAAAAGAGGATAGATTAAAGACTGAATCCAACTTAAAAAAAAAAAAAAAGGGATGACTATGCAAAAAAGGCACAGATGTAAGATTTCAGAACTTTGACTCAAGTACATCTTTGCTCATCACCACCGGAGTGTTCCTTGAAAATCTCTAGGAATGTTCAATAAAAAGCAGTGAAAAAGATCCACATTTAAGAAGGGAAAAAAAGATTCTGAGGGTCTCTACAGTAGGAAACAAACCTGGCCACAATTAGGTGAAACTTAATTAGCAACCATGTAGAAAGATTGTAATCCCCTTTACTTTAAGAGCTTATTTCAATGTGGTCTCATATTCTCTTGATTCTTTCAGACATAAAGCAATTATTTCACATTCTGGAGCTAACTCTTGTCCAAGTGGCACATAGTATGCATGCATTAAGTAGTTTTCTAAAATGAAAGAATGCTTGAAATATTGAATAGATGAATTATTTTTGTTATTCCCAAATGAACCACATCACCAGAGTAATACTTGCATTCTCAATTTTTTTCCCATCTTCCCTGCCTCCAGAAAATGGTTATAGAGTTAAACTTAAATTTTGGAAATTTTTCATTGGCTAAATAAATTATAATGAAGCCATACTACAGAATACAATGCAGCTACCAAATGAATGTGGTAAATCTATATATAATGTCTTGGGAAAAGAATGTCTGAAATACATTGAGTCTTTCTTAAAAGTAAATTGTAAAGTGTATGTTTAGTGTGAGTCTGTTTGTATTTTTAAAGAATCCATATTCATTTTATGGATAAAACATGTTGGACAGTATATGCATACAACTCAAATGGACACCCCATACTGGCTGAATATCCTACTGTACTTGCCTTATGGATTTATTAATCTTTAAATCAACTTTTTAACACTGAATCTCCTCAAGTATCTTACAATATCTCACTGAGCTAATGACTTAACTTCATATTTTATTGAGAAAATAAAAGCCAGAAATCTTAACAGTCTACAATCAAACATATCAAGCTGCCTCTCTATTTTCTGTGCCCGTTTTGCCTGTCTTCCCTCTTGTCTCTTACAACGGAGGGAGTGCTCCTATTGCTATCAAGCCCATCCTTACCATGGGGGACAATAGAACATGGGGAAGTTTAGCTCCTTGCTTATACTATCACAGCAAGTGATTAAAGATTTGGACTGTTACTCTCGTTTTGGTGGTTGTTTTAATCAGTTACTTCAACACCTGATAATTCATCTCTCTCTAGTTCAGCTGAGTTCCTAACAATAACATTATATGGAAGACAAGGGAAACAGAAGAACCAAAATACTTTTAAAATGAAGAATAAAGTTGGAGGATGCATACGACTCTACTATAAGGCTTGATATAAAACTACAGTAACCAATACAGCATGATATTGGTAAAGGGAAAGACACATAGATCAAAGGAGTGGAAGGAAGTGTTCAGTATTGACAAAGATTCTCTCTCCTTGACCAAACTCTAGTCAGTCTCCTTTGAGCACTTCTTCTCCATTAGGCCTCAACCTTGGTATATAAGACTTGAACAAATACTAACATGGTTTCTAATAGCTCAAGGCCACATCCCTAGGATGACCCTAGACCCCTTAAAGTGCCTGCATGAGAAAACTCAAGACAGCCCCCAAATTTACTACTTATTCTAGCCAACACCTGAAGATAGAGCCTCGGTCTCCCAGCCTCTGTGGGAGAGTAGAAGCCTAACTTCAGTAAGCATCAGTTAGCAAACCCAGAGGGGTATCACATAGACCAATCCCTCCCTGTGCACTTTTTATAATTTTTAACTTCCCTCACTCTACTCAGCCCCAACTCACCCCTTCCCTGGTCCCTCGCTCTCTCTTTAAAATGCCTAGTCACCTCTATACAAATCAAGCTAAGTTTGTGCTGGGCTCTTTTCCCTATTTCAGTAGTATATTACTGAAAAAATCTGTCCTTACCACTTTAATGTCTGGCTTTGTTTATTTTTGACAGTATAGGCCCACACAAATGTGACAATTGATTTTTCTACAAATATACAAAAACATTTTGATGGAGAAAGGATACTTTTCAAAAATGGTGTTGGAAATATGAGAAGCTCATATGCAAACCATGAACCCTACACTTTATATAAAAATTAACTCATAGGCTAAAATATAAAATGTTAAACTATAAAATCTCTAAAACAAAACATAATAGGAAATCTTTATGACTTATGGTTAAGCTAAGAGTTTTTAGGGATGACAATATATGCAAGCTCCTTAGAAGAAAAAAATGCTAAATTGGACATCATTAAAATTAAAAACTATTGCTCTGAGAAAAATACTGTTAAAAAAATTAAAAGGCAAGCTACAGAAAAACGTATCACATATATATGACAAAGGACTTGTATCCAAAATACATAAAGAACTCACTATGCTCAACAGTAAGAAAGAAAATTAACAAACAGGCAAAACACTTGAAGGAACAATTCGCCAAAGAGAAAAGCTGAAACATAAGCACTTGAAAATATGTTCAACGTCATTAGCCATTAGGGAAATGCAAATTAAAACCATGATGAGATAGTCTTACACACATACTAGAATACCTACAGTTAAAAATTATGGGAAGCATACTAAGTGTCCATTGACAGATGAATGGTAAAGAAGATGTGGCACATATATACAATGGAGTATTACTCAGCCATAAAAAGAAACGAAATTGAGTTATTTGTAGTGAGGTGGATGGACCTAGAGTCTGTCATACAGAGTGAAGTAAGTCAGAAAGAGAAAAACAAATACCGTATGCTAACACATATATATGGAATCTAAAAAAAAAACAAAAACGGTTCTGATGAACCTAGGGGTAGGACAGGAATAAAGACGCAGATGTAGAGCATGGACTTGAGGACACGGGGAGGGGGAAGGGTAAGCTGGGACAAAGTGAGAGAGTAGCATTGACCTATATACACTACAAATGTAAAATAGATAGCTAGGGGGAAGCAGCTGCATGTCACAGGAGATCAGCTCAGTGCTTTGTGACCATCTAGAGGGATGGGATAGGGAGGGTGGGAGGGAGACACAAGAGGGAGGAGATATGGGGATATATGTATATGTATAGCTGATTCACTTTGTTATAAAGCAGAAACTAACACACCATTGTAAAGCAATTATACTCCAATAAAGATGTTAAAAAAAAAAAAGAGGGAGGGGATATGGAGATATATGTATACATATAGCTGATTCACTTTGTTATACAGCAGAAACTAACACAACATTGTAAAGCAACTATACTCCAATAAAGATGTTAAAAAAAGTTATGACAAATGCTGGTGAGTGTGTGGAGAAACTGGACTTTTCATTTATAGCTGGTGGGAATGCAAAATGATACAGCCACTAAGGAAAACAGTTTGGCAGCTTATAAAATGTTGAACGTGAATTTATCATACAACCCAGATATTTCATTGCAAGATATTTACCCTAAAGAAAAAAATCATGTTCACATAAATTCCTGCACACAAATATTTATAGAAGCTCTACTTATAATTTACAAACAGTAGAAATATTCCAAATGACTTTTAAGGGGTAAATGGATAAACAGAGCACAGTATATACAACAAAAATACCACACAGCAGCAAAAAAAATGAACTATTGATACACACATATGCAACAATTTGGATAGATGTCAGAGGAGTCATGCTGAGTGAACAAAGCCAACCTCAAAATAAAGCACACATGATTCCAGCTATATAGGATTCTTGAATCTATAGAATATTCTTGAATATATATTCTTGAAGCTATAGTGATGGAGAACAGATCAATGATTGCCAGAGGGTAGGAGTAAGAGGAGGATGTAACTGCAAAGGGGGAGCATGAGGGGGTTTTGGAGGTGAGGGCACTGTTCTTTATCCTGATTATGCTGGTGGTTACACAAATCTATGCATGTGTTAAAACCCATAGAAGTGTATATCAAAAATACATTTCGTTGTATATTAATTTAAAAATAAAATGTTAACTGTGAGTTATTGGTCTTCCTCATTCAACCAATATCATTTAGATTTAAACACTGATTATTATAGGACTCAATTGTTTTCATAAATTCAGCTAAAATGAGTCAAATTCATGCTGGATTCATTCAGATCATTATTACTTATATTCATTCTGATGGATTTTTTAAGAATAAAATCTACTAATCATATAAGCTTTCTTTCAAAAACTACTGAGTTATTTCAAGAACCTCATACATCTACCTAACCCTAACCCTAACCCTACCACTCAGCTCAAGCCAGAGTTGTTGGTCAGGAAGTATTAGTTACAAGATCTCGTTTAAGAGCATTGCATAGATATTTCACCATATATGCATTTTTAAAACACATTTTCACCAGTAGTTCCTTTGTTCCTCCATCTTGCTGTGAGCCTACACAAGCACTTGAGTGAACATGTTTTTTGGTTTTTTCATAAACTTGAAGTTAACAACCTCACGGCTTTCTTCTCTTCTATACTACTGAGAAGAGGGTATTCTAAAGTAAGGCTGATATTTAAAATTGCACCATTTCTTACCTTTGCATTAAATTCACATACCTAATGAGTGGTTTAAAGCTAATAAGTAATTCAATGAACATTTACCAAGAATCTACTAGCTGTCAGTTACTGTGTTAGGCGATCAGGATATAAAGATGAACAAGACATGAATCCTGGCCATAGGGTTATCAAAATCTAATAGAGGGCATGAAAAATAGGGATATTAACAGAAACCACCAGTGAGTAAGCTATTCTTAGGGTATAATTTTGCCACTAAGGGAAGAAATATTACCTTCTTTGAGTCTGAAAGGTCACTGGTGAGTATACCTATTAAATGCTTCTTGATGGAGTGTCTGTCAAATTCAAATAAGTTGTTCACATGCTAGTTTTCACCAGGTTCATGATTTTTAAATCGAACCCTTCTGAAACTTATTAAAATGGGACAGCACATGCCCAAAGCCCAGTAGGGTGAACAAGTGAGAACAAAATGTCAATACAGTGCATGACATATTGTCCCTTTAGTTTTGGACTCCTCCTTTCACCCAGTTTTGTAAGAATTAGTAAATGCATAAATAATAGTGCTATTTATTTTTCCTTTAGAAAATCATGTCCCAGAGACAATTTAGTCTATTGACATAAAGTGAACATAATTCATTTAAGATGCTTTCAACCAGCTCTCTATTATATTCCAAGCACTGTGCTTGACACCAGGGACATACAGGTGAATAAAACAAGAGAAGATCCTTCAAGTCGCTCAAAATCTAGTGAAGGAAGTTAGACACACATGCAGTTTACGTGGAAGGAGTAAGCATATGTATGGTATGTAGATGTAGCATAGAGGAGATTGGGATCAAATCTGCTAGGTGGGGGGGGGGGGCAAAATATGGCTCGAAAATTTACAGTCTAACATACTAAAAGATGTTGCAGCACTTGACATTGTGGATCTCTTTATCACAGAAACTTTCTTTTATCTTCTGGATACCACATTAACCTGGTTTTTATCTGATTTTTATTGATCCTCTATTCTCCTTTTCTCCTGCTCTCTCTGACCCATAAATGCTACTGTCTCATAGTGTATGGACTGAAACTTTGTGTTCCCCCAAAATTCATATGTTGAAAGTATACACCCCCCACCACCAATGTGATGGTATTAGGAGGTGAGGGTCTGTGGAAGGTGATTAGGTCATGAGGGTGGAACCCTCATGATGGGATTAGTGCCCTTATAAGAGGGACCCCAGAGAGCTCTCTCACTCTTTCTGCCATGTGAAGATAATGTAAAGTCAGCAGTCTGCAACCTGGAAGAGGACCCTCACCAGGACCTAACCATACTGGTGCCCTAATGTCAGACTTTAGCCTCCAGAACTGTGAGAAATGTCTGTTGTTTATAAATCACTTAGTCTATGGTACTTTGTTATAGCAGCTTGAAATAAGACATGTAGGGTTCCATCCTTTGTCTTGTGCTTTCCTCATCCTACAGGAATTTCCTTGGAAGTCTCAGCCTGACCCATAGCCCACAATACCACATCTATTACCTCCATCCCTAGATTTTCCATGGGTTTCAGATGTATATCTAACTGCCTGTTATATATCTTATGCATTCATTCATTTATCTATTTGTCTGAAATTATATAACTTAAGTGCTTACTATGAATCAGGCACTTTGCTAGGAATGGAGGGGTATAGTGGTGAGCAAAAACAGATCTGGTCATTGTCACATGGATATCCCACAGGCATCTAAATCTCAGCATACTCAAACCTGAACAAGCACATTTTCTCTCCTAAAGGAATAATAAGTTAACATTTATATAGTACTTATTGAGAGCCACGGTTCTGAGAATTTTATATTCATTAACTCATTCAGTCTCAATAGCAAGCCTATGAGGTAGATAGTATTATCTCCCTTTTACAGACAAGGAGACTGAGGCAAAGGAACATTAAATGTCTTACCCAAGTTCACACATAAAATAATTGGCACAGCTGGACTGTAAATCAAGGTGGTCTCTTTTCAAAGCCGGAGCTTTTATCTGCTACATTATACCTCTTCTGGAACCTCATCCAATGTTCTTGAACTCTCACTCCTACTTTCCCTTACCCTTACCCCTCTCCCTTCTTTCTTTCTCTCTCCCCTCCCCTCCTCTCCTCCTCCTCTCTCCCTCCCTCTCCCTCTCTCTGTCTCTCTGTCTCTCTCTCTCTCTCTCCCCGTCTCTCTCTGTCTCTTCTCCTCTCACTCCCCTTCTCTCTCACCCCTTCTCTCCCCCACCCCATCCTCCATGTCACTCAAGCAATCAATCACAAAATCCTGTACATTTGACCTTAGTAGTTTGTGCTGTCATATTGCACAGCTTCTATATTTCTACTGTGTTTGCCACTTGAGCAGCCCTCATTGTCTTCTGTGTAGGACGCTGCAACTGGCTCTTCACAGATCTTTCCACTTTAAGCATTTCTTACATTAAATTCAACTTTCATAAAGTTGCCATCATAATTTACCTAAACAGTCAAAACGGATCGTACCTCATTTGTTTTAAAGTCTTTACAATTTCCTCTTTCTCTGCAGAACCTCAGGATATAGAGGGAGCTCCCCCTGACCCCCAGTCTGTTCTCTTTCTCTCCAGCAGCATCTTCTCTCAGCTCCATCCTTCCAGGTCATTCACTCACAACTTTGAAATGATTGCATCTCCCCCCACCCCTGCCACGAGTCATGTGATTTCTGATCTCCAACCCTTTGCCCATGCTCTCCTCTCTGCCTGAAATTCCTTTCTCCAACTCCATGTAGTTTATTTCTGCTCATATTTTCCAAAGTCATCTAAAGCATTCCTTTCTCTGACAGCCTTCCCTGGCCTCCAGCGTGTTTGGTGCCTTCCCTCTGGAACCCTGCAGCACCCCATGCTTTCCTCAACCCTCCACTTATCACTGTGTCTTGTGATTGTCTGTTGACATGACTTAGACTAGAAGCTCCTGAAGATCAGGGACATATTATCTTCTGTCCTTAACATCCCTACCTCATAACACTTGTCACACTGCAATTTTAAATTCATCTGTGTGATTATTTAATGCCCATCTCCCTGCTAGAATGTAAGGACTATCCATGACAGCAAAATTATGTCTATTTCTGCACCACAGTATGTTCCTAGCACCTAACACAATTTCTGACCTAGAACACATGAAGGACATAATGAAAGCTTCACCTGAATACCAACTTTTTTCTGAGCAGAGAGTCAAGCACTGGGAACCCAGAAGAAACACAAGTCACGGTCCCTATCTTGTGGGAACATAATGCCAGGGATATGAACCTAGTAGTACATGAAACTAGAGCAAATATCTAAGTGGTAAATAGTCACATGTTCAATGCTGTGGTACAGTTCACACACTTCATTATAGTTGAGAGGAGAGGAGAATACAAAGTAAAGGTGATACTTGGGTGATGTTAGAGAAGAAATATTGAAGGAGCTGAGTCCTTGAATGGAACTCATTAGCATATCCTGAACACTTAAGCCCAGAGAAGACAGTGAAAGATTTTAAAGGTTATGTGAGATAACATGGCCCTTGCACTTCTATAGCCTGTTATGTCAAGCACAGGAGGAAGAAAGTACTATTTATCTTCTTTTTTCTTTCTCCCCACCCTCGCTGGTAGCCATTGTAGGCAAGCGGTGTCAGGTCTCCAAGACCAACCCTAGGTCACATGGCATTCCAATTCAGGCATATATTTAAGGTCAACTTTTGTACACCATTTCAACAGGTTTTCTAGCTTTAGCATATTTCTCTATTTTATTCTTAGTTAATATAGTTTCTAAGTCCCTGAAAACAACTTTTCAAAAGGAAATGACATGTTTTTCTCCAGCCTCTTTACCCGGACTTCTATAGCATGGGGACTGGCTGACTCCATAGGATCCCATTCAGAAACAGCAGTCCAGAGAGACTGATTTCGTTGACCAGGGTGACAAAGGTAGTAAACAGCAGAGCTGTGATTCAAAACATTTGAAGATTGGAGAGATATGTGGAAAATGCCTGGCACACAGTAGGCACTAGATACATGCTAGCTATTACCCTAATTAATCCTGCCTGTAGATAAAAGGCTGAACAATACAACCCTTTGAGGTCCCCTTCTGTGCTTTGAAATGTGAACTTTTCACAAATAACAACGGGTATTATAAGGATCATGGTTTATCTCTCTAAATAGAGCCTATTATAAAGGATGAGCCATCCATGTGTTGAAACTCTTTTTCTAAATTTTAGTAGAATAGATTTACCACAACATAACGAGTCTCTGCATAATTTTTACTTTTCTTTATGATTTAATTAGCCTCAGTCTTTTCTGTTCTTTGTTTTGACTGGGGGCCTCTCAATCTCTACAGCTATTTATTATGAACACTTAGTAATAGACAGTACATATTCATATGGCTGCCAAGCTTTGACCCAGTATATCAGAGCTTATTTTCCATTCCTCATGCATCATAAATAATAGATTACAATTATTTTTACATTGTACCTAGTTGGGGGGCTTGAATTCCATATGTAAGAGTGGGAAGTGTGCAGATTTGTAAAAATGCTTCTTTTCCACTCATGATACCTGGCCACAATCATTAATGATTTTTACTCCTGTCATTTTTATTGAATTCTATCTTCTCCTGGGTCTGGATACTCTGAGTTTGGATTTTTTCTACTATTATGGGTTAGTCCAGGGGTTGGCACATCATGGTACGTGGGCCAAATCTGGCCTGCCACCTGTTTTATTAAATACAGTTTTATTGAACCGCAGCCACATCTGTCATTTACATATTTTCTATGGCTGTTTTTGTGCTATACTGACGGAGTTAAATAGTTGTGACAAAGATGTTATAGCTCACAAAGCTGGACAGATTTATCATCTAGACCTTTACAGAAAAAGTTTGTTGACCCTTGGTCTAATCCATACCACTTTTCATATCAGTCAATAGCATATAATCTTGTTTGAAATTGGAGAATTGAAACATTTTCCATTCTTACAAGTGACCAATATTCTTACCACTTCAAATGATCATTGTGTAAAATAATACAACATTCCATACTGGCAATCTCCTGAAGCTCCATTTTCCAGAAATTGTACCGAGGAAACTGCCCAGTTCCTGTCTAGAAAATCCCAGTGCTGGACATTCCTGGAATGATTGACTGTCTTGCATTATGTCACCACATTTATAAAGTCACAGAGTTTTCTTGAAAGAAGACAAGGTTTCTTGACCTTCACTGAATTATAGAAAACTGGACTTCACTACTACTCTATACTTTGCTATTTCTGCTAGTTTGACTTTACTTTGAAATGTTGTACATATTTCAACAAAAAGATTCAGAAAGCAGTTGAAGATGAATTTAATGAGCCCATGAGGGAACATTTCAAACTTGTATTGCATGTGATAAATAAAGTCCAATACTGACTTTGAAAAGAATTCTGAAATTTCTAGGTTAATCAGAAGACATTTGGAAAATGTAAAGAATGACTAGATAATAGTTGTTTTAATAGAAGTTAAAGGTTATGAGCATGTTGACATGTCATATCTACAATCAACAAGTTCACATTTCCTATTACGTCAAGCACTGTCTCTTGCTTCAAGTCTAGGAAAATGTTTCCTTTACGCTGAGTCATACAAAGGTATATATAATACATTTCCCTTATAAAAAGAGCCTTGGATAAGAGATATGCCTTGCTCTCAGTGCAGGTATATAATTCATGGAAATACTACATACATAGGATAATACACCTTACAGTTGCATATTCTAACTGAGATAATTACACCCACACTTATCTAGATTTCCACCCTGTTGCCTTAAATTAATAGGTTCTCCTATATAGTTACATGAAAATGCACCATTCCTTAAGATTAAACATTTAAAATAAAAAACCAGAAAGAGGTTTTATTTGTTATTTTTTGGTCTGGTTAAGAGAGACAGAATCTCAGTAGACAGTCTGTATAGCTAGCTATTTTTCATTTGTTACCTTTATTTGGGTGGTAAGAAAGGATTCAGTGCAGCAGAATGATTCTAAATTTAAAATACATCGCACACTTAATGCCAGCATATACAGCTGAGCTGCTTTAGGTACTAATACATTTCCTCTTCATAAAGCATGACTTCCTATTTCTACAAAATAACAGGCCAGGCTGCTCTTTGGCACATACACCATGTTGCCTTTTAAAATAGCAAGCTTGTCTATCTTGACCTTAAATGCATCAATACTTACTGACTCCCTCTTGCACTATTTGGATTTTGGGAGCATGAAAAATCTAAATCTAATAACTTGAAAGTTATAACCTTATGATTTGATGTGTAAGCCATCTTATTTTGGTGTTTTGAATGAGGTAAAGATATACATTGGTTTTGTTTTAATATCCAGTCAATATCCCAACACTACTTAAAACAAGTCAGAAATTTGCCACATATTTTGATCCATTCTTGAATACTTTCATTATTTTTTATTTATGAATTTATCAAGGATATAAGAGGTACATATAGCATATATACAGTTTAAAAATAACTTGAATACATGGACATTAACAAACTGAAGAATAAAAAACATATGATCATCTCAATAGATGCAGAAAAAGCTTTTGACAAAATTCAACACCCGTTTATGATAAAAACTCTCCAGAAAGTGGGCACAGAGGGAAACTACCTCAACATAATAATGGCCATATATGACAAACCCACAGCAAGAATCATTCTCAATGGTGAAAAACAGAAAGCATTTCCTCTAAGATCAGGAACAATACAAGGTTGTCCACTCTCACCACTATTATTCAACATAGTATTGGAAGTCTTAGCCACAGCAATCAGAGAAGAAAAAGAAATAAAAGGAATACAAATTGGAAAAGAAGAAGTAAAACCGTCACTGTTTGCAGATGACATGATACTATACACAGAAAATCCTAAAGATGCCACCAGAAAACTACTAGAGCTAATCAATGAATTTGGTACAGTTGCAGGATACAAAATTAATGCACAGAAATCTCTTGCATTCCTATATACTAACAATGAAAGATCAGAAAGAGAAATTAAGGAAACAATCCCATTTATCATCCCAACAAAAAGAATAAAATACCTAGGAATAAACCCACCTAAGGAGGCAAAAGACCTGTTCTCAGAAAACTATAAAACACAGATGAAAGACATCAAAGATGACACAAACAGATGGAGAGATACACCATACTCCGAGACTGGAAGAATCAACAATGTGAAATGCAATCCCGATCAAATTACCAATGGTATTTTTCACAGAATTAGAACAAAAAATTTTACAATTTGCATGGAAACACAAAAGACCCCGAATAGCCAAAGCAATCTTGAGAAAGAAAAATGGAGCTGGAGGAATCAGGCTCCCTGACTTCAGACTACACTACAAGGTGGGACTTCCCTGGTGGTCCAGTGGTAAAGAACCCGCTTTCTAATTCAGGGGACGTGGGTTAGATCCTTAGTGGGGGAACTAAGGTCACACATGTCGCAGGGCAACTAAACCCATGTGCAACAACTACAGAGCCCATGTGCCCTGGAGGCAACACACCACAATTAGAGAGAGAAAACCCATGCACCACAACTAGTGAGAGAAAACCCTCACACTACAACTAGAGAGAAGCCTGCATGCCACAACAAAAGATCCCACGGGCTGCAGCTAACAACCATTGCAGCCAAAAAAAAATTTTTTTTACTACAAAGTTACAGTAATCCAGACAGTATGGTACTGGTGAAAAAACAGAAATATAGATCAATGGTAAAGGACAGAAAGCCCAGAGATAAACACACACACCTATGGTCACCTAACCTATGACATAGGAGGTAAGAATATACAATGGAGAAAAGACAGTCTCTTCAATAAATGGTGCTGGGGAAAATGGACAGCTACATGTAAAAGAATGAAATTAGAACATTTCCACCATACACCACACACAAAATAAACTCAAAATGGATTAAACACCCAAATGTAAGGCCAGATACTATCAAACTCTTAGAGGAAAACACAGGCAGAACACTCTATGACATAAATCACAGCAAGATCCTTTTTGACCCAGCTCCTAGAGAAATGGAAATAAAAACAAAAATAAACAAATGGGACCTAATGAAACTTCAAAGCTTTTGCACAGCAAAGGAAACCATATACAAGATAAAAAGACAACCCTTAGAATTGGAGAAAATATTTGCAAATGAAGCAACTGACAAATGATTAATCTCCCAAATTTACAAGCAGCTCATTCAGCTCAATATGATAAAAACAAACAACCCAATCAAAAAATGGACAGAAGACCTAAATAGACATTTCAGCAAAGAAAACATACATATGGCCAAGAGACACATGAAAAGATGCTCAACAACACGAATTATTAGAGAAATGCAAATCAAAACTACAGTGAGGTATCACCTCACACCAGTCAGAATGGCCATCATCAAAAAATCTACAAACAATAAGTGCTGGTGAGGGTGTGGAGAAAAGGGAACCCTCTTGCACTGTTGGTGAGTATGTAAATTGATACAGCCACTGTGGAAAACAGTATGGAGGTTCCTTAAAAAACTAGAAGTAGAACTACCATATGACCCAGCAATCCCACTACTGGGCATATACCCTGAGAAAACCATAATTCAAAAAGACACATGGAGGGGGGAGCTTCAAGATGGTGGAAGAGTAAGACGTGGAGATCACCTTCCTCCCCACAAATACATCAGAAATACATCTACATGTGGAACAACTCCTATAGAACACCTACTGAACGCTGGCAGAAGACCTCAGACCTCCCAAAAGGCAAGAAACTCCCCACGTACCTGGGTAGGGCAAAAGAAAAAAGAAAAAACAGAGACAAAAGAGTAGGGACGGGGCCTGCACCAGTGGGAGGGAGCTGTGAAGGAGGAAAGGTTTCCATACACTAGGAAGCCCCTTCGCGGGTGGAGACTGCGGGTGGCGGAGGGGGGAGCTTCGGAGCCACGGAGGAGAGCGCAGCCACAGGGGTGCGGAGGGCAAAGCGGAGAGACTCCCGCACAGAGGCTCGGCGCCGACCAGCACTCACCAGCCTGAGAGGCTTGTCTGCTCACCTGCCGGGGAGGGCGGGGCTGGGAGCTGAGGCTCGGGCTTTGGTCGGATCCCAGGGAGAGGACTGGGGTTGGCGGCGTGAACACAGCCTGAAGGAGTTAGCGCACCACAGCTAGCCGGGAGGGAGTCCGGGAAAAGGTCTGGAGCTGCCGAAGAGGCAAGAGTCTTTTTCTTGCCTCTTTGTTTCCTGGTGCGCGAGGAGAGGGGATGCAGAGAGCTGACTAAACGAGCTCCAGAGACGGGCGCGAGCCGCGGCCATCAGCGCGGACCGCAGAGACGGGCGTGAGATGCTAAGGCTGCTGCTGCCGCCACCAAGAAGCCTGTGTGCGAGCATAGGTCACTCTCCACACCGCCCCTCCCGGGAGCCTGTGCAGCCCGCCACTGCCAGGGTCCCGTGATCCGGGGACAACTTCCCTGGGAGAACGCACGGCGCGCCTCGGGCTGGTGCAACGTCACGACGCCTCTGCCGCCACAGGCTCACCCCACATCCGTATCCTTCCCTCCCCCGTGCCTGAGTGAGCCAGAGCCCCCGAAGCAGCTGCTCCTTTAACCCCGTTCTGTCTGGGCGGGGAACAGACGCCCTCAGGCGACCTACACACAGAGGTGGGGCCAAATCCAAAGCTGAATCCCAGGAGCTGTAGGAACAAAGAAGAGAAAGCGAAATTTCTCCCAGCAGCCTTAGGAGCAGCGGATTAAATCTCCACAATCAACTTGATATACCCTGCATCTGTGGAATACCTGAATAGACAATGAATCATGCCAAATTGAAGAGGTGGACTTTGGGAGCAACGATATATATATATATTTCCCTTTTTCACTTTTTGTGAGTATGTATGTGTATGCTTCTGTGTATGATTTTGTCTGTATAGCTTTGCTTCTTTCTTTTTTTTTGTTATTTTAAAAAACATTTTTTAATAATTATTTTTTATTTTAAGAACTTTATTTTTATTTTACTTTACTTTATTTTATTTTATCTTCTTCTTTCTTTCTTTCATTTTTGTCTCCCTTTTATTCTGAGCCGTGTAGATGACAGGCTCTTGGTGCTCCAGCCAGGTGTCACGGCTGTGCCTCTGAGGTGGGACAGCCAAGTTCAGGACACTGGTCCACAAGAGACCTCCCAGCTCCATGTAATATCAAACGGCGAAAATCTCCCAGAGATCTCCATCACAACGCCAAGACCCAGCTCCACTCAACGATAAACAAGCTACAGGGCTGGACACCCTATGCCAAACAACTAGCAAGACAGGAACACAACACCATCCATTAGCACAGAGGCTGCCTAAACCCATAATAAGGCCACAGACACCCCAAAACACACCACTAGACGTGGACCTGCCCACCAGAAAAACATGATCCAGCCTCATCCACCAGAACACAGGCACTAGTGCCCTCTACCAGGAAGCCTACACAACCCACTGAACCAACCTTAGCCACGGGGGAAAGACACCAAAAACAACGGGAGCTACGAACCTGAAGCCTGCGAAAAGGAGACCCCAAACACAGTAAGTTAAGCAAAATGAGAAGACAGAGGAACACACAGCAGATGAAGGAGAAAGGTAAAAACCAAAAAACCTGACAAATGAAGAGGAAATAGGCAGTCGACCTGAAAAAGAATTCAGAATAATGATAGTAAAGATGATCCAAAATCTTGGCAATACAATGGAGAAAATACAAGAAACCTTTAACAAGGACCTAGAAGAACTAAAGAGCAAACAAACAGTGATGGACAACACAATAAATGAAATTAACAATTCTCTAGAAGGGACCAAGAGCAGAATAACTGAGGCAGAAGAACGGATAAGTGATGTGGAAGATAAAATAGTGGAAATAACTACTGAAGAGCAGAATACAGAAAAAAGAATGGAAAGAATTGAGGACAGTCTCAGAGACCTCTGGGACAACATGAAACACACCAACATTCGAATTATAAGGGTCCCAGAAGAACAAGAGAAAAAGAAAGGGTCTGAGAAAATATTTGAAGAGATTATAGTTGAAAACTTCCCTAATACGGGAAAGGAAATAGTTAATCAAGTAGAGGAAGCACAGAGAGTCCCATACAGGATAAATCCAAGGACAAACATGCCAAGACACATATTAATCAAACTATGAAAAATTAAATACAAAGAAAAAATATTAAAAGCAGCAAGGGAAAAACAACAAATAACACACAAGGGAATCCCCATAAGGATAACACCTGATCTTTCAGCAGAAACTCTGCAAGCCAGAAGGGAGTAGCAGGATATATTTAAAGTGATGAAGGAGAAAAACCTACAACCAAGATTACTCTACCCAGCAAGGATCTCATTCAGATTTGGCAGAGAAATTAAAAACTTTACAGACAAGCAAAAGCTAAGAGAATTCAGCACCACCAAACCAGCTTTACAACAAATGCTAAAAGAACTTTTCTAGGCAGGAAACACAAGACAAGGAGAAAACCTACAATAACAAACCCAAACCAATTAAGAAAATGGTAATAGGAACATACATATCGATAATTACCTTAAATGTAAATGGACTGAATGCTCAAACAAAAAGACATAGACAGGTTGAATGGATATAAAACCAAGACCTGTATATATGCTGTCTACAGGAGACCCACCTCAGACCTAGGGACACATACAGACTGAAAGTGAGGGGATAGAAAAAGATATTCCATGCAAATGGAAATCAAAACAGCACTGGAGTAGCAATTCTAATATCAGACAAAATAGACTTTAAAACAAAGACTATTACAAGAGACAAGGACACTACGTAATGATCAAGGGATCAATCCAAGAAGAAGATATAACAGTTGTAAATATTTATGCACCCAACATAGGAGCACCTCAATACATAAGGCAAATACTAACAGCCATAAAAGGAGAAATCGACAGTAACACGATCACAGTAGGGGACTTTAACACCCCTCTTTCACCAATGGACAGATCATCCAAAATGAAAATAAATAAGGAAACACAAGCTTTAAATGATACATTAAACAAGATGGACTTAATTGATATTTATAGGACATTCCATCCAAAAACAACAGAATACACATTCTTTTCAAGTGCTCATGGAACATTCTCCAGGATAGATCATATCCTGGGTCACAAGTCAAGCCTTAGTAAATTTAAGAAAATTGAAATTGTATCAAGTATCTTTTCCGACAACAGCGCTATGAGACTAGGTATCAATTACAGGAAAAAATCTGTAAAAAAAATACAAGCACATGGAGGCTAAACAATACACAACTTAATAACCAAGAGATCACTGAAGAAATCAAAGGGGAAACCAAAAAATACCTAAAAACAAATGACAATGAAAACAGGACGACCCAAAACCTATGGGATGCAGCAAAAGCAGATCTAAGAGGGAAGATTATAGCAATAGAATCCTACCTCAAGAACAAGAAACATCTCAAATAAACAACCTAACCTTACACCTAAAGCAATTAGAGAAAGAAGAACAAAAAACCCCGAAGTTAGCAGAAGGAAAGAAATCATAAAGATCACATCAGAAATACATGAAAAATAAATGAAGGAAACGATAGCAAAGATCAATAAAACTAAAAGCTGGTTGTTTGAGAAGATAAACAAAATTGATAAACCATTAGCCAGACTCATCAAGAAAAAAAGGGAGAAGGCTCAAATTAATAGAATTAGAAAGGAAAAAGGAGAAGTAACAACTGATACTGCAGATATACAAAGGATCATGAGAGATTACTACAAGCAACGCTATGCCAATAAAAGGGACAACATGGAAGAAATGGACATATTCTTAGAGGAGCACAACCTTCCGAGACTGAACCAGGAAGAAATAGAAAATATGAACAGACCAATCACAAGCACTGAAATGGAAACTGTGATTAAAAATCTTCCAACAAAGAAAAGCCCAGGAGCAGATGGCTTCATAGGCGAATTCTATGAAACATTTAGAGAAGAGCTAACACCTATCCTTCTCAAACTCTTCCAAAATACACCCGACGGAGGAATACTCCCAAACTCATTTTACGAGGCCACCATCACCCTGATACCAAAACCAGACAAAGATGTCTCAAAGAAAGAAAACTACAGGCCAATATCACTGATGAACATAGACGCAAAACTCCTCCACAAAATACTAGCAAACAGAATCCAACAGCACATTAAAAGGATCATACACCATGATCAAGTGGGGTTTATCCCAGGAATGCAAGGATTCTTCAATATACGCAAATCAATCAATGTGATACACCATATTAACAAATTGAAGGAGAAAAACCATATGATCATCTCAATAGATACAGAGAAAGCTTTCGACAAAATTCAACACCCATTTATGATAAAAACCCTAGAGAAAGTAGGCATAGAGGGAACTTTCCTCAGCATCATAAAGGCCATATATGACAAACCCACAGCCAACATCATCCTCAATGGTGAAAAAGTGAAACCTTTTCCACTAAGATCAGGAACAAGACAAGGTTGCCCACTCTCACCACTATTATTCAGCGTAGTTTTGGAAGATTTAGCCAAAGCAATCAGAGAAGAAAAAGAAATAAAAGGGATCCAAATCGGAAAAGAAGAAGTAAAGCTGTCACTGTTTGCAGATGACATGATACTATACATAGAGAATCCTAAAGATGCTACCAGAAAACTACTAGAGCTAATCAATGAATTTGGTAAAGTAGCAGGATACAAAGTTAATGCAGAGGAATCTCTTGCATTCCTCTACAGTAATGATGAAAAATCTGAAAGTGAAATTAAGAAAACACTCCCATTTACCATTGCAACAAAAAGAATAAAATACATAGGAATAAACCTACCTAAGGAGACAAAAGCCCTGTATGCAGAAAATTGTAAGACACTGATGAAATAAAGATGATACAAATAGATGGAGAGATATACCATGTTCTTGGATTGGAAGAATCAACATTGTGAAGATGACTCTACTACCCAAAGCAATCTACAGATTCAATGCAATCCCTATCAAACTACCACTGGCATCTTTCCCAGAACTAGAACAAAAAATTTCACAATTTGTATGGAAACACAAAAGACCCCGAATAGCCAAAGCAATCTTGAGAACGAAAAATGGAGCTGGGGGAATCAGGCTCCCTGACTTCAGACTATATTACAAAGCTTCAGTAATCAAGACAGTTTGGTACTGGCACAAAAACAGAAATATAGATCAATGGAACAGGATAGAAAGCCCAGAGATAAACCCACACACATATGGTCACCTTATCTTTGATAAAGGAGGCAAGCATATACAGTGGAGAAAAGACAGCCTCTTCAATAAGTGGTGCTGGGAAAACTGGGCAGCTACATGTGAAAGAATGAAATTAGAACACTCCCTAACACCATACACAAAAATAAACTCAAAATGGATTAAGGACCTTAATGTAAGGCCAGACACTATCAAACCCTTAGAGGAAATCATAGGAAGAACACTCTATGACATAAATCACAGAAAGATCCTTTTTGACCCACCTCCTAGAGAAATGGAAATAAAAACAAAAATAAACAATGCAACCTAATGAAACGTCAAAGCTTTTGCACATCAAAGGAAACCATAGACAAGACGAGAAGACAGCCCTCAGATTAGGAGAAAATATTTGCAAACAAAGCAACTGACAATGGATTAATCTCCAAAATTTACAAGCAGCTCATGCAGCTCAATATCAGAAAAACAAACAACCCAATCCAAAAATGGGCCGAAGTCCTAAATAGACATTTCTCCAAAGAAGATACACAGATTGCCAACAAACACCTGAAAGGATGCTCAACATCATTAATCATTAGAGAAATGCAAATCAAAACTACAATGAGATGTCATCTTACACTGGTCAGAATGGCCATCCTCAAAAAATTTACAAACAATAATTGCTGGAGAGGGTGTGGAGAAAAGGGAACCCTCTTGCACTGTTGGTAGGAATGTAAATTGATACAGCCACTATGGAGAACAGTATGGAGGTTCCTTATAAAACTATAAATAGAACCACCATACGACCCAGCAATCCCACTACTGGGCATATACCTTGAGAAAACCATAATTCAAAAAGAGTCATGTACCACAATGTTCATTGCAGCTCTATTTACCATAGCCAGGACATGGAAGCAACCTAAGTGTCCACCGACAGATGAATGGATAAAGAAGATGTGGCACATACATACAATGGAATATTACTCAGCCATAAAATGAAACGAAATTGAGTTATTTGTAGTGAGGTGGATGGACCTAGAGTCTGTCAGAGTGAAGTAAGTCAGAAAGAGAAAAACAAATACCGTATGCTAACACATATATATGGAATCTAAAAAAAAAAAAATGGTAATGAAGAACCTAGGGGCAAGACGGGAATAAAGACACAGACCTCCTAGAGAATGGACTTGAGGATACGGGGAGGGGGACGGGTAAGCTGTGACAAAGTGAGAGAGCGGCATGGACATATATACACTACCAAACGTAAAACAGATAGCTAGTGGGAAACAGCCACATAGCACAGGGAGATCAGCTCGGTGCTTTGTGACCACCTAGAGGGGGCGGATAGGGAGGGTGGGAGGGAGGGAGATGCAAGAGGGAAGAGATATGGGAACATATGTATATGTATAACTGATTCACTTTGTTATAAAGCAGAAACTAACACACCATTGTAAAGCAATTATACTCCAATAAAGATGTTTAAAATAAAAAAAGACACATGTACCCCAATATTCATTGCAGCACTATTTATAATAGCCAACACATGGAAACAACCTAAATGTCCATCAACAGATTAATGGATAAAGAAGATGTGGCACATATATACAATGGAATATTACTGAGTCATACAAAGAAAGGAAACTGAGTTATTTGTAGTGAAGTGGATGGACCTAGAGTCTGTCATACAGAGTGAAGTAAGTCAGAACGAGAAAAACAAATATCATACATAAATGCATATATGTGAAATCTAGAAAAATGGTACAGATAAACCTATTTGCAGGGCCGGAACAGAAAGACAGACATAGAGAATGGACGTTTGGACACAGTGGGGTAAGGGGAGGGTGGGATGAATTGGGAGATTAGGTTTGACATAAATACACTACCATGTGTAAAATAGATAGCTAGCTGAAACCTGCTGTATAGCGCAGGGAGCTCAGCTTGATGCTCTGTGATGACCTAGGTGGGTGGGATGGGGGGGTCCAAGAGGGAGGGGATGTACGTATACATATAGCTGATTCACTTCACTGTACAGCAAAAACTAACACAACATTGTAAAGCAATTATACTCCAATTAAATATAAATTAATGAAAAAAAAAAAAAACTTGAATACATGGACATTTATGTACCCACTTTTAAGCCTAAGAAATAGCGCATTAGCAGCACATTTGAAAACCTTGTGTGTCCGTTCTCAATTGCATATTTTTTTCCTTCCAATCCAGAAGTAACCACTGTCCTGAGTTTGCATTAAGCACTCCCTTGCTAACTTTACGATCTGAATGTATATGTGATACCTACTCCAAAAATATATATGCTGATTGGTTTTGCCTGATCTGTTAAATAAAATAGAACTGTATACACTTTTCTGGACTTTCTTTTCCCACTAAATATTGTTTTAAAGATTTATATATATATATGGCTGTTATTTTTACTGCTGTATAATATTCCATTGCATTAATATGCTATGTTTTATATATTTTGGGGTAATTATGATTTACTTATCAATATTACTTATTGTCTTTTCCCTCAACATAAATGCTGGCTCTATAGGAAGGTCCTTTTTTTTTCTGTTTCTTTTACTATTGTATCAACTGTATGGAGTCCACTCTTGAAATTCAATGAATATTAAATCTCAAATACAAATGAAATTCTTCCTGATATAAAATTTTAAATGTACTGGAGACACCGGTATTTCACAGAAGATGTCAGTAAACATTTTTTATAAAGTGTTCAAATCAACAACAGTAGCCATTGAAAAATGCAAATTAAAAACCACAATGAGACACCTTTCCAAACCTAAAAATTAAAAACGACAAGATGTGATGCAAGGCAAACTCATGCATTACTGACAGGGATTTAGATTAGTACAACAACAATGTTGGAAAACATTTTGGCATTATCTAGTAAAGGGGCAGATAAACAGAACATATAGCCCCACAATTCCACTTCTAGGTAATAGGCCCTAGTTAAATACTTGCACCAGGTAACAAGTATAAGGAAGCTCGTATCAGACTGTTTTTGTTTTTCTATTAAAAACTAACAAAAAACCACAATGGAAACAACACATTTTATTCATTTCTTTATTCAACATATATTTTTGATCACCTACTAAATATTTGCTAAGCACTTCAAATATATTAACTCTTTCAATCCTCACAACAATCCTATTAGGTAGATATGATTAATATCCACATTTTAAAGGTGGAGGAAGTGAGGTTTAGAGAAGTTAAATACCTTGCTCAAAATCACAGCTACTAAGTGGAATAGCCATTATTGCAATCCAGGAAGTCTAACTCTAGAGTCCAAGTTCCAAAAGATAACTTCTGAGGGCGACAACTCCCAACAGTGTTTGTGAGAGAATTCCAAAGATAGTCAAGACGGCCTTAACTCTGATGCTTGAGCACTGAGTGAATCGCTTCCAGTGTATTTCTCTACCATCTCATTGACATATTCTGATTTATCACACAATTATATGTAACATGCTTTTTCAATGGCCCAGACCATCTGACTGTTCTTTGTTTAGGCACAGTCTGAACTGAAATTCTCCTGCCAAGTAGGGTAATGGGCTGAACTGTCTCTAGAGGGCTATTCCAGCCTGAAGGTTTTGTGATTGAAGTTTTATATCAAGCAGATTCTTTATTCCATAAAAGATGAAGAAAGTGTATCTATTAACACCCTTCAATGTCCCTCAGGCTATCTCAGTTTGAAAAAAATCATGAAATAAACTGTGGCTTCTAGCAGAGTCCTCATCAGTTTAGGCTTAGCGACTGAAACATAGATGTGTCTCAGGACATATCAAAAGAACGATCTCCCTAAAAGGGAAACAAAATTCCTTTAACTTTTTTGACAATCACTCATCTTTTCCTGGTTAGACATGAATATGTAGTGACTATGAACACATTTCACTATTGTTATTATTATTATTTCCGTTTACATTTAAAATGGATTATAAAGTTTTCACAGTAATTTCAACTGCATTAGAGTCTTTGAACCTCACAAAAACTCTACTAGCTTTTCAGGGCAAGAGTTTTATATTTTTCTGTGGTTTTCACATCAGTATATTGAAATCCTTCTTCTAATACTATGGACATCAGGAAGAGTCTTATTATGATTTAATCTTTACTAAATCGCAAAAAGAGTCCTAGGACCTTTCCTACACAAAAGAGCTGAAAAAATATCTCCCTATTGGGCTGACAATCTAAGATAAGGTAATTAAAATATAAATCACCAGGTAATGATAGGTGACTGGCATTAGGGAGATATATTTGGCAACTGGTGTTATTTTAATTACCCACATCCTACAGAGCACAGACTATTCATTCAGAGGGCAGAGAAATTGATGGTCAGGGAGGACTCGATTAAAAATTGTGCTTGAAGGAAGGATTTGCACTTTGGAGATACGAAAACAAGTAGGCAAGGACAGATCATGAACACCATGGAAGAGAGATGGGAGAAGGTCCAAAAATGGTAGAGTGTTCATTTGTGTAAAGATATGTTTTTGTTATGTTTTGAGAATAATAATGGCACATACGTTTATACACTGCTATTGAAATTGGGAAAACTTTATAGCATCTATTATTCAATTTGCTCCTCACAAAATAGTATGTAGACAGGAAAGGTTTTATGGTCAGATTACCAATGAGGTTACAGATTCTAAAAGGTTGACTTTACTTGGCAAGCAGCATGTAAGTGGTGATTGATGGGGCAGAGACTAGCATTCACGCCATCTGAATGCTTTTTCTGGGCATTATCCACTCAACTACATTTTTCAGTACTCATTTTTCCTCTTGAGTTTTCACTTCTATAAAATGGCAATAACATCATCACCTTGATAGGGTTATTATTAGATTTAAATAATTTTGAAAACAACTGTGTTTCACACACACAAATGCATAGTACATTTCTCTTTTTGTTCATTTAGCAAATACTTGTTGAGTGCCTACTAATGTGCTGGGCACTAATCCAAAGCTCTAGGAATAGAGTACCAATTAATACAAAGTCCTTTTTTTGTGGAACATATATTCTGGTGGGGAAGGGGGGAGCGAATGTAAATGAATAAGCAAAACATATGTTTATGTGCTCCAGGGAAAACTAAAGCAGAGTAATGTGAATCTAGAGAGCACTGGGGAGGGGATGAGGAAATGTTATTTTCTGTATGGTTGCCACTGAAACAATAATAAATGTGCAGAGACTTAAAATCAAGAGTTTTCCAAGTAGAGGAAAGATCATATACAAAAGCCCTGAGGAAGGACCATTCCTAGAGTGTTCAAAGGACATCAACCAGGTCTGTGTGGTGAGGCAGAGTGATGGAGGGGAAGCATAGTGTAAGATGAGATCAGGGAAGTAGATGAGAGTGAGGGAATTGTAGATGGTGCAGGACGTTGTTTATTACAGGTGGGACTGTACCTGTTACTGTCAGTGAAGTGTGGAGCCACTGGACAGTTTTGAATAGAGCAGTGACAGGATATGACCTAACTTTCTAAATGATCACTTTTTTCTGTGTTGAGAAGAGACTATCTGGGAACAAAGGTGAAAGCAGTTGCAAAGCTGAGATGAGAGATGATGGTGATTTGGACAATTTGCTATCAGTGGAGGTAATGAGAAGGGATTGAATATTGGATAGATTTAGAAGGAAATGCTAACATGTTTTGCTTGCAGTTTGGGTGTGGGATGTGAAAGAAAGTGGAATCAAGAGCGACTCCACTGATGTTGGCCTGAGTGGCTGGAAGGATGGAGTTACCACTAAGATGGGGAAGATTATGGAAAGCCAGGTATGTGGGATGGAAGGTAAAATAGGAATTCTGTTTGATGCAAATTAGGTTTGAGCTGCTTAAGACCTGTTTGTTTCACTTATCTACTTTTAGGCAACAAACAACCCATCACTTAGTGGCTTAGAACAGAAACAGTAATAGCATTTGTTTTGCTCAAAAGTCTGCGATTTGGTATGGCTTAATGGGGACAGTCGACCTCTGTTCCACTGTGTTAACTGGGGTGGTTCAAAATGGGGGGCTAGAATGATCTAAAACGTCACTTATTCACATGTCTGATACTTATATACTGTCAACAGGAATCTTGCCTGTGAGTATTGGCTA
Organism: Eschrichtius robustus; assembly: GCF_028021215.1. Classification (NCBI taxonomy): domain Eukaryota; kingdom Metazoa; phylum Chordata; class Mammalia; order Artiodactyla; family Eschrichtiidae; genus Eschrichtius; species Eschrichtius robustus. The sequence continues at coordinate 124,216,418 of NC_090845.1, forward strand.
GAGCACTAGCAGGTGACCTCTTCATGTGGCATAGGCTTCCTCACAACATGGTGGTTGTGTTTCATGGACAATCATAATGAGATACACAAAGGCAAATCATGGATTGCCTTTTATGACCCAGCTTTGGAAGTTACACAGTGTCAATTAGGCCACGTTCTATCATGAAGGCAATCACAAAGGCCTATGCATGTTTAAGCGGAGAAGAAATAGACACCACCTCTGGATGAGGGAGTGGCAAGGTTCCGGTAGAATGTGTGAGATTGGAAATATTGCTTGTTACCATTTCTGTAAGATATAATCTGTCACAACATTCAAGTGGAGATTTTGAATAGGCAGATGAACATGGGAGTCTGGAGTTCAAGGTAGTACTGTTGCCAGAGATATAAAATAGGAATTCTTCAACAAAAATATGTTTAAATAAGAAGGATTAAATGAGATCATCTAGGGAATTAGTATGGATAGAAAAGAAAAGCAGTCTAAGGACTGAGCTCTGGAGAATTCCAATACATATAGGTCAGAGAGATAAAGGTGAGGCAGCAAAGAATGAACACAAACAAAGAGTGAGAAAGAAAAAAAAGAGGAAGAGGGGATGTCCTAGAAGCCAAGCAAAGAAAGTGTTTCAAGCAGGAGTCATCATGTCATCAACTCTATAAAATCCTGCTGAGTCGAGCCAAATGAAACTAAACAAGTGGTTGTTGGTATCCGAAAGGTGGAAGTTATGGCTCACATTGGTAAGAGCTAGTTTGGTGGAGTGATGGGAGCTAAAGTCTGACTGAAGATCCCTACACGTGACATGTCTGAGAGAGAAGGGGACGCTCGGTGTGTGCCAGGTGCAGAGGCAGCCTCAGCACATTTTGTGGGATTCAAGCATTAATGCTCTGCAGGTGAGAAGAGGAGTCAGAGAATAGGAGAAGTTGGAAATGGAGAATAAAGACAAATTTTTTTGGAGTAATACTAACTGTTATGGTCTAAAGAAGCTAAATTCAATGTTACTAAACCATTTTTTAAAAATTGAAGTACAGTTGACTTACAAAGTTGTGTTAGTTCCAGGTGTACAGCAAAGTGATTCAGTTACATATAGATATATCTATTCTTTTTCAGATTCTTTTCCCTTACAGCTTATTACAAGATATTGAATATAGTTCCCTGTGCTATACAGTAGGTCCTTGTTGTTTATTTTATATGTAGTAGTGTGCATCTATTAATCCCAAACTCCTAATTACAAATATTTTTATAGACATATCTTAATCTTTTCCTTTATTTTTACATTATTCCTTTCATTTAGATGTCACCTTAATATATGAGTTTCCTGTTGCCATCGTAACAAATGTCCACGCTTTTAGTGGCTTAACACAAGAGTGATTCATTCTCTTGCAGTTCTTAAAGTCAGATTTCTGAGGTGAGACCTACAGAGCTGAAATCAAGGTATAGGAAGGGCTGGTTCCCTCTGAGGTCTCTAAGGGAGAAAATCCATTCCTTGTCTCTTCCAGCCTCTAGAAGCTGCCAGCATTCCTTAGTTAGTGGCTGCATCACTCCAATCTCTGCTTTCATCATCACCAACCTTCTCAGTCTGACCTTCTTGACTTCCTCTTATAAGGATAATGTTGATGAAATGCGGCCTACCTGGAAAACCCAGGATAATCTCCACATCACAAGATTCTTAACTAATCACATCAACAAAGAACCTTTTGCCATGTAAGGTAACATTAACAGCTTCTGGGAACTAGGACATGAACATCTTCGGAGGAACCTCATTTAGCCAACCACACCTATCAATATTAAGACATCTGAATGCAGAATAAAAATGTCCTTTCTTACTTGGAAATTGTTTTTTCTTTGAGTTGTGAGATTTTGAAATAACTACCCTTTTCTCTAGTTACTTTCCTCATGCTAGAAATATAAATCACTTCTACCGCCTTCAATTTTTTCCATATTAGAACAGAAAAAGGTCATTGTTTACAGGGCTGTTTAAAAGAGAACATGTAGTGACATGTGTTTATTTATGACATCTTTGTCTCCATGAAGTCTCAGACGCCTGCATGTAGATGTCTGCAAAGAGAGAGGAGGGAGACCAGTCTGTGCCAGGTGCAGACGCAGCAGGAGTGCATGTTTTCTTTGACTTGAACATGAAGGCACTGCAGGTGACAGCAGGGGTTGACACTGGGAAAACACTGCTTTCTTTACATGTGCTTCAGGTCAACATCAATAACTGCAATATGACAGGGTACCACATCCATCCTTCAGAATCACTTTGCATTGTGAAGGCATCTCAATTTATTAGGATACATTTTTTTAATAGTCCAGACTTTATTTTTTTTAACATCTTTATTGGAGTATAATTGCTTTACAATGCTCCGTTAGTTTCTGCTGAACAACAAAGTGAATCAGCTATATGTATACATATATCCCCATATCCCCTCCCTCTTGCGTCTCCCTCCCACCCTCCCTATCCCACCCCTCTAGGTGGTCACAAAGCACCGAGCTGATCTCCCTGTGCTATGCGGCTGCTTCCCACTAGCTATCTATTTTACGTTTGGCAGTGTATATGTGTCCATGCTAGTCTCTCACTTGGTATTTTTTCTTGTTTAGTTGCTTGGCTGCTTTTATCAAATGAGCAGCTTGTTGATGAAGAAGTTTCAATAAAAGCACCGACAATGGGAGCTATTAGAGTCTAGGACATAGTAGGCATGTAATAGATCTTTATTCAATTGAGGAGCAATGATGCACAGGGCTCTTTCCAGGGGAAGGTGCTTTAGAAGCTTGACTTGTTAGCACCCAAAATGGTTGAGTAATATTCCACTGTATATATGTGCCACATCTTCTTTATCCATTCATCTGTCAGTGGACATTTAGGTTGCTTCCATGTCCTGGCTTTGTAAATAGTGCTGCAATGAACACTGTGGTACATGACTCTTTGTGAATTATGGTTTTCTCAGGGTATATGCCCAGTAGTGGGATTGCTGGGTTGTATGGTAGTTCTAGTTTTAGTTTTTAAGGAAATTCCATACTGTTCTCCATAGTGGCTGTATCAATTTACATTCCCACCAACAGTGCAAGAGGGTTCCCTTTTCTCCACACCCTCTCCAGCATTTACTGTTTGTGGATTTTTTGATGATGGCCATTCTGATTGGTGTGAGGTGATACCTCATTGTAGTTTTGATTTGCATTTCTCTAATAATTAGTGATGTTGAGCAGCTTTTCGTGTGCTCCTTGGCCATCTGTATATCTTCTTTGGAGAAATGTCTATTTAGGTCTTCTGCCCATTTTTGGATTGGGTTGTTTGTTTTTTTGATATTGAGCCACATGAGCTGTTTGTATACTTTAGAGACTGATCCTTTGTCAGTTGCTTCATTTGCAAATATTTTCCCCCATTCTGTGGGTTGTCTTTTCGTCTTGTTTATGGGTACCTATGCTGTGCAAAAAATATTAAATTTCATTTGTTCCCATTTGTTTATTTTTGTTTTTATTTCCATTACTCTAGGAGGTGGGTCAAAAAGGATCTTGCTGTGATTTATGTCATAGAGTGTTCTGCCTATGTTTTCCTCTAAGAATTTTATAGTGTCTGGCCTTACATTTAGGTCTTTAATCCATTTTGAGTTTAGTTTCCTGTATGGTGTTAGGGAGTGTTCTAATTTCATTCATTTACAGGTAGCTGTCCAGCTTTCCCACCACTTATTAAAGAGGCTGTCTTTTCTCCATTGTATATTCTTGCCTCCTTTATCAAAGAGAAGGTGACCGTATGTGCGTGGGCTTATCTCTGGGCTTTCTATCCTGTTCCATTGATCTATATTTCTGTTTTTGTGCCAGTACCATACTGTCTTGATTACTGTAGCTTTGTAGTATAGTCTGAAGTCCAGGAGCCTGATTCTTCAGCTCCGTTTTTCTTTCTCAAGATTGCTTTGGCTATTTGGGGTCTTTGGGGTTTCCATACAAATTGTGAAATTTTTTTATTCTGGTTCTGTGAAAAATGCCATTGGTAGTTTGATAGGGATTGCATTGAATCTGTAGATTGCTTTGGGTAGTAGAGTCATTTTCACAATGTTGATTCTTCCAATCCAAGAACATGGTGTAACTCTCCATCTGTTTGTATCATCTTTGATTTCTTTCATCAATATCTTATAGTTTTCTGCATACAGGTCTTTTGCCTCCTTAGATAGGTTTATTCCAAGGTATTTTATTTTTTTTGTTGCAATGGTAAATGGGAGTGTTTCCTTAATTTCCTTTTCAGATTTTTCATCTTTAGTGTATAGGAATGAAAGAGATTTTTCTGCATTAATTTTGTATCCTGCTACTTTACCAAATTCATTGATTAGCTCTAGAAGCTTTCTGGTAGCATCTTTAGGAATCTATATGTATAGTATCATGTCATCTGCGGACAGTGACAGTTTTACTTCTTTTCTGATTTGGATTCATTTATTTCTTTTTCTTCTCTGATTGCCAGGGCTAAAACTTCCAAAACTATGTTGAATAGTAGTAGTGAGAGTGGACAACCTTGTCTTGTTCCTGACCGTAGATGAAATGGCCTCAGTTTTTCACCATTGAGAATGATGTTGACTGTGTGTTTGTCATATATGGCCTTTATTATGTTGAGGAAAGTTCCCTCTATGCCTACTTCCTGGAGAGATTTTCTCATAAATGGGTGTTGAAATTTGTCAAAAGCTTTTTCTGCATCTATTGAGATGATCATATGCTTTTTATCCTTCGATTTGTTAATATGGTGTATCACATTGATTGATTGAGTATATTGAAGAATCCTTGCATTCCTGGGATAAACCCCACTCGATCATGGTGTATGATCATTTTAATATGCTGTTGGATTCTGTTTGCTAGTATTTTGTTGAGGATTTTTGCATCTATGCTCATCAGTGATATTGGTATGTAGTTTTCTTTTTTTCTGGCATCTTTATCTGGTTTTGGTATCAGGGTGATGGTGGCCTCATAGAATGAGTTTGGGAGTGTTCTTCCCTCTGCTATATTTGGGAGGAATTTGAGAAGCATAGGGGCTAGGTCTTCTCTAAATGTTTGATGGATTCGCCTGTGAAGCCATCTGGTCCTGGGCTTTTGTCTGTTGGAAGATTTTTTTTTTTTTTTTTTTTTTTTTGGCTGTGTTGGGTCTTCGTTTCTGTGTGAGGGCTTTCTCCAGCTGTGGCAAGCGGGGGCCACTCTTCATCGCGGTGCGCGGGCCTCTCACTATCGCGGCCTCTCTTGTTGCGGAGCACGGGCTCCAGATGCGCAGGCTCAGTAGTTGTGGCTCACGGGCTTAGTTGTTCCGTGGCATGTGGGATCTTCCCAGACCAGGGCTCGAACCCGTGTCCCCTGCATTGGCAGGCAGATTTTCAACCACTGCACCACCAGGGAAGCCCTGTTGGAAGATTTTTAATCATAGTTTCAATTTCAGTGCTTGTGATTGGTCTGTTCATATTTTCTATTTCTTCCTGGTTCAGTCTCGGCAGGTTGTGCATTTCTAAGAATTTGTTCATTTCTTCCAGGTCATCCATTTTATTGGCATATACTTGCTTGTAGTAGTCTCTCATAATCCTTTGTACTTCTGCAGTGTCAGTTGTTACTTCTCCTTTTTCATGTCTAATTCTATTGATTTGAATCTTCTCCCGTTTTTTCTTGATGAGTCTGGCTAATGGTTTATTAAATTTGTTTATCTTCTCAAAGAACCAGCTTTTAGTTTTACTGATCTTTGCTATTGTTTCCTTCATTTCTTTTTCATTTATTTCTGATATGATCTTTATTTCTTTCCTTCTGCTAACTTTGGTGGTCTTTTGTTTCTCTTTCTCTAATTGCTTCATGTGTAAGGTTAGGGTATTTATTTGAGATGTTTTTGTTTCTTGAGGTAGTATTGTATTGCTATAAACTTCCCTTTTACAACTACTTTGGCTGCATCCCATAGGTTTTGGGTCGTCGTGTTTTCATTGTCATTTGTTCCTAGGTATTTTTTGATTTCTTCAGTGATCTCTTGGTTACTTAGCAGTGTATGTTTAGCCTCCTTGTGTTTGTATTTTTTACAGTTTTTTCCTGTAATTGATATCTAATCTCATACTGTTGTGGTCGGAAAAGATACTTGATATGATTTCAATTTTCTTAAATTTACTGAGGCTTGATTTGTGACCCAAGATGTGATCTATCCTGGAGAATGTTCCATGAGCACTTGAGAAGAAAGTGTATTCAGTTGTTTTCGGATGGTATGTCCTATATATATCGATTTTGTCCATCTTGTTTAATTTGTCATTTAAAGCTTGTGTTTCCTTATTTACTTTCATTTTGGATGATCTGTCCATTGGTGAAAGTGGGGTGTTAAACTCCCCTACTATTATTGTGTTACTGTTGATTTCCCCTTTTATGGCTGTTAGCATTTGCCTTATGTATTGAGGTTCTCCTATGTTGGGTGTATAAATATTTACAATTGTTATATCTTCTTCTTAGATTGTCCCTTGATCATTACATAGTGTCCTTCTTGGTCTCTTGCAATAGTCTTTATTTTAAAGTCTATTTCGTCTGATATGAGAATTGCTACTCCAGCTTTCTTTTGATTTCCATTTGCATGGGATATCTTTTTCCATCCCCACACTTTCAATCTGTATGTGTCCCTAGGTCTGAAGTGGGTCTCTTGTAGACAGCATATATACAGGCCTTGTTTTTGTATCCATTCAGCCAGTCCATGTCTTTTGGTTGGAGCATTTAATCCATTTACATTTAAGGTAATTATCAATATGTATGTTTCTATTACCATTTTCTTGATTGTTTTGGGTTTGTTTTTGTAAGTCTTCCCCTTCTCTTGTGTTTCCTGCCGAGAGAAGTTCCTTTAGCATTTGTTGTAAAGTTGCTTTAGTGGTGCTGAATTCTCTTAGCTTTTGCTTGTCTCTAAAGGTTTTAATTTCTCCATCGAATCTGAATGAGATCCTTGCTGGGTAGAGTAATCTTGGTTGTGGGTTTTTCCCTTTCATCACTTTAAGTATGTCCTGCCACTCTCTTCTAGCTTGCAGAGTTTCTGCTGAAAGATCAGCTGTTAATCTTATGGGGATACCCTTGTATGTTATTTGTTGTTTTTCCCTTGCTGCTTTTCATATTTGTTCTTTGTATTTAATTTTTGATAGTTTGATTAATATGTGTCTTGGTGTGTTTCTCCTTGGATTTATCCTGTATGGGACCCTCTGTGCTTCCAGGACTTGATTGTCTATTTCCCTTCCCATGTTAGGGAAGTTCTCAACTATAATCTCTTCAAATATTTTCTCAGACCCTTTCTTTTTCTCTTCTTCTTCTGGGACCCCTGTAATTCAAGTGTTGGTGCATTTAATGTTGTCCCAGAGGTCTCTGACACTGTCCTCAATTTTTTTCATTCTTTTTTTCTTTATTCCACTCTGTGGTAGTTATTTCCACTATTTTATCTTCCAGGTCACTTATGCGTTCTTCTGCCTCAGTTATTCTGCTCTTGGTTCCTTCTAGAGAAGTTTTAATTTCATTTATTGTGTTGTTCATCATTGCTTGTTTGCTCTTCAGTCCTTTTAGGTCCTTGTTAAATGTTTCTTCATATTCTCCATTCTATTTCCAAGATTTTGGATCATCGTTACTATCATTTTTCTGTATTCATTTTCAGGTAAACTGCCTATTTCCTCTTCCTTTGCTTTGTCTGGTGGGTTTTTACCTTACTCCTTCATCTGCTGCATACTTCTCTGTTTTCTCATTTTGTTTAACTTACTGTGTTTGGGCTCTCCCTTTTGCGGACTGCAGGTTCATAGTTCCCATTGTTTTTGGTGTCTGCCCCCAGTGGGTGAGGTTGGTTCAGTGGCTTGTGTAGGCTTCCTGGTGGAGGGGACTGGTGCCTGTGTTCTGGATCTTGTCTTTCTGGTGGGCAGGGCAGCGTCCAGTGGTGTGTTTTGGGGCGTCTGTTAACTTAGTATGATTTTAGGCAGCCTCTCTGCTAATGGGTGGGGTTGTGTTCCTGTTTTGCTAGTTGTTTGGCATGGGGCGCTCAGCACTGGAGCTTGCTGGCTGCTGGGTGGAACTGGGTCTTAGTGCTGAGATGCAGATCTCTGGGAGAGCTCTCGCCAACTGATATAATATAGGGCCAGGAGGTCTCCAGTTGTCCATCGTCCTGGACTCAGCTCTCCCACGTTGGAGGCTCAGGCCTGACTCCTGGCTGGAGCACCAAGACCCTATCAGCCACACTGCCCAGAAGAAAAGGAAGAAAACGTAAGGAAGAGAAAAAAATAAAATTAAATAATATTAAATGTAAAAAATTATAAAAAATCATAAAAATAATAAAAATTTTAAAATAAAATTAAAAATTAAAAAAAGAAGAGAGCAACCAAACCAATAAACAAATCCACCAGTGATAAGCAATAAACACTAAACTAAGATAAACATAAAAATCAGAAACAAATCAGTCACAGAAAGGTAACCCCAAGTCTACAGTTTCTCCCAAAGTCCACCACCTCAATTTTGGGAACATTTGTTGTCTATTCAGGTATTCCACTGATGCAGGGTTCATCAAGTTGATTGTCGGGATTTAATCCACTGCTTCTGAGGCTGCACGGAGAAATTTCCCTTTCGCTTCTTTGTTCGCACTGTACCTGGGGTTCAGCTTTGGTTTTGGCCCTGCCTCTGCATGTAGACCACCCTCAGGTGTCTTTTCCCCACCCAGGCAGGAGGGGGTTAAAGCAGCGGCTGATTAGGGCTCTCTTGCTCACTCAGGCCGGGGAGAGGGAGGGGTACGGTAGTCATAATTGGAATGTGGGGAGAGCCTGTGGTGGCAGAGGCTGGCATGGTATTGCAACAGCTTGAGGCACATCATGTGTTCTCCTAGGGAAGTTGTCCCTGCAACTCGGGACCCTGGCAGTGGTTGGCTGCACAGGTTCCCGGGGAGGGTGTGGGTAGTGACCTGTGCTTGCACACAAGGTTCTTGGTGGCAGCAGCAGCAGCATTAGCATTTCATGCCCATCTCTGGGGTCCGAGCTGATAGCTGCGGCTTGCACCCTTCTCTGGAGCTCGCTTAGGTGGTGCTCTGCCTTCTGTGTGCACATTGGGAAGGCATCCCCTCTCCTCGTGCACCCTGAAACAATGATCTCTTGCCTCTTAGGCAGGTCCAGACTTTTTCCCGGACTCCCTCCCGGCTAGCTGGGGCGCACTAGCCCCCTTCAGGCTGTGTTCACACAGCCAACCCCAGTCTTCTCCCTGGGATCTGACCTCCGAAGTCGGAGCCTCAGCTCCCAGTCCCCACCCGCCCCAGCGGGTGAGCAGACAAGCCTCTGGGGCTGGTGAGTGCTGGTTGGCACAGATCCCCTGTGCGGGAATCTCTCCACTTTGCCCTCTGCACCCCTGTTGCTGCGCTCTCCTCCATGGCTCTGAAATCTTCCCCCCACCCACCCCCCGTCTCTGCCAGTGAAGGGGCTTCCTAATGTGTGGAAACTTTTCCTCCTTCACAGCTCCCTCCCAGAGGTGCAGGTCCCATCCCTGTTCTTTTGTCTCTGTTTTTTCTTTTTTCTTTTGCCCTACCCAGGTACGTGGGGATTTTTTATGCCTTTTGGGAAGTCTGACGTCTTCTGCCAGTGTTCAGTAGGTGTTCTGTAGGAGTTGTTCCACATGTAGATGTATTTGTGGGGAGGAAGGTGATCTCCACGTCTTACTCCTCCACCATCTTGAAGGTCCCCTATTAGGATACATTTTAGAGGTCAATGAAAATTATGGCATGATTGGAAGGTCTGTATTGAATTGTGCCTCCTATAACGTCAATGAAAGTTAAACAGTGAGGTAAGGAGCAACTACTCATGTTACAATTGGTACAGCAAGTTTTGCGCCTAGCAATATGGAAGGCCATTTTTAGTCCAGAATTTGGAGGATAGATGGAGAAGAGTAAACCCTACCCAAATATAACAGTTCTGTGATACGTATTTAATGCATGCTCAAAGATAGTCTCAACAGTTGACTCATTTCAACAAACTTAATCCTTAATCCTCCTTAATCCTTAATCCAACCATATGAGATAGGGACCACTGTATGAACTTTGCATATGAGGAAACCATGGCACACAGAGGTAAAATAACTTGTCTGACTTCACACAGCAAATAACAAGTGGTACTGGAGAGTAAACTGAAGCATTCTGAATTCAGACTCCGTGTTTATAGCCACTATATTCTACAGTTTCCTTACTTTGTGGTAAACTTATTTGCTTTGGGATATTATATTCTAGGTTGATTTGTGCAAATTTCCATGAACAAAATGGGGTGATTCATTATATGAGTTGTTGTCTACATCAAATACAGGATTAAAACTACTCTTGACCATGGATCTAAATAAACAAATTTACATTGTATTACATAAGGGCAACTACTGGTTAATAATTAAAATATTTTGCATTTATATGGAAATTTGTAATTTTCTATCTCCATATGCATTACCTCCTTTATCCCTCATAACCACATGTGAATGGAATAGTGTACTCATTTTAAAAATGAGTAACTGAGGCTCAGAGAATTTAAGAGATTTGTTCAAGGTCACACAATAGATGGAACTGACCTCTCTGCAAACTGAGTAGACATCAGTTATGAATCTTAGTATCTCAATGGAAGTTCTCTTATACCATTTCTTAAGCAGTCTTATTCCTGACCTTGGTCTTACAGTGGCAGCTTCAGCCCCTAATCAAGATGTGTGTGTTTGGAGGTGGGATAAATGACTAGGTGACTATAAATGTTCATGCCTGGAGTCCTATGATTTTCTGTTTTCTGAGGATGTGACCTGATTGAACACACGAAGAGACAATATGAACTATATTTTCCAGAAGCTCAATTAACCTTGGAGTTTCTATGGGGAAAATATTATTAACAATGCATCAGTCTGAATTGTTGTCAAAGATAGGGCAACAACAATATAGCACAGACTCTGAAGTTTGAGGATTTATGTTAATCAGAGTAATAAATGGTAGTTGGTATAACAAATAATCTAAAAACCTAAGTGTCTCAACATAACAAATATTTATCTTTCTCTCAACGCAAATCCTAGGTTGTTCCTTGTGGGCAGCTCTTCTCTTAGTGGTAACTTGTAGCTCTGCCATGTCAGAGTCCTCTACTTCTAGTCACAAGGAGATAGAGATGGTGAAGAATGAGAGCATGGAAGATTGCACAGAGGGTTTTAGAAGCCAGAAACTGAAGCGGTGCACATCACTTCCACATATATTTTATTACTCAGAGTTCAGGCACATGGTCCCTTTTAGAGCAAGGGAGGAGGGGCAGGGCATTCTGGATAGCATTGTCTTCCTGTGTTGTAAGGAAGAAAAGAAAATTTGATGAAGCCCATAGCATTCTCTCTGCCACTGAAGAGGTTCATCAAGGGTTCTACCAGCCCCACAGGTACCCCCTACCAGCCCTTCCCATAGGATGGCAAATTCCCATTTTTAGAGTCAAGCATGGTTGAACAAGAGCATATATTTATGTGTGGTGTGCATGATTGAAATGATCTCGGCTGCCTCTGCCATCCTTTTGGCTTGCCAGGGAAAACCAGCCATAGGGCATTTATAATATTTATTGAAAGCACACTAAAATCATCACGATTGCTGTGGTCCTCTTCCATCATCTTCATCAGGAGTACCTTAGTGCAGATACTGAGATATAGTATCTTACAATCCACAGAGAACTTTGCAAACTTGCTATCATTTAAATATCACCATCTTCTGAACCAGTCAGGTGGGAAGCATATTATAGAAACCAAAGTTCTGAGAAATCAGAAATTTTCCCTTACTGGATGCAGCTAGGAGGTAGCCAAGCTGAAACTAGAACCTAGGTCTCAGATAATTGGCATCTAGTATGGTACTTTCCATTCTGCTGATTTACCTCTCACACTTACAGCATTTGTAGAGCGATTCCTACATGAGGTCTAGCCAAGAAGGAACTCTGAAATATTGAAACAGATTTTAATTTTTTTTAGTATGGGCTTCATCACAGAGTCAAAAACTCTGTCAGTCAGTAAGTATTTACTGAGTACCCACACAACGGAATGACACTGTTATGCAATGCCTTTGAAAGGAATTTATACTTTGTTAAGTATTTGAAAATTGACTTTCACAGGATGAAGAGCGTTTGCCTTACATTTGAGCAGAATATTGATCTGAGAGCAGTAGCTCTTTGGACGATTTCAGTACAGCAAGATTTTATGTTGCTGATAAATCAGGCCAGTTTTTCTTTTGGCCTGACCTGGAGACAGTGACAAAAGAAAAAAATCAATTAGTATGTTGGGAGAAAATTTCTCCCACTGCCCACACAAATAATCAATACCCTGATAACTAGACTGTGATAAAAATAAGAATTCAAGTCCATATGCTAAAAACATACAGGTGAAAACAGCTAGAGATGTTCAGCCTTGCCTGACTATGATGCTTCTGGGCTAGCAGATGTTGGCAATGCCATTGCAATGGAAGATCTCACTGCACACGTGGCTTAAAGACAAACATGAATTGCCTACTCTCTGCCTCTATATCTAGGACTTACATATGAGATTACCTTCTGTGAGTTAAGCTGTATAACTCTAAAACAACCTGCAATATCAAAGATCAGCAGTCTACAGAGTTACCTAAAGAAACAGAATAGATATCTAATACAAGGCTTCCAAGCTTTTCACTGTCAGAAGGAAGGTGTGTCAGCCATAGAATCAGATAATAACAGCTACATTATTTATACACCTACAATGTGCCTGGCATATGGTAACCATGTTCCATGCATATGTTTAGTCAATCTGTGTGAGAAGCAATGACTAAAGTATCCTTTTTATCATCCTCGTTTCACAGATAAGGCAACCAAGGCTTAGGGTCATCAAGTGAAATTTTCCAGGGTCATAAAGCTAGTGAATTATGGAGTCAAAATCAGGATTCAGATACATGTAGGTCAGATTTCAGAACCTGAACAGAAGCTCAAGTGGTTTGCCACCTGTCTGCTCATCAGAATCACCTATGGGGCTTGAAAATAGAAATGCCTCTGTTCTGCTTTATATACTGGATCTGAATTCTAAGGATTGAGTCTGAAAATCTGTACTTGGAAAAGTTTTTAAGATGAGTCTATTCTGCAGTGAAGAAAGAACCACTCCACTAAGCTCTACTGCCCAGAGAAAGGAGAGTTACTATGTTTGGAAGAATACTAAGCTGGTCCCCATTATTCTAGTCCCTTGATGACATACACTGTATAATCTCCTCCCTTGAGCGTGAATGGGGCCTGTGAATACGATAGGATAGTGCATAGCTTGATTAACTGACATGTCAAAGGTGATGGAATAGTCATTCCTGTGTTTGTTACTTTATATGAGACTCTGTCTTAGATTGGATGAGAGATTCTTCTGCTGGCCTTGAAAAAGCAAACAGCCATATTGTGAGAGGGCTATCTAGTAAGGAATTGTGGGAGTCTTCTAGTAGCTGAGAACAAACCTCTGCCGGCAACCACTAAGAAAAGGGGAACTTACTCTTACAACCTCAAGGAACTGATTTTGCTACCATCATGTGACTTTAGAAGAGGACCCTAAGTTCCAGGAAGGAACCCAGACCAGCCAACACGTGGTCTTCATCCTTGTAAGACCCTGATTTGAGGACCTAGTTAAGCTATGCCCAGACTCCTGACTCACAGAAACTGTGAAATAATAATTGTGTGTTGTCTTAAGCTACTAAATTTGTATAGTTTGTCATACAGCGATAGATATCTAATACAATTGTCAAGGAAAAATTATCTGTGTCCATTCAAGCATAGTCCAGGGGAAGAGGCTGCACTGGTCCAAGAAGGTCAGCAGTGTTATTGCAGTGACAAGCACATCCCCGAAGTAGCTATTTAGCTACACCCGTTCTTCTGATTCCACGCTAACCATGCATACTTCTGAATTTTATTTGACTTCTCCCGCAGGTGTACCTAAAATATATGTTAACTGAAGGACAGGAGAGCTTCGGTCCCTTGACAGTGTCATATAACATGACAAAGGAATTAACTGGCATTCTGGTTTACACCTGTCTGTGACCTTAGTTAGTATGGGCCTCCTGGTGAGAGAGCAACCATTTTGGGTGCTAACAAGTCAAGCTTCTAAAGCACCTTCCCCTGGAAAGAGCCCTGTGCATCATTGCTCCTCAACTGAATAAAGATCTATTACATGCCTACTATGTCCTAGACTCTAATAGCTCCCATTGTCGGTGCTTTTATTGAAACTTCTTCATCAACAAGCTGCTCATTTGATAAAAGCAGCCAAGCAACTAAACAAGAAAAAATACCAAGTGAGAGACTAGCATGGACACATATACACTGCCAAATGTCAAATAGCTAGCTAGTGGGGAGCAGCCGCATAGCACAGGGAGATCAGCTCGGTGCTTTGTGACCACCTAGAGGGGTGGGATAGGGAGGGTGGGAGGGAGATGCAAGAGGGAGGAGATATGGGGATATATGTACACATATAGCTGATTCACTTTGTTATACACCATTGTAAAGCAATTATACTCCAATAAAGATGTTAAAAAAAATGAAAAACCAAGTGGAGTGGTATATGGAAGCAGAGAGATGAAAAAAATTATATATATATTAGTATAGGGTATTGCCCCAAATGTAAAGCAACTGTTTTCTTTCTTGCATGACAGAAATTTTTGCAGCACGGCATTCACAAGTTTGACATTCACTGTGTTTTATCTGGGATCTCTTCACTGGTAAAAATCATCTCAGCGAGCACTGTGCACTGGAATTCTGTCTCCATTTGTTTTAATAGCTGGTGTAATGGAGGAATTCTGGTGCCAATGTCCTCTATTTGTCCTCTACTGCACTCTTACCTGGCAAGCCGCAGGAAGCAGTACAATAGCTAATTTCTAGGTAAGTATATCTTAGGATACCATACAAAAATCAGATGCAGTTTTGGACTGCCAGATTGAATTTTGTAAACATAATAGCTTAGTTGTAGCAGCAATAGAGTACATATTTCTTCTCTGATGCGTTTCTATCCACTGATACTGAAGATGGGCAGTTAAAGGAATGAAGCCTATTATTACCATCCTTCTGCAAGCCCAGATTTATCACAGATTCACACATTTTCCTGCCTATCTCAGGCTCAGTTACCAGGATGTTTATGAAATGTCCCTAAAGGAAAAGGGAGGTGCTTGAGTAAGGATGAACTGCAGCTGTATTTTCTCAAGCACTGGTTGGTATCAAGTTCTACAAATATGAATTAGAGGATTGTCCTGTTTGCTGTGAAAATGCAGTTGCTGACCTTGACAATTATAGTTAAATTGCAATATTTAGGGAACATTTGATCTGGATCAGCTCCATGTTAGATGGCGGGTAGACAGTGACGAACTAAAGTTAACACAGCTTCTGTCCTCATGGCAGCTAGAGTTACTTGAAGAGACAGAGAAATAACAAGTTAATTACCCTAAAAAGTGATACATTCTTGGACAGGACGAGTAGTAGTAAAAGTAGAAAAATAGTAATTGCTTACGCTTATATGATTCTTTCCAGATTTATCTTAATAACTGTAGAGGAAGGTGTGATTAACCTCCGTATTAGCTCTGAGGAAACTGAGGTAAGGTTCAGAGAGATTAACTGACATGCTGAAGACCACTTGCAGCGAATTCCCTGGTGGTCCAGTGGTTAGGACTCCATGCTCCCATTGCCAGGGGCCCGGGTTTGATTCCTGGTCAGGGAACTAAGATCCTGCAAGCTGCGTGGTGCGGCCAAACAAAAAGACCATTTTCAATGCACTAACTCAAACCAGCTCTATTAAAACTCTGAATCCAAGGTAGCTTCGTCAATTCTCAAAGCAGAAACTTTCTATAGAGGCAATGAATTATCAGGTGGAAGAGGGCTCATGTGAATGAATATAATGAGGGGAAATGAATGATTAAAAAGGAGGACAAGGTGAAAAGCTCATAATTAGAGGCCTCCTACTGTTGAAGTGGAAGCCGAAGAATGAGGTAGCAGGGAGGGAAGCAGGATATGGAGCCAAGGAAACAGCAGAACTAGTAGTGAAGGGGCCCTAATAAAGTCTAGCACACCCCCTGCTCTCATTGCATATCCCTGTGTATAACTAAAAGACCTACTTTCTTCAGTTATGTGAACACAGAAATGCATATGGCTAAGTAGATGTAAGGTTTATGGAGTTTGAAGAGTGACAAGTGTTTCTCATCCTGGTCCTTTTGTCAAAGAGGTGCTACTTACAAATTATAGAGAGTGCACATCTCTCTTCAATTGGTACTATCATTTCTATACCATGAGGACTGCCATATGACTTCCATAGATGCCCAAAGGTACTGAGGAATTGAGTTTGTGCCACATCTGCAAGCCTACTTAGTGACCCCACTGTGGGAAAGTATCAAGGGTCAAGGAGCAGGGGCAGAGCCTCTCTGTTTCTATACCCCATCTCCTTCCTGGCTATGCCTCCATATGGTGGGGGTGGATAGGAGAAAGCATCATAGAGACTGTCCTAGGAGATATGCTTCAGCTATGCACATGTGACTTGTAGGTGATGCTAACCTCCTATCCGCCCCTGGTCCAGGAGCAAGCAAGCATATGCTGCTTATGGGCATCCATAAAACTCATCTTCTGGATCAAGGATAATGCAAGAGAAAGGAAGGAATAGATAGTCAGCCTTCCTTTGTACTTCCCAACTATGGCGAGGGATGCAGAATCCTGACTATCCACAGACACTCATGAAATTGGCAGTGTTTTTAGGAAATGGCAACATGTTTATTGAGGGAGCTAATTTTTGGCAGTAGCTTCTCATGCTGGACATTTTTCATGGCGTCCCCATGGTCCAAAAAGTCATTGGCAATACATGGGCTGCACTGGTTTGGCATCTACCTTAAAGAAAAACGTCAAAAATAGCTCAGAAATAAATACAAGAAGAAAAATAGAATATTACAATTTCCTTAATAGCAAGGGTACAGCCTATGTCTTAGGAAAGTAGAGGGGTAAAGAGTAGTAGGAAGGTGTAGTAGATAGGGTCCCAATAGAGAAGAGACAATATGCTCAAAATAGGATAGTTAAACTCACTCCAAAGGGACACTTTACTAATTTGTGCATATAGGGGGAGCTTGAGAGAGGATTCAGTAGTTAGGGGAGGGAGCAGCTACCAGAACTTGAAAACAGGAAGTCTTACATAATTGCCTTAGGAGGCATAGTGACCTCTGGTTTTGGATACACGTATTCAAGGTGACTCCCTATAGGGAAGGGTGTTGCTTAGGGGAATTAATATTCCTAGCTTACTCTCCTCCTTTCTTCTGATATCCCGTTGGGGCTGTCCAATGGCCTCATTCAACAGGAATCCAGAAGATATGGGACGCCACTGATATTGTCAATATAGATCAGACTTCTGAGGCAGAGAGACAGTAGAGAAGGGCTAAGAATGGACCTAGAGAAGCAAAAGGAGAATATCTAAACCAGAAACTAATGATTCCTCTACACTAGAGTGAGAGGGTACTAAATCCTATTGGTTAGCTTCTTTTTTTGGATGCCTTCCACATACCCCAACCACTGCACATCTAAACCCTTATCCTTACTCAAGATCAAGTTCAAATCCTTGTCTTACACAAAGGGTTTTTTTCCCCTTCTTATAGTCCCTTGCCTCTTCTAACTTAAATCCTTTTATTGTAGCTGCTTTTGACCACATCCTTTCTCTCTCACCAGACTCTGAGCCTCTGGAAGACAGAGCCTGCATTTGCTAAATATCGGTGTGTCCTCTATTGCTCAGTGTAAGGCCTTATGGATAGTAGGTGTGCAATGCAAGAGATCTTCAACACCAAGAGCCAAATAGTCAGGTACCATAAAGATAATAGTTATCATTGTATAGCATAATGTTTAAATGCTTCTGCTGCTTACTAGCTCTGTGACATGGGGTAAGTTTATTAACCTCTTTGAAACTGAGTTTCTTCATCTATAAAAATAGAAATAATAGAATTAACGACAATAATAATATATTTCTTACAAAGTCATGATTAAACATTAAAAAGTATCATAAATCTTGGCATGTAGTAAATTCTCAGTACTTTAAATTATTACTTTTATTGTAAAAGAAAGAATAATGAATAAAAAATTTAAAAAACTGAAAACAGAGAATTGCTTTCTGTTAAGGTCTTCCCAGCAGGATTTTTGAATATTTTTTCCAAATAGTATTTCTTAGCCTAAGGAAGCTTTTAGGAATATATTATTATTATTTTTTTTTTTGCCAGGGCTTCCTCTAGTTGCGGCGAGCGGGGGCCACTCTTCATCGCGGTGCGCGGGCCTCTCACTATCGCGGCCTCTCTTGTTGCGGAGCGCAGGCTCCAGACGCGCAGGCTCAGTAATTGTGGCTCACGGGCCTACCTGCTCCGCGGCATGTGGGATCTTCCCAGACCAGGGCTCGAACCCGTGTCCCCTGTATTGGCAGGCGGATTCTCAACCACTGCACCACCAGGGAAGCCCCAGGAATATATTATTTTTTATCATTAAAACATGGACTTTGCTTAAATAAGGCTAATCTGTTGGTAAAGTACAGTATTTTGAGAGTATTGAAACTCATAGGTAAATATTTGTAAGGTTTCACAGATTATTGAGGTGCCTATGGTTTGAATGTGCCCTGTCCCCAATTCATATGCTGAAATCCTAATGCCCAATGTAATGGTATCGGGGGTAGGGCATTTGGGAGGTACTTAGGTCATAAGGATGGAGCCTTCATGAATGGGATTAGTGCTCTTATAAAGGAGAACCCACAGAATTCCCTAGCCCACTTCTACCATATACAGACACAGCCAGAAGACACCAGCTACGAACTAGGAAGAAGGTTCTCACCAAAACATGACCATGCTGGTGCCTTGATCTTGGAATTTCCAGCCTATAGAACTGTGAAAAGGAAATTTCTGTTGTTTATAAGCTACCAAGTCTGTGGTATTTTGTAATAGCAGCCTGAACAGATGAAGACATGAGGCTTAGGAAACATTTTTAAAATGTCTACAACCCGACAGAATTACTTCTGCATTTTGGGGTTTTGAACAAGATGGATTCATTGCACAAAAGGGCACCACTGGTAGCCGTTTAGAATGGCAATGGCCAGAAACAGCCTGGAAACTTCACATTAGCTGGCAGAACATCTCCAAATATTTCTTTCTTAAAAATTCTAATGATGAAAGAAGAGTTCAGGTTAGATGACTGTTCAGTCCCCAGCTGCCCCACAGAGAACGCCAATTAAGCTCAAATCACATCCTGGAGGTACAGCATGTGGCCCTCTAATCATTTATCTATCCCTAATGATGACCAGCTCATACCAAGGAGCAATTTCTCCTTATAGTCCAGTATGATTGATTGAAATCAAACCCTAATCTAAATGTGATTATGCCAATGAATAGCATACTTTCTGTTGGTTATAAATCAGAGTAATGCTAGAAGTTTTGTTCTTAGCACAGTTTGCAGCTTTTGACTTCCTGGATATGGGTAAGTTAGGCCCTTTCAGTGAGAATTTATGACTTACCATGTCTTTGAGAGTCAAAAGCAACAATATGCCTCAGGTTTCCTCCTGGTCTGCCAGTACCCTATTGGCAAATTTCTGTGGCACAGGCTAGTGTGATTCAGCCTATCATAGAACCAACCTAGTCTCTTCTTACAGGGACCCTTCCTACAAGTTTGTACATGGTGATCAGGGTTATATTCTTTGAGAAAAGGTGCTCTGGATCTTCGAGGGCAAGTTCAAAACCTGGAAGCTCTACCTGGAAAGATTTAGATTCCCTGTTGAAGAATCATTCCCTCTAGAACACCTCTACAGGGCTCAAAAGCTTAAGAAGTACCAAACGTGCTGGTGGAAGCTCATTTGTTTTAACTGTATGCTATATTTCACAGCCTGTGTCCTTCATAAAACCAGAGTTCTGTTATGAAAACAAAAATATCTACCCCAAAGCAGTCTGAGCCCCACTCTTAATTGGTTCAAGCATGGCTCATCAAGATACAACCAATGATGAGAACATGGCCATTGGCTTGGTCTTTCTTTTACTTAGAAGAATGTGTGTAATAGATATACATTATCCCTTCATTTCCATTTCTATACCTCAGTTGGACAGAGCTTTAGCTGTGTTCTACAGTTATGACATGATTTCCTTCCCCTCTGTGTACATCTGTTTAAGAAAGTACAGTCTAAAAAAAAAAAAAAAAAAAAAAAGAAAGTACAGTCTATGACTCTGAATTCTGGTAGCTGCAAACCCTAGGAAATGTAGAGTATCATATGATTCATGCCAAGATAAAGCACCAGACTAAGAAATCCAATGCTTTTCGTCAGCCACTACCTATTCCACAGTGATTGCAAACCAAGGTTCAGAATATCATTTCCTTAGCTCTTGCCGCGGTGTTAAGCTTCTTACCTTTGAAGACAAGCAGAATTTAAATGAGGCCTATAGAACTATGTGCACTATAGATACGGCTTACACTCTAATCCACATTTGTAATATCACTATGAAATGGATCCACCTGTCTTACCATTCCTGATTGCCTAAGAGAAGGAAACTACTATCAGCACTGAATATTCACCTCAGAAAAAACAACCATCAGAAATGAACTAGCCATGCCCTACATCACTGTTTAGGGTTTTTTAAAAGGTATATTTATCCCAGGGAATCCCTTATTATCCTGATGTTACTCCACATACAACTCTGTACATCCCAAAATCTACCTTATTTTTACATTCTTTTGCAACTACCAGGGATTCACTGTTTCCATTGAACCATTCAGATTTTGTTTCCAATGTCAGCTTGTCTCCAAATTGATCAATACATGCAAACAGACCAAACAGAATCCCAGTCGGCTTTTTTGTAGAATTTGACAAGCTGATTATAAAATTATTGTTGAAATGCAAAAGATCTAGAATAACCAAAGTGATCTGCGAAATAAAGAAGAAGTTTTGAGAACTCATATTGTCCGATTCGACAACCTACTTTAAAAACTATAGTAATCCAAATAGTGTAGTATTGGCATAAAAATAGATGTACAAATCAAAGGAACAGAAGAGAGGTTTTAGACATAGAACCACATATATATGGTTAATTTATTTTCAATAAAGGTGCTAAGATAATTGGAAAAGGATTTTTTTAAGTAGCCAGAAAAACTGGATATCTATATGCAAATATTTATACATATAGGTGTATATAGAGATAGATACAGATATATGGACATACATATATGCATACATAATATTAACGTATATATACCTCAAGCCATATAGAAAAATTAAATTGAATTATGTCACTGATGTAAATATAAGAATTTGAACTATAAAACTTCTAGGGAAAATGTAGGATAAAAATTTTTGTGACCTTAGATAGGGAAAACCTTCCTTAGAAACGATATACAAAGTAAAAATCATTTTAAAATGACACATTGGGCTTCATCCAAAATAAAAACTTTTCATTCAAGACAAACTGTCAAAAAACGAACATGCAAGCCACAGGCTGGGAAAACGCCAAATGTTCACCAACTGATGAATAGATAAAACAGTTGTGTGTTCTATACAATGGAATACAATTCAGAAATGGAAAGGAATGAACTACTGATATATGTAGCCATATGGATGAACCTCAAAGCAACATAAGTGAAAGAAGCCAAACACAAAACTCTAACCACTGTATGATTTCATTTATATAAAATAGTAGAAAAGACAAAACTATAGTTGCAGAAGGCAGATATATAGTTACCAGGGCCTGGAATTGGGAAGAGGAGAATGGCTGCAAAAAGTCCAGAGGGAACTTCAGGAGATAATGCAAATATAATATATCTTTGTTATGGTTGTGGTCAAAAGACTATATACATTTGTCAAAACTCACTGAATGGTACAGTTAAAACTGGTGGATTCATTTTATGGAAATTATATCTCAATGAAACTGATTAAAATATACTTGATGAAAAAGATATATATGTGTGTTTATACATATTTGATACATATGTTTATATACTTCATATGTGTGTGTATACTTGATATTTAATAAAGATAAGTGTCAGCTTTGTAGCCCCTTTCCTTAGGTATTGTGGGTATAATAGTTGCTAATAATTAAGCTACACGATAAATACCATCGGAACGAGTAAATCAAAGTATTATTAACTATAATACCAATTTTTAAAATTAAAAGAACATATGAATTTGTACAAGTGTATTTTTTCTGACCAACAGAGGCACACCGCTCACCACCCCTTTGATAAGAACAATCACTAGATGGGGCCTGGGGCAAATATGTAGGAAGGTGAGTGCGTAAGATATGCGTGAAGCAGGCACTGGTTGGGCAGGGGATGTACAGAGAGCAAGAGAGCAGCCATCTGGAGTGGCCTGACCGTACACTCCACCCCTACATACCCTGCACGACCCTTACAGTCTTGGTCTGCCCCTCTTCCTAGATATCCCTGGGGTCAGGTATGTAGGGGGCACTGCAACCAGATACTACAAATACAATACAGACACCAGCAGCTAAAGAGTATCAAGGGTAAGATACCTAGTATGCTAAAAACAGTCATTTGCCAGGATGTGGGCTAATTTTGGAGCCAAGCGCTTGCCAGGTCAATGGAAAGGGAGTCAACAGCAGCAGTGCCCTGTCCAGTTATAAGGAAGGTAAGGACACCCCTGGTTTTCACCAACCCAGAGCCACCCCCATGGGGAGGTGAAGGCCCGGCTTGAAAAGAAACATTCTGGTGGCCTAGCCAGGAATCAGCAGTCACAGTACAGATCTGTCACCCCATGTTATGTTGAGTGCCATTAGGGGTGGACCCATTAGGTCTTCCCAAACAAAAGACAGTTAATCCCACTATTTGCACTTGTGTGTCCAGAAGCCAGCCTATTCCATTCCACACAATACAGCCCAGGGCTCATGGGCAGTCAGTTGTACAGTAACGTTTACCAACGGGGTTCCTTCTGATGTATTGGCATGTGGGACAGAAAGATGGTGAGAGTTTCTCCCCCGTGGTCAGTAGTCCCCACATAGTCACAGTAGCCGGGTCAATTTTGCATGAGTGTATTTGTTGATTGACTGATCGATTACCAGCGTGCCTGAATAATTACCTTGAGAACTGTTCTAGTTGTCTGAAGGTCATGCTATACGCAGGAGTTTCATGCTTACAAAATGGACAATTATCAATTAACTCAAACTCATATTCTACATGAAATCAACCAGGGGTGAACAGAAGCGACAGAAACAGGTCAATCAATAGTTGCCGGAGCTTGGAATACAGGCAAAATAAAAGAATTCAAAACCATAAAAGATCTGGGAAGTAAATATATTCAAATGTCAGGGAAGAAAAATAAGGTTAAAACTCTTTAAAGCACCCATGCATGTGCACAGCATTATTTTGCTTCACTTCAGCTACCTCTGACTAACCAATTATATTAATTATAATCACTAAGCAAAGATCTCAGCAGTGCCTACCTGTCTTATAATGAAGTGTCTGCTTATTCTTAGTCCCAAAAGAGATCTGCAGCTCACAAAGACTCTGCCATATGGAAAACTGTGAAGCCAGCTGCCTTAAGGACTCTGTGGAATATGTCAGACTAAAAGATATAAGTGACAAAACAAACAAATTAATGGTTATCCTAATGCATCTGGCATGAGAAAAAGTCTGTCAGGACATTTATTGCGGATGAAGGAATGTCATTGATTAATCTGCAATCTCCTGCTCTTCATCCATCAATAGCTCCTTTTAGAAGTTGTGTCCCTCTTTGCCACATTAGGTAAACATTTCATATAAGTAGTAGTGCTTCTGTATATTCATAAAACCACTTTCTAGATGATCTAACCAGACCTACACCTTACATTTTCCTAAACTGAACTCTCCAAGCCACCAATTTCACAATATCTTCTCTTATATAATTCTTACCATATCCCAATGGCAATGTAGGATGAAGTATAATCTTCCTGGTCTTGACTTTGGCTCTTCTCTAGTATGTTCTATATCCCACACCCCAGTGCTGCAATTCTGGGGAGCCACAGGTAGGGTTATACTCAACCAAACTACCTATGACCAAGGCACAGAATTAGGGCAACTATCTTTGTAGCTCAGTCGGCTCCTACAGTGGGAGTGAATTACCATGGTAAGAAAACCCTGTTTATGCTCCTCATAATGTATTAGCCCAGGCTTAGAAGTAATAACTGTTTGACAGTCTAACAACTGTCTTCATCTAGTAAGCAGTGAAGTGGTTCAGCAGTATTAATTCTTTGTAAAAGAAAAGCACGGTATTACTGCCCAAAGAGGATTTGAAATTGTTCTTTCATTTGAGAAGTGGATACAGCTTTATGTAACTTATGTAGCCATCACCTTGAACAAGTACAGTGTAATCATAAAGCACATTTATTATTGTTATTTTTGTTTTCGTTGAACCCTTACATTTATTTAGTTTGGCTATTTCTTTCTGTAGCTCTGCAAAAAAAAAAAGAAACAAAAATGCTGTTGGACTCATGGATTTTTAAAATCATTTTTATGTAATACAGGACCTCTGAGAACAAATAAAATATACAGCCCCACGTAATAATTAAAACTGCATATTTAATAGAAAGTTAGAGCCCCTCTCCTCTCCCTGAAGTCAGTGAAAGGGATATGTTCTTCTCACACCTTATCTTTCAATTCCTCTTTCCCCAACTGGGTAATTCAGGTTTATATTCTAACTAGGGTTTGAGCAGGGGGAGGGAGGAGAGGCAATGGAGTCGGACTCTCTGTGTATGACTAATACTGACCCGGGAATCTAAGTCTGCCATTCTCTGAACTTGAGGCTGCCTTTCTGGCAGGGTGATTCATGGGTTCCTAAGGCATGACACATTTCTGGACATGCTTATCTGCAGTTTCCTTGATGAGGGCTGTACCCATCAGAGTCCCACAGGGTACAGATGGCATCCTCAAATCCAGATCATTTGAAGAAGGTTTACTTTAAAAGGGACTATTTACAAAACTGGAGGTGGAGCATATGCAGACCACAAGGGAAAGTGAAATAGCCTGGGGTTAGTTACAGGGGGAGTTACCACCTCTAGCCCTGAATGGATAAGGGGAGGGAGTGGTCACCAGTACCCAGAAGGAAACAGTCATGTAGAGAAAGTCAGTATAAGAAAAATGGAGACCTTTGGTAAAATGGATATGAAAGGTTGAGGGGCCTCAGAGAAAAAGAGCCAGGAAACAAATATCCTGACCTGATCTCCTCCTTCCCTCAGATGTTCTGATGTGGATACCCACTGGGAAACCCAACTGGAAGCCAAAGGGCAAGGGAGCCCTTTGATGTAGTGCATAAAGGTTAGTCTTCCAGAGCAAGGAGCAGATGTAGAAGGGTAGAGAGAGGATGTTGAAGAACAGATGGATGGGAGCCAGAACAAGCACCAATTAATCTCTCTTCTGGTTCCTCTCTAAAACTGCCTTCAGCCCCTAGCATCTTCTAATATCCACAATTTCCCTCTGCTAAGGGCTGTTACTATTCTAAGTGTCCCTCTTGCTCCGAACCAAAGATACTGATAATATGGACATGACCCTTTAAGTCTGCAGGAAACTCTCATCGGTTTTCACAACAAACTCAGGAAGTATAAGCAGCCCTATAAAAATGTCTTTAATTTGGTTCACCAATGGGTAACCAACTTGTCTCATGCCCTTTAGATTTCTCTGGCATGAATGAGAATTAGACGAAACTGTAAGGGACACAAATTAAGACATCCATGTGGTCCTCTTAAACTCCTTTCCATAGACTTGAGGTGAGGGGCAAGCACTCCTCACCTCTACTTCTGCTTGAATATCAAGAAGACCATGGATAACCTTAGACTCATACTTCCAAAGCTTAGTATCCTCAGCTGAAAGAGACCGTATATTTAGTTTTTGCTGGAAGAAACATGTTGATATATACTCTAATTGTCCCAGTTTGGGATATACACTTGTCGCTGAACAGTAACCAGGAATAAAAGTACTATGATTGGTCCAACCTGGGTGATGCTCTCTTCTGTGGCTGGAGTTAAGGATCCATATGACTGAAGGCCCTACAAGTACCAGATTCCCAAAGGAACCAGATGCAGGATGATGGTAAAACCTGCTTATTAGACAAAATTGTAGCTATTATTTTTTCTGTAGTATGAACCCAGAATCTTAAAAATGAGCTTTAGAAAGTTCCAAGGTCAATAAAAATTCTAAACAGAATCCTGAACAGATGACATGTAATACGTAATGCTACTTGATGTGGGAGGACTCAAGGGTATACATAACTGAAATGCATGGTCAAGGACAAGTTTAGGGCAGATCAAAAACTACAGGAGATGATTTACTGAAGGTCCCGGAAAAAGGCATTGCTTTAACACCTTAATCACAAAACTCCTGTGGTTCTCAAAACTGCACTTTATAACAGACTTTGACACTTGCAAATTTGACTTGTAAGACTGCAACCCCCTGTTACTTTCTTACAGAGCAGTATGTTTCAAAGTTTAGTCCTCCTAACCATCAGCTGAGGGACAGGTTACAAAAATCTCTGGCCTTCCTCACAGAAATTTTGACATCGTAAACATAGGATGAAACCCAGGAGTCAGCATGTTAAACAAGCATGAGGTGATTTTAAAAGATGGCCCATAAACTGATAAAAATAAAAACAAAAACATCAAAAACACTTTTAAATTATTTGCCCTTGAATCAAAAGACATACTTCTGGCTTTGCAACTTATTTCTACTGCACTTCCCTTACTTTTCTGTCTGTATAACCCAGTTTAGAAATCTCCTTATTTGCAATCTTCATCAAAAGCCAACTAGCAAAAAAAAAAAAAAAAAAAAAGCCATCTAGCATCTTCTAGAACACCAGTCATGGGAAACTTACTACTTTTAAAAGGAGCTTATTGCAGAGCTCATTTATGCAATCTTGAGTCTGCTGTGCTTTTTAGCATTTTCTTTTCTAGTTTCCATATAAGATATAGAACTGGGTTTGTGAAGAGATGCATATTTGGCCAAGATTATTCTGTTCTAGGTAAGATTGCCACGCTGATACAGAGTGTACCTAAGTATACTCTGGGGTCTAACTTCATTTATTTGCATGTGGCTATCCAGTTGTACAGATATTTCATTGTTTCAACCATTTATTGAAAAGCTGATTCTTTCCCCATTTGAATGGCCTTGACATAATTATCTAAATCCAATTGACCATAGATGTATCAGTTTAGTTCTCGACTTTAAATTCTTCTCCATTAACTGATACTTTTAATCTTAAGCTAGTAGCATACTGTCTTGAAAACCGTAGCTTTGTACTAAATTTTCCAACAGGAAAGTGTGAGTAATTTGACTATGTTCTTTTTCAGGATTGCTTTGGCTATTCTAGGCTTGTGAATATCTGCAAAAAAGGCAGCGGGGATATTAACTGGGATAGCATTGAATCTGTAGATCAATTTGGGGAGGATTTCCATATTAACAACACTGCCTCCTGATCCATGAACATGGGATGACTTTTCATTTATTCAGGTATACTTTAATTTATTTCAACAATATTTTGTGATTTTTAGAGTACAAGTTTTCAGCTTCTTTTGTTTAACTTATTCCTAAGCATTTTATTAATTTTGATACTTTTGTAAATTGACCTAACTTATTAATTTTACTTTTGAATTGTTCATTGCTAGTGTATAGAAATACCATTGCTTTTTGTATACTGATTTGTATCCTGCAATGTTACTGAACTTGTTTATTAATTCTAATATCTTTTTGTGGATTCTGAGTATTTTCTACATGCAAAGTCATGTCATACTCAGATAGTTTCACTTCATTCTTTTTGTGATATAATAAAAACATATTTAGACTTTGTCCCAGTTCCTGGCACAGTACTCTGAAAACCTTTGGAATCTCTGGAGTAATAAAAGTCTTTTATATGCTAATGAGATGACTAGTAGCTGAGGGATCTTAAATAGCTTCAGATGGGGGCTGGTTGCCAGAAAAATCAAGTCACGATTAGAGGGTTGGTATTTTCAGCCCCACTCCCTGATCTCAAAGGAGTGTAGAGGAACTGGAGATTGAGTCAATTACCAATGGCCAATGACAATCAATTATATATATGTAATGAAACTTCTAACAACCCCTAAATGATGAGGTTCTGGAGCTTCTGAGTTGGTAAACACTACAAGATGCTGAGAGGGTGGCACACCCAGAGTGTGCCCACTTCCCCATAATTTGCCTGATGCATCTTTTCCATCTGACTGTTTGAGTTGTACCCTTCATAATAAACGGTAATAGTAAGTAAAGCACTTTCCTAAGTTCTGTAAGTTGTTCTAATAAATTATCAAATCCAAGGAGAGAGTCATGGGAACCCCTGATTTATAGCTGGTCAGTCAGAAGTGCAAGTAGTAACCTGGGACTTGAGACAGGAGTCTGAAGTGGGGGCAGTCTTGTGGGACTGAGCTCTTAACCTATCGGGTCTGTGCTAGCTCCAGTGATTTTGTGTCAGAATTAAATTGAATTACAGAACACCCAGTTGGTGTCTGGAGAATTAGACAATTGTTTGGTGTGGGAAAAAACATCATACATTTGGCGTCAGAAGTGTCATGGGTAAAAACAGCTCAGACTTTCCAATCTGGATGACTTTTATCACTTTTAATTGACTGAATGCCCTGACTAGAATTACCACTACAATGTTGAATAGGAGTTGTGAGAACATACATCCTTGTCTTGTTCCTAATATCAGGGGGTGTCCAGGGCCGTATAATCTGCTGTTCCTTCTTCTTGAACCACTTTTCTCCTCCAGGTCTTTGTAGCACCAGCTCCTTCATACCTTTCAGATATCAGCTCAAATATTCCTATTCAGAGAGGACCCATCCATTTCTTTTTTTTTTTTTTAAAGAAAACATTTTTAATCTTACAGTACAGTACCTTGAAAAGTACAGTAGTACAGTACAACAGCTGGCATACAAGGGCTGGCATTGATTGAACAGGCAAGAAGAGTTACTGACTGGAGGAGGGAGAGGAGGTGGGAGATGGTAGAGCTGAAGGATCATCAGCAATAGGAGATGGAGGGCAAACTGCAATTTCACTCATGCCTGATGTCGATGGCACAGGTTCTGGTTCCTTGCTGGATTCAATTCTATGTACCCTCTTGAAAAAACGATCCAGTGATGTCTGGGTAGTAGCTCTTTTTTTCTCATCATAGATGACATGGTAGCACTGGATTGCATCCTGAACGGCAGCTGCAACCTTCGTGAACCTTTCTACGTTCGGGTCCTGTGCTTCAAAAACTAACAGTGCCTCCTCAAATAAAGAAAATCCCCTTGCCATTTCTTGCATCCTGAATCTCTTCGGTTCTTTAGTTACTTCTTCCTCTTGTCTCTCTTTGTCCTTTCTCTGGGCCTCCAATTCCACCAGGTCTTCATTAGTAAGCTCCTTATGTTGCATAGCAACAGTACTGTACAGTAAAGTACACAAAAGCACAACAACTTGCAGAGGATGCACGCATGTGACAATGTACGCCAGACACATGAACTAACTTGCGTGATTGGACATGTGAACGCACGTTCGCCTCTTTGAAAGTTCGCAACTTGAAGGTTCGTACATAGGGGACTTACTGTAATGGGACTTTTATCCTGGACTGGAAGTTTGACGGGGTCCACAAATGGAGTGAAGTGAACACAGCTATCAAAATGATCCCAGGTGTGGTGGACACGGGCCTGTTCCTCAGCATGGCGGAGAGAGTCTACTTCAGCATGCAGGACGGCTCGGTGAACATGAGGGAGAAGAAGCCTTTCTAAACTGGCCCTGCAGGAGCGGAATGTGTTCCCCTCACGTCCCCAGCCCAGTGCCGAGGCGGACATGCCTCTCCAGGAGCCTTTGCCTTAATGTATCTGTGCCATGTAGACAGCTTGGCAGGGTGGGGGGTTGAGGGTTAAATCCTGTCCTCTGAATTATTGTTATTAAATGTCTTTTTAAAAAGAGAAATACAAACATATATATTTTTGCTATTAAAAATACTCAGTTTTTTTTATAAAGTAGAACTTGATTTCATGTTGTATATGAACCATTTACCAAAAGAAAGGAGGACTGTCTTTTAAACTTTTAACTTGAGGCTGCTGGTTAAGCTTCTGAATGTTGGGTTTGCTGAGAGATGTAAATCAAACTTTTCTTTAGACTGGTGAAATGAAGGGCGCAGCCAGCAGTGATTCCCTGATGCCTTACTGGAAACACTGGAGTTTACTTTTCTGCCACACTGTTTTGTTTTCAGTTTTTGTTGCGATTACGCACAACATGTAGTTACATGTTTTAAGATGTGAATTACAAAAGTCTGGTGAGTGTAGTGGTGTGGCACGCGTGACGCAGAGTGTGTAAACTATCGAGGGAAAATGTGGGAGCTCTTTTGCTGAGATGAGGGGGTTCGTTCAGACCCCTCTTGTTGGAAGCCATTGGCCAGAAATACTTGCCAGTGCTGCCAACCTACCGCTGTGAAACACCTTTCAAAGATTGTGTTTTTGTTCTTAATATTTTTTTCGTTCCCTTATTACTCAGCCATAAAAAGGAATGAAGTTGGGTCATTTGTAGTGATGTGGATGAATCTAGAGTCTGTCATACAGAGTGCAGTAAGTCAGAAAGAGAAAAACCAATATTGTATATTAACGCATATATATGGATTCTAGAAAAATGGTCCTGATGAACCTATTTGCAGGGCAGGAAAAGAGATGCAGATGTAGAGAACGGACTTGTGGACACAGGGGGTGATGGTGAGGGTGGAACGAACTGAGAGAGTAGCATGGACATATATACACTACCATGTGTAAAATAGATAGCTAGTGGGAAGATGCTGTATAGCACAGGGAGCTCAGCTTGATGTTCTGTGATGACCTAGAGGGGTGGGATGGGAGGAGGGAGGTCCAAGAGGGAGGGGATATATATATATATATATATATATATATATATATATATATATATATATATACACACACACACACATATAGCTGATTCACTTTGTTCTACAGCAGAAACACAACATTGTAAAGCAATTATACTCCAATAAAAAAATAAAATAAAAAAATTTTTTCGTTCCTTTATTGTTAGTTGCATGGCATCAGAAGTTGTTACCTCTTTATGTTGTTTGAGGGCTGAAATAAAACAGTATGGTGCCATTTTGAAAGAAAAAAAAAAAAAAGAACTGCCAGTCTAGAGGGAGACATGGACGTGTGGACACACGTCTGCACAGTGCCTTTAATGTGATGTCTGCCAGAACCAATGTGTGAAGACCAGAGCTGTGAAGCCCAGAGAGAGGTTAAGTCATTGTGGCAGAATCTGCTGGTGTTAGGACCCATCCATTTCTAAAACAGCTTCCTGTCTCTGTCCAAACTCCAATCACTGTCTATTCCATTCTCTTTTATAAGTTTCATTGTATTTATTTATATTTGAAAGTATAGTCCTTAATTTGTCCAATCACCTTTCCACATTCCATTGCTAGAATCTTAGATCAATGAGAGCTGATCCCTTCTCTAACTTGTTCAATGTCCCTCATGCTTATAACACTATCTGACACGTGGTAGGCATTAAATAAATATTTGTTGAATAAATGAACAGATAAATAAATGAATTAATTAATCAGTCAATATATTAATATGTACTTGAAGCAGAGCTTCTCAACCAGAATGACACAGAATACCAAATGGTCTTAAAAGGGTGTATCTGATATATTGATGCTCTCAGCAATATCCCTCCCCATCCTAGAGGACAGCATCATCCATTTTTCTAGGTAAATTGTACAAATAATATCTATGCATGCCATGATGTTTAAAAAAAGTTTGGGAAAATTGGTAGAGATGACTTCTCTTATTCTTACTCCTTTATTTTTTTTTTCTTGCTTTAAAAAATAGATGCATTCATCTACCCAAGTGGAAACAACGGAGAGGCTGACTACTGACTGTAGGAAAGCAGTCCAAATAGTCATTTCAAGGCAAGATTTACCTTCACTGCAACAAATGTTCCATGCCTATAAAGAGAAGAAAGTATGTGTGGGTAGGTATTGGAGGGGCAGGGTATGGCTGTATGTGCACTCAATGAGCTGCTGTTCCAAAACACCTTTGCCTAAAAGATGTGGAATGATCATAAATCCTGGAGTGAGTAGCCCAGTGGTCTGCAACTGACACTTCCTCTTTGTTAAACTAAAGCCGAGACAGAAAGCCCCATCAGTTGCCCTGAATATACTGAAAAGAGCATATTCTTTTCAGTAAATCATTGTTTCTACAAATCTTGAGTGTCAGTACCAAAGGAATTGTTTTTTCCTTACTGATATGCAGCCACTCAAAGAAGTAACCACCTTCCAGACAGATGGCTCTGCTTTAGCCAAGCCATCCAGGATGGGGAGCTGGTATCCAGGATCAGGGGTCACACTGGAAATAGTGCCTCAAAGGGAGAGTCTGGGAGGGAGGAAGGGAAGGAAGGAGAGGAAGAGGGCGAGAGGGAGAAAAAAGAAAAGAAAAGAAAGGAGAAAAGAATAAAGAAAAGAAAGGAATGAGTTTATCTTTATGAAGATAATATTATATATATATAGTGTGTGTGTGTATATATATATTCTATTTCTGAAGGTAGAACTGGAAGAAATTTCCAGAAATCCATAACCTGTTATAATAATCTTTTGACCATAACTGAATTACATGTAGTCAACCACAAAGTCTGTGTGTGTTTAAAGAGCCACAACATTGGATTAAAGACCTTGCCCTATTTCCCCGGGGGCAGCTTCCAAAGTGAGATTCAAAGCCTAGCCTAGGGAAGACCTTCAAGATGGTGGAGGAGTAAGTCGTGGAGATCACCTTTTCCCCCACAAATACATCAGAAATACATCTACATGTGGAACAACTCCTACAGAACACTTACTGAACGCTGGCAGAAGACCTCAGATTTCCCAAAAGGCAAGTAACTCCCCACGTAACTGGGTACGGCAAAAGAAAAAAGAAAAAACAGACACAAAAGAGTAGGGACGGTTTGTAGTATAGTCTGAAGTCAGGGAGTCTGATTCCTCCAGCTCCGTTTTTTTCCCTCAAGACTGCTTTGGCTATTCGGGGTCTTTTGTGTCTCCATACAAATTTTAAGGTGATTTGTTCTAGTTCCGTAAAAAATGCCATTGGTAATTTGATAGGGATTGCATTGAATCTGTAGATTGCTTTGGGTAGTATAGTCATTTTCACAATATTGATTCTTCCAATCCAAGAACATGGTATATCTCTCCATCTGTTGGTATCATCTTTAATTTCTTTCATCAGTGTCTTATAGTTTTCTGCATACAGGTCTTTTGTCTCCCTAGGTAGGTTTATTCCTAGGTATTTTATTCTTTTTGTTGCAATGGTAAATGGGAGTGTTTCCATAATTTCTCCTTCAGATTTTTCATCATTAGTGTACAAGAATGCAAGAGACTTCTGTGCATTAATTTTGTATCCTGCAACTTTACCAAATTCATTGATTAGCTCTAGTAGTTTTCTGGTGGCATTTTTAGGATTCTCTATGTACAGTATCATGTCATCTGCAAACAGTGACAATTTTACTTCTTCTTTTCCAATTTGTATTCCTTTTATTTCTTTTTCTTCTCTGATTGCCATGGCTAGGACTTCCAAAACTATGTTGAATAACAGTGGTGAGAGTGGACATCCTTGTCTCGTTCCTGATCTTAGAGGAAATGCTTTCAGTTTTTCACCGTTGAGAAGCTACCGTAATCAAGACAGTATGGTACTGGCCCAAAAACAGAAACATAGATCAATGGAACACGATAGAAAGCCCAGAGATAAACCCACGTACCTATGGTCAACTAATCTATGACAAAGGAGGCAAAGATATACAATGGAGAAAAGACAGTCTCTTCAATAAGTGGTGCTGGGAAAACTGGACAGCTACATGTAAAAGAATGAAATTAGAACACTCCCTAACATCATACACAAAAATAAACTCAAAATGGATTCGAGACCTAAATGTAAGACCGGACACTATAAAACTCTTAGAGAAAAACATAGGCAGAACACTCTTTGACATAAATCACAGCAAGACCTTTTTTGATCCACCTCCTAGAGTAATGGAAATAAAAACAAAAATAAACAAATGGGACCTAATGAAACTTCAAAGCTTTTGCACAGCAAAGGAAACCATAAACAAGACGAAAAGACAACCCTCAGAATGGGAGAAAATATTTGCAAACGAATCAATGGACAAAGGATTAATCTCCAAAATATATAAACAGCTCATTCAGCTCAATATTAAAGAAACAAACAACCCAATCCAAAGATGGGCAGAAGACCTAAATAGACATTTCTCCCAAGAAGACATACAGATGGCCAAGAAGCACATGAAAAGATGCTAAACATCACTAATTATTAGAGAAATGCAAATCAAAACTACAATGAGGTATCACCTCACACCAGTTAGAATGGGCATCATCAGAAAATCTACAAACAACAAATGCTGGAGAGGGTGTGGAGAAAAGGGAACCCTCTTGCACTGTTGGTGGGAATGTAAATTGCTACAGCCACTATGGAGAACAGTATGGAGGTTCCTTCAAAAACTAAAAATAGAATTACCATATGACCCAGCAATCCCACTACTGGGCACATACCCAGAGAAAACCATAATTCAAAAAGACACATGCACCCCAATGTTCATTGCAGCACTATTTACAATAGCCAGGTCATGGAAGCAACCTAAATGCGCATCGACAGATGAATGGATAAAGAAGTTGTGGTACATATATACAATGGAATATTACTCAGCCATAAAAAGGAATGAAATTGAGTCATTTGTTGAGACGCGGATGGATCTAGAGACTGTCATACAGAGTGAAGTAAGTCAGAAAGAGAAGAACAAATATCGTATATTAACGCATGTATGTGGAACCTAGAAAAATGGTACAGATGAGCTGGTTTGCAGGGCAGAAGTTGATACACAGATGTAGAGAACAAACGTATGGACACCAAGGGGGGAAAACCACGGTGGGGTGGGGATGGTGGTGTGCTGAATTGGGCGATTGGGATTGACATGTATACACTGATGTGTATAAAATTGATGACTGATTAAAAAAAAAAATGAACAAGGATGGGACCTGCCCCTCTGGGAGGGAGCTGTGAAGGAGAAAAAGTTTCCACACACTAGGAAGCCACTTCACTGG
This sequence comes from Eschrichtius robustus, assembly GCF_028021215.1. Classification (NCBI taxonomy): domain Eukaryota; kingdom Metazoa; phylum Chordata; class Mammalia; order Artiodactyla; family Eschrichtiidae; genus Eschrichtius; species Eschrichtius robustus. Next base: position 124,251,458 of record NC_090845.1, read on the forward strand.
TGGAAATGGGGGGTGGGTGGGGGGTAAGCTTCAGAGCCACGGAGGAGAGCACAGCAATAGGGGTGCAGAGGGCAAAGCGGAGAGATTCCCGCACAGAGGATTGGTGCCGGCCAGCACTCACCAGCCTAAGAGGCTTGTCTGCTCACCCGCCAGGACAGGCGGGAACTGGGAGCTGAGGCTCCGGTTTCGGAGGTCAGATCCCAGGGAGAGGACTAGGGTTGGCTGCATGAACACAGCCTGAGGGGGCTAGTGCACCACAGCTAGCCGGGAGGGAGTCCGGGAAAAAGTCTGGAGCCACCTAAGAGGCAAGAGACCATTGTTTCGGGGTGCACGAGGAGAGGGGATTCAGAGCACTGCTTAAACAAGCTCCAGAGATTGGCATGAGCCGCGGCTATCAGCGCAGACACCAGAGACAGGCATGAGATGCTAAGGCTGCTGCTGCAGCCACCAAGATCCCTGTGAGCAAGCACAGGTCACTATCCACACCTCCCCTCCGAGGAGCCTGTGCAGCCCACCACTGCCAGGGTCCTGTGATCCAGGGACCCCTTCCCCAGGAGAACACATGGTGCACCTCATGCTACTGCAACGTCACGCCGGCTTCTGCCACCTCTGCCGCCGCACACTCGCCCCGCATCCCGTACCCTTCCCTCTCCCTGGCCAGAGTGAGCCAGAGGCCCCTAATCAGCTGCTACTTTAACCCCATCCGGTCTGAGTGAAGAACAGATGCCCTCAGGCGACCTACACACAGAGGTGGGTCCAAATCCAAAGTTGAACCACAGGAGCTGTGGGAACAAAGAAGAGAAAGGGAAATTTCTCCCAGCAGCCTCAGGAGCAGCGGATTAAATCTCCACAATCAACTTGATGTACCCTGCATCTGTGGAAAACCTGAGTAGACAACAAATCATCCCAAAATTGAGGCTGTGGACTTTGGGAGCAACAACTGGAGACTTCAGGTTTGCTCTCTGCATCTAATTTGTTTCTGGTCTTACATTTCTCTTAGTTTAGTATTTAGAGTTTATTATCATTGGTAGATTTGTTTAGTGATTTGGTTGCTCTCTTCCTTTTTTTTTTACATATAGATATATATACATTTTTCCTTTTTCTCTTTTTGTGAGTGTGTATGTGTATGCTTCTTTGTGGACTTTGTCTGTATAGCTTTGCTTTTACAATTTGTCCTAGGGTTCTGTCTGTCCTTTTTCATTTATTTATTTTTTTTAGTATAGTTTTTAGCACTGGTTATCACTAGTCAATTTGTTTTCTGGTTTGCTTGCCCTCTTCTTTCTTTCTTTCTTTCTTTCTTTCTTTTTCTTTCTTTTTCTATTACTTTCTTATTTTTTTATTTATAATATTTTTTTTATTTGTTATTTTAACAGCTTTATTTTATTTTTTGCCTTCTTTCTTTCCTTTTTTCTCCCTTTTCTTCTGAGCCATGTGGCTGACAGGGTCTTCATGCTGTGGCCAGGTGTCAGGCCTGTGCCTCTGAGGTGGGAGAGCTCAGTTCAGGACATTGGTGCACCACAGACCTCCTGGCTCAACATAACATCAAACGGCAAAAGCTTTCCCAGAGATCTCCATCTCAACACAAAGACCCAGCTCCACTCAACTACCAGCAACCTACAGTGCTGGACACCCTAAGCCAAACAACTAGCAATACAGGAACACAACACCACCCATTAGCAGAGAGGCTGCCTAAAATCATAATAACGTCACAGACACCCCAAAACAGACCATCGGATGTGGTCCTGCCCACCAGAAAGACAAGATCCAGCCTAATCCAACAGAACACAGGCAGCAATCACCTCCACCAGGAAGCCTACACAACCCACTGAACCAACCTTAGCAACTGGGGGCAGACACCAAAAACAACAGGAACTACGAACCTGCAGTCTGTGGAAAGGAGACCCCAAACACAGAAATTTAAGCAAAATGAGAAGACAGAGAAACACACAGCAGATGAAGGAGCAAGGCAAAAACCCACCAGACCAAACAAATGAAGAGGAAATAGGCAGTCTACCTGAAAAACAATTCAGAGTAATGATAGTAAAGATGATCCAAAATCTTGGAAATAAAATGGAGAAAATACAAGAAACATTTAACAAGGACCTAGAAGAACTATAGAGCAAAGAAACAATGATGAAAAACACAATAAATGAAATTTAAAATTCTCTAGAAAAAATCAATAGCAGAATAACTGAGGCAGAAGAACGGATAATTGACCTGGAAGATAAAATAGTGGAAATAACTACTGAAGAGCAGAATAAAGAAAAAAGAATGGAAAGAATTGAGGACAGTCTCAGAGACCTCTGGGACAACATGAAACACACCAACGTTCGAATTATAGGGGTCCCAGAAGAAGAAGAGAAAAAGAAAGGGACTGAGGAACTATATGAAGAGATTATAGTTGAAAACTTCCCTAATATGGGAGAGAAAATAATCAATCAAGTCCAGGAAGCACAGAGAGTCCCATACAGGATAAATCCAAGGACAAACATGCCAAGACACATATTAGTCACACTGTCAAAAATTAAATACAAAGAAAAAATATTAAAAGCAGCAGGGGAAAAACAACAAATAACACACAAGGGAATCCCCATAAGGTTAACAGCTGACCTTTCAGCAGAAACTCTGCAAGCCAGAAGGGAGTGGCAGGACATATTTAAGGTGATGAAAGGGAAAAACCTACAAGCAAGATGACTCTACCCAGCGAGGATCTCATTCAGATTTGACGGAGAAATTAAAAACTTTACAGACAAGCAAAAGCTGAGAGAGTTCAGCACCACCAAACCAGCTTTACAACAAATGCTAAAGGAACTTCTCTAGGCAGGAAACACAAGAGAAGGAAAAGACCTACAATAACAAACACAAAACAATTAAGAAATTGGTAATAGGAACACACATATCAATAACTACTTTAAATGTAAATCGATTAAATGCTCCCACCAAAAGACACAGACTAGCTGAATGGATACAAAAACAAGACCCATATATATGCTGTCTACAAGAGACCCACTTCAGACCTAGGGACACATACAGACTGAAAGTGAGGGGATGGAAAAAGATATTCCATGCAAATGGAAATCAGAAGAAAGCTGGAGTAGCAATTCTCATATTAGACAAAATAGGCTTTAAAATAAAGACTATTACAAGAGACAAAGAAGGACACTACATAATGATCAAGGGATCAATCCAAGAAGAAGATATAACAATTGTAAATATTTATGCACCCAACATAGGAGCACCTCAATACATAAGGCAAATGCTAACAGCCATAAAAGGGGAAATCGACAGTAACACAATCATAGTAGGGGACTTTAACACCCCACTTTCACCAATGGACAGATCATCCAAGCAGAAAATAAATAAGGAAACTCAAGCTTTAAATGACGCAATAGACCAGATAGATTTAACTGATATTTATAGAACATTCCACCCAAAAGTGGCAGAACACACTTTCTTCTCAAGTGCTCATGGAACATTCTCCAGGATAGATCTTATCTTGGGTCACAAATCAAGCCTTAGTAAATTTAAGAAAATTTAAATCATATCAAGTATCTTTTTTGACCACAACGCTATGAGACTAGATATCAATTACAGGAAAAAGTCTACATTTTAAATGCCCCTTTTCCCCAGTGCTCTGTAGTTTCTCCAACATTGTAATTACTGCATTGTACTGAAAGTATCTGTTTACATATCTGTTTGTCCAACTAAACTGATAGCTCTCTTAAAGTGGAGGTTTTGTGTTTGTTCTCTTTGTCTCTGCATGAGAACTAGCCCACTGTTTTCTTCCTAGTACATTGATATTCAATATTTATTGATCTTTTACTAATGTTAGGTTGGTATATAATCTGACTCTGGACTCTCTCATAATTACTGTGGAAACTTAGATCATATTCTGATGACCATGTGAACAATTGGCCTTGGCAGATGATAAAAACAGCCTGGAAATAGCGTGTGCACCTTATTCTCAGTGGTATATCCAGCAAAGCTAAAACCATGGGGAACTAATAAGCTGACCTTTGGACAGAGGCCAACATCTGGGGTGGGAGTGGGGGATTTTTGGACAAGCAAAAGAGAAACATGTAAATGACGCTATTGGGACCTCTGGGTTGGAGCAAGGGATGGAGGCAGCAGATGAAAGAATGAGAGGTAATTTAGTACCCCTGGCAAGGGCCAAGGAAAAAGTTTTTAAATCCAGGAAGGAACAGCTGGGGTAACATTGACATGAGCACATGCAGAAGAGCATCAAAGAAAGTAGATGGGCATTTAAACTTTGCCACTTTTTGGTAGTAGCTACTAAGACTTCTCTTGGGCATCTGTTCTCTTTATAGACCTAGAATTTCTCTCTGCCTAGCTATCTTTCTCTCTCTTTTTTTGTCCCCCACCCTGTCCCTCTGATCTCAGCTACTTTGGGACTCTAGCCAATGCATTACTCTTTCTCAGCAAGAACTCTCTTTTTTCTTTGTTTAATGTTGTGATAACAGTGCCTTTGTGTTAGTAGATCTCAACATGATATGTATCACGTAACATAAGTAGTGATCACCACTCACTGGGCTTAGTGGGTGAGGGGAACTGACCCACTGGATGGGGCAGAGAGTGGAATAAAGCAACAGGGGAGAGAGATAGGAAAAAAATCAAGAGACTAGGGAACTAGATAGGCTGATTCAGGGGGCAGCAATTTTATACCAGAACCCTGCCTTCCTATGGCAAATGGCTTGGTGATGTGAACATGATAGGTTTGATTATGCCCTTAGAGCATTTATTACAAGGTTTTTTTGCATAGGACCTTGCAAACTTCCAAGGAGATTTTAGAGATATTTTCCTATATTTCCTGAGGCATTGGTTCTGCAAGCCTTTGGCTCCTCATCCATGACTCCGGTCCCCATGACCCTAGTCCAACTTTCTCTATTGCCTTTTCTTTGGAGAAGTAGGCCTGTCGAAAGTAACATCCTCATGTGTTCCTTCTGGTCCACAAATATTCAGGATGATTACTTCCCATTTCCTTAATCTTGACAAAGAGGTAATCATATGCACAGGAAATCACAAAACTGCCATGCCCAGGTAGACGAAAAATGCAGCTTCTCCATATATACCTTCTCTGACTTTCCTAATGAGCAGCCCTCTTACACACACACACACACACACACACACACACACACACACACACATCTCCCTATAGGTAGCATGGATATATCACTTTAAGTAACAAGTATCTACTCGAATGGCTTAGACCAGTTTTCAGAGTTCATTCCTCCACCCCCTGTTCCTCTCCAAGATGAATTTTAGATATATGGGGAAGGCAAGCTTACCTGACTTGGGAACTGCAAAGAAGAGGTAAGCCTCATAGGGAAGGCCTTCCATTGTCCAGAAGTTTCTCTGTTTACCCTTAAGCATATTTCTCATTTCCCTGAACATGTAGTATCTTGCTGTCCCCCAGTTCTAAAATCTGTGGCTCATGACCTCACATCCTGGCATTTTGGTTCTCAGTGACCATTTCTAAGTTAGTAATTGGTCTGCATTTCTGTTCGCACAGGTGACTCAGACCCTTGAGTTAGGGTTGGCACACTGACCCAGTTGATTTGCCCTGTAGCACTCAGCTTTAAGGCCACGTTACCCCTACCTTTGTGGCCTTCTCTTGCAAATTCTCTAAGAAGCATCCTTCCTTACCTCTTTGATACTCTATAGGGAAACTGTGAAGTTTTACATGCTTTCAGCATCACGTGGGGACTGCAATTCCTGACCATAATGTATCACAGCTTTTTTTCTGTCACAAATTCCCTCCAGACTGGAGTGATGCCAGTCTGCAATGTATTCTCAGAAAAGAACATGGGGCTAATCTTATCTGAATTTTTTTTTTTTCTGAATTTGGTATTCCTTTAAACTGATCTATATATTTCTGAATCACATCCTTTCCATCCCCAACTGTGGCACTGAAGATGTGGGGCAAAGACCTGATTTCTAATCTTTGTTCAAATTCTATCTTCCCCTTTTCTCCCACAATTCTTCAGGACTAGAAGGGAATAACCTTCTTTCTTCACAAACACTGGCTTTCAAGCTGATTGGCTTCCTATTTTGATTATTAGAATCTGAATATCCAAACTTTCTTCCTCTTTCTATTTTTGCAACAATTCTAACCTTCTTCCCCAAACTTAAGTACAAATGTGTCTTAGGAATGACTAGGAAGAAGTTTCTATACACTGACATACTTAAAAAATATGATCTCTATACTATGTGTGAGTAGCTAACTATTGTAGATGTTCTGACTAAAGACAAAGAGAACATGCTGGAATAAGCATGTATACTAGCTCATGAGGACTGACTGTGCACACCTCTTTCCAACTGTGTTAAGCCAAGTTGGTAATTTGACATCAGCCATATTTGTAGTATTTACACCGTGGAAATAAGCAAATGCTATGGATCAGGGGGTTTTGCTTTGTTTTGCTTTTTTAAGAGAGCATCATTCAACATTTACCAGCATACCACTGTCTTGGATATATTGCAAAGCCAAGTTTATATCCAGAGAATAGCTATTACTTATATGTGGGATAGCTATCAATCAGAATGGCTCTTAGGCAGCCTAGAGAGTCCCAGATGTACCCTCTCCATCTTCCTGAAGCCAAAGAATACTACATGCAAGCCCCCGCTGCCAATTCCAGTTTGACAAAGGTAATGGCAAAGTCCACAGGTACACCAGGCTCCTGACATAACAACATAGCAGTATTAGTAGTACTACCCAGAAATGCATAGTTTCTCCAAATTTGCCCCAATATAGGTATCAAGGGCCGTATGTCTTCACCAGTCCTCCTAACAAATTCTGTTTCTATCATTTAAAACAGATAGCCGGATTCAGGAGTACTCAAGTTTGACATTGAAAAACAATGGCTACAATGTATTTTTCCCAGCCATAGTTTACATAATATTTTAAGGTCACTCCTGGTATATGGCTAACAGCCAACAGTTTTAAAAGAGTTTTTAAAGCATTGTGGGGTTTTTGTAGAATAAATAAAAAGCCCTAAATTTATACTTCATTTTTAATCTTATGTTAAAAACAAAAACATCTTATGGTTCATAGCCATGGGAATGATATGATATTAACAGCAGATTCCTGCTAAGTTTTCTGATTTTACGAGAATGTGTACTTAAGAAAGGTCAGTAACAACAACAGGGAACAACATTGATCCAGGACCAAAATTAAAGACAGGATCACCTCAGAAGAAGATAAATGTTTTAGAGTCTATTGTATCTCCTTTGTTTGACCAATAAAGGTAAGGAAAGACTTACTCTGGAACACCGTTTTTATTTTATCTTTGTTTTGGAATCTAAATTATTTCCACTGTATTTATTTTTGGACATAAAATATGAAATTGGAAAACCAGTTAGAATAACAAGAAAAAAAAAAAACAAGCAAAAGTTACTTGAAAACGTATTGTTCAAATTCTCATCATCCATGCAGATAGGGGAAGATAGTATAGAGCCAGCAGCAGTGATGTGATAAAGGAGACTTATGGTATGGTTTCAGAGGGATGTATTTGAACTCTGGCAGAAAGCTGGCATCCTACATAGCCCCACGATTTCCATGTGTATGTGTGTTTGCATGTATGCATGTTTTCAACTTTTCATAGAAAAATACATATTTCCCAAAATATACAAATATGAGCTATTCATAGTAGATCATAAAGGATCAAAAGTCACAGTGCTGAATTCTGGTTTTAGCCAATTAATGTAGCTGGAAATCTGTCAGCCACTTCAGCAAGGGATTGAGTTGCTTTGTCCAAACTCTAGTCCTTTTTCTCCAATGGCAACCATTTAGGACAGGGTTTCTCAACCTTATCACTGTTGACATTTCAAGTTGCATAATTCTTTGTTGTGTGAGGCTGTCCTGTGCATTGTAGGATGTCTAGCAACATTCTTGGCCCCCACCCACTAGAAGCCATTATCATGCCCCCTTCCAGGTGTCACAACCAAAAATGTCTTTAGACACTGCCACATGTCCCTCGTGGGCAAGATCTGCCCCAGCTGAGAATCACCGATTTAGTGAAAAAGAAAAGAAACTCTTATGTCACATCATGCAGAAAAAACATAATTCCAAGTGGATTAAATAACTCAAATGTCTAAAAGAAAAATCGTAACTACTAGAAGAAAAGATAGTATATTTTCATAATATTGTTTAAAATACAGTATGTTTGGGAGTTATCTAATTGAAGATGATGTTCCTAAGCAGCACTTGACATGCAAAAGCTCTAAGGGATTGGACTGTATGCAAATTTAAAACTTCTGTTGGGTAAAAGATGCTATAAGTAAAGCTAAATTATAAATCACAAGGTAGGTGAAAGTATTTGGAACATACTGTATATTCTCAAATATTAGACGAGGCTTATTCTGTTCACAGAAAAAATTACTGCCGAGAAAAGTAGAACCCATGTATGGGAGGCCTAATACAGCTTTCTTCTATTGGGGTGTTTCTCAGTGCTTAATTTTAAAAAGCAAAATACCATTTTGAGAACATACCAGATTGCTCCTTATTCAGGGTTAATTTTAAATAATTATAGAGATCACCTGATATAATTTTCCAAAAGTGAAAAGGAGAAGAATAACAAAAATATATTAATTGTGACTTAACTATCATAATTGTTAGATACAATTATGTTTTTTAAAAAACTCTTAAAAATTATATTACAAAGTAAATATGTGCTCTTGCTCTTTCTCTTCCTCTTCCTTTTCCCTTTCCCTTCTTTTATTTATTTATTTATTCATTCATTTTAAGTTTGAAGTATAATTGACATGCAATATTATATTAGTTTTAGGTGTACAATATAGTGATTTTAAATTTATCTGATCAACACAATAAATATAGTTACCATCTGTCACCATTTAAAGTTATCACAGTATTATTGACTATATACTCTTTTCTGTATATTACATTCCCATGATTATTTATTTTATAACTGGAAATTTGTGCCTCTTAATCCCCTTCACCTATTTCACCCACCTTTCCTACCCATCTCCCCTCTGGCAATCACCAGTGTGTTCTCTGTACCTATGAGTCTATTTCTGTTTGGTTATGTTTGTTTATTTTTTTTGATTTTTAGATTCCACATAAGTGAAATCATACAGTATTTGTCTTTTTCTGTCTGACATTTTATTTAGCATAAGACCCTCTAGGTCCATCCGTGTTGTTGCAAATGGTAAGATTTCATTCTTTTTTACAGCTAATTTATATTTCACTGAATATAGGTACCATGTTTTCCTTATCCATTCATCTATTGATGAGCACTTATGTTGCTTCTATTTCTTGGCTATCATAAATAATGCTGCCATGATGGTAGGGGTGCATATATCTTTTTGAATAGTGTTTTCATTTTCCTTGGATATATACCCAGGAGTGGAATTTCTGGATCATATGGTAGTTCTATTCTTAATTTTTTGAGGACCCTCCATACTGTTTTCCATAGTGACTGCACCAATATGCAGTCCCACCAACAGTGTACAAGGGTCCCCTTTTCTCCACATCCTTGCCAACACGTTATTTATAGATTCTAAAATAGCACTTGCCAGCGCCAGTGTCCTCGTGGTAGACCGAGCTTCCAAAAATGGGTGCCGCCAGTGTCTGTGTCCCCAGGGGAAGTCACAGTTGCCTCCTACTTCTTTGGTCTGTCTTCTCCCTATGTCTCTTCACATCCTCTTTCCTCTTTGTGTAGCACTGTGTCCAAATGTCCCGTTTTCATAAGGACACCAATCGTATTGGTTTAGGACCCACCCTAATAACCTCAGTTTAACTTGATTACCTCTGTAAAGACCCTATCTCCAAATAGGGTCACATTCTGAGCTACTGGGTGTTAAGACCACAACATATGAATTTGGGGGGGCACACAATTCAACCATAAGAGTACCCATCAATTTTCCCCTTTCTTTTGTTATAATAAAGTACATATCCTTCCTGCTAAGAGTGATAATTTTATGATGTTCTGGACACATGCTATCCTGCCTTTTTAGTAGGCTCCTCCATTTATCATGTCCTCTCTTTCCTGTATTTTTAACTATTCTTTCCCAACTGGATTATTTCCATTTTCATTTAAACAGATTCAATCTCCAGTGGCCAGAAAGATGAGAAAGAAAGCCCTATATATATTTCTAATTCTCTTAGGAACTAAATTACTTTTTTTACTCCTTTGCCACCATTCAGGTCCAAGCTACTGTCAGTCTCTCACCTGCACCATTGACATACCCTCCTAAATGATCTCTGATCCACACTGACCTGTCCCGCCTAAAATCAATTCTCCATGGGGCATCTAGAGTGATTTTTCCAAAACATAATTTTGACCATATCTCTCCCCTGCTTAAAGCCATAAAATGTCTTCCCATTGCCTTTACAATGCAATTCCAACTCCTTAACATGGCTTATAAAGTCCCCCTGCCACCATGATCTAGCTCTTACAAACCCCTTCAGTTTCATTTCTCACCACTTCATTCCCATTCTACATGCCAGGCAACTTAAACTCTTTCAGCTGCTTGACTGTACCCATTTTTCTATCTCCTCTTAAGGTCCTTGAACATGCTGTTCTGTCTGTTTGGAATAGAAATAGAATATAAATCCTCCACTTTTCACCTAATGCCTATTCATCTCTTGGATCTCGATTTCACCATTATATCCTCTGGGAAACATTTCCTCACTTCACAGACTTAATTTGGTTTCCTTAGTTATATGCTCTCCTATCGCTCTATATGAGGACTTCTTACACAGTTGGAAGTAACTACGTACTGGCAACATACTCAGTGTTTGTCTTATCCACTTACCTCTAAACCTTATGAGCTCAAGGAATGTGTCTGGCCTCATCATTATGTGCTCCGGTTTTTAGCCCAGTATCTGGCCCAGAGGTAATGGTCAATAAATACTTACTCAGTAAATATTACAATTGTAATTGCTTAATATTGGATTCTTCCTTAAGCAGTTAGCAAAGTACAATACCTGATATAGAGCAGATGTTTAATAAATAGCTCTTGAATGAATAATAAAATACTAATCATAATAGTGATGTTAACAGGAAGGCCTAAGAAACAGAGAAATTTAGACAACATATTTTAGGATAAAGAAACAGGAAAAAGATACCTGACCTTCAAAATTGTACTCTGTCATATGAGTTTCAAATATTAGCCCCCAGGTTGCTTTTGGTCTTCTGAGTTTGTTCTTGGGTGCTTGAAAATTCAGAAATGTCTAAATTTTGTGTAACCACATTTATAAATATTTTTTTCTGTATACATTTAGGGACTGACTATTAATCAATTTCAAATTCTTCTACCACAGAGTAATCTATATTCCAAATTTGGTGAGAAACTAAGAAAGGAAACTTAAGAAAGGAAATTTCCTTAAGAAAGGAAACTTAAGAAAGGAAATTTCTTTACTCTGATAGTACATTCTAGTTGACATGGGCTCCACCTTCTATCAAACAGATAATTAAGAGGTCAGAAAATCAGGAGGATGTCCATGATTATTATTATTTTTGTCCTCAGGACATTCTCATATCACTGTACTCCATGTAGTCTTCAAGCGTTGTGCATATAGCCAAGCAGTAATCCCTTCAAAGCAGAGAACACTAGAAGAAGTGATGATGTTTTGTATCCCTTCAGAAGTCGGAATAGTGCTATGGATTAAGGCTAGATATGAAGAAAACCTAGAATGAACCCTTGGGAGATCTGACCAACTGCAAAATATGTTCATGAAGAAGCAGCAGCGGCTTCCACTAAATAATGACTTCTAGCATTCCTGGGTAAGCTGTTGTTTTAATTAACACAGATATATAAAGTAAAATGAAGAAGGCCAATATCTCCTTTTAAAATCTGGAAGTCTGCTGCCAGCATAAAATTAAACTCAAGAACAAATTTAAATTTCCATGTTGCTATTCCTTAGTATTGGGATCCTTATTTAATTCAATTCTTTATCTATATATCTACCCAATAATCTATGGGCACTCCAATTTTTATTTATAAATTTTCACATTTATCTCATTAAATTCATATATATATATATATATATATATATATATATATGAAATACACACACAGACACACACATATACTGGGAATAAAATCATGTTATCCTAGTATCCTAGGTCTTCTACCCCTTCATTACCACAAGTCAAGGTCAAGTTGGGTCTCACACAACCAGAATAACATTTGACCTCCCTAGATAACCTTAATTCCATCAACAGGTGTCAAGGAGAGAGTCACACACCCTTGGGATAAATCTGCTTTTCCTCTGATAGGGATACATTATGAGCCTTGCACAAGATAACTTTTTCACCATCACCTGCACGGATCCAGGGATAGACCCAGACACCCCTGCCTCCCTGTACTTTGGAACCCACACTCTCACCTGCCTTGAATCTACCCAGTCTCATTGAGTCCCTTACCCTTGCAAGAACCCTAGGCTCATATCACCCCTAATCTTCCACACTCTAATCTCTACTAAGTCTTTGCACATCTCTTCTTTTATCTTTGTTAACTCCTCCTTTACTTCTGAAACACATCCACTGTGCCTTCTGCAACACATGGTCCATCAGGCCCAAAATGTCTGACACACTCAATCTCTTTGACTTTTTCCATCCTCCAAGGAAACTGCTGCAGCCTTTTCAAGTGATGGCCGTTTCCTCTTCCACACCTATCCTACTACTGGGGCTGGAAGTGCAGTAGATGTCCTCCATGTTCCACATTTCTGGTTCCCAATAAATCATTCTCCCTCTGTCTAGCTCAAATAACCCAGCTTTGATTTTGATGTTATCCTATTACATTGCCTACAACCTCTTCTTGTTGCTGTCATCTACTTTCCTACTCATTTAAGATTGTGATTCCCTGACATTCTCTCTAGCACTACTCCTGCCTTAATCAGAGCAACTTAAAAATGCACGTAGAGAATTCTTCCAGCCCTTTAGCTTTAACCTCCTTTTCTCCAATAGTATTACCAACCTACCACAATACTCTCCCCTATGATCATACCTGTGACTTGTGCTGTCCTATATGTTGGTCACTAGGCACATGTGTGCAGCATTGGAAATATGGCTAGTCCAAATTGAGATGTACTGAAAGTATAAAACACACACTGGATTTCAGAAATTTAGCATAAAAAATGTAAAATATCTCAATAATTTATATTAATGTTTAAATGATAATATTGGGATATTTGCATTAAATAAATATTTCTTTAAATGTGGGTACTAGAAATTTGACAATTACGTTTCTGACTCATATATTTCTATTGGGGAGCTCTGTTGTAGACATCCCCATGACCAATAACTGCAAAACTTTCATGGTCTCAGTTTAATACTTGATCCTCTCTGACAACCAACCCCTACCTTTCCAGCTTTCTCCCTCTAGTATACCACAAGGACCTCTGATCCATGGATCTTTTTCCTTTCCCACTCTTATTCATATCCTCGATGTCTTCTCTTTATTCCTTTTCCAGTTTAAATGTCACAATCAATCACTGTGTTTCCTTCTATACATCCGCAACTCTCTTGCCCTTCTTTCAGCTTGAGTTAGTTGCTTGGTGAGACCACAACCTTGGTTAAAACAATGTTCCACCTGTGTTCTCCTATACTATGTCACTGAACATGTTTGGAGATAAAGCACAGCCATGCTGACTGGTCTCAATTTAAATTCACGGCCATAGTCCTCTTATCCAGTGGTCCTCAAGTTTTGGTGTGCAGCAGAATTTCCTGGGGGGCTTATTGAAGTACACATTTCTGGGCCCCACTCCCATGGTTACATATTTGGTGGGTCTGGCATGGGGCCCAAGAATTTGCATTTCTAGCAAATTCTCAGGTGATGCTGACCCTGTTGGTCACAGAACCACACTTTGAGATCCACTGCTTTAACAGGCCCTAAATGCTGCGCATCCAACTTACCGTATTTTCCTCTGTCCTTTCACTCTCCCATTTTCCCAAATAATTTATACCTTCTCTTCTCTCCAAACCTTCAGAGTTCACTCTCATCCTCATGCTAACTGATATCTTTGCTTCCTACTTCACTGAGAAATTTGAAAAACCAACCAGAAGAGAACTTCCACATTCTCTCACAACGATGCCACCTTCCTGTTAGCAGCTGTACTCATGTACTCCTCCTCTAGTCTGTGTTTGTAGATGAATCTTCCTTGCTACTATCTCAAGCCAGTTCTTTTTCATGTGAAACAATTCCTATTCCTTCTCATCCCTAAATACATGGTTTCAGCCATTCCTCCCTCCTTGTCTTATATCAACAAGTCGTCTTCTTTCTTTTCCCAATAGTATACAAATGTACTATTTCTCACACACTAAAAGAAAAACCTCTCTTTATCCCAATTTTTCACCAGCCTCTGCTCCAGTTCTCTGTTCCCATTTACAGAAAAATCTCCAAAATGATTGCTTGTATCCATTATCTCTATTTTGTTTTCTCTAACTACTCTTAAGCCTACTCCAATCAACCTTTCCCCCCTCCATCTACAACAACTATTTTGTCAAGATCACCAATAACCTCCAACATTCAATTCTGGGACCTTATGTTACATGACCTATCATCATCATTTGACTCTGTCATTCATTTCCTGGTGATCTGATACACGTTCTGCACTTGTCTTTCAGGACTCTACACCCTCTTCGTTTTCCTCCCATCTCACTCATAGCTCCTTTTCAGTCCTCTTTGCTAATTTGTTCTTTTCTAAGGTTGTCACAATGAAGTACGAGAAGGTTCATTTCTTGGTCTTCTTTTCCTCTTTATCTACACTTAAACCCTTGGTGACCTTATCAGTTTCCGTGACTTTAAATGCCATCTAAATGTTTCTGAGCCCCAAATTCATAACTTCAGCCTAAATATCTTTTCTGAACTTCACAAATATTTATCCAACTGCCAACCTGACATTTCCTCTTGGATCTCTAAGAGACATCTCAAACTCAACATGTTCAAAACTGAACTTGTTATCTTCCTTCAGCCAAAACCTATTCCGACTACTGTCTTACTATGAGTTGATCATGGCTCCATCCTTCAAGTTTCTCAGCCCAATAATGTTGGCATCATCCTTGAATCTTTTATTTTTTTTAAATCTTACATCCCACATCCTACCCTACTAGAAATCCTATTGCCTCTACTTTCAAAATGTGTACAGAAGCACTACTCTCACCATCTCCACTGTTCTTACACTGGTCTAAGCCACCATCATTATTTGCTTGAATTACTGTCCTACCCTAGTAACTACTTCCCCTGCCTCCACACTTACCTCCATGTAGTCCATTCTCTATAAAAGAAGCAAGACTGAGACTTTTAAAATACATAATATGTATTATGCAACTCCTCTGCCCAAAATCCTTCGATGGCTCCCCTGTCCACTCAGAGTGAAAACCAACATTCTTATAATGGCTTAATGAGGCCCTACATGGCATAGCACTTCCCTAACTCCATTACTTGTTTCTCCCCTTTTCTCAGTCTGCTCCAGCTACACTAACCTCCTAGTTGTTCCTTAAAAGAGCCAGGTATTCACCAACTGCAGTGACATTGTTCCAGCATATCTCAGTCAACTATAATAATACCTGATACACAGTAAACACAATAAATATTGTTGCATATACAAATGAAAAGAGTTTTTGAGTTAAAAGAAACAACATTCTGAAAGCTTCTAAAGCCAGGAAACAGCTTGGCTTTTCCAAAAGGGCATGTGGAAACATAAAACTGTAGTGTCAGAAGGAGTCTCATCACTCGGGTCCTGCAGTCCATGGTAAGGTTATGGAGTTTATTCTAAGTACTGGGAAGACATTGAAGATATTTGACATGGAATTTACATGCTTCCATTTATATTTAATAAGGATCTACTGACAGCTCTATGGAGATTTGACTATGGTTTGATAAGGCCAAAGCAGGAAGACTAATTAACAGCCTATTACAATGATCCAAATGAGAGAAGAGAATGGCTTGGTTTATCAAGGTGGTACTAGTGGAGGTGGAACAAAGTGGATGAGTCTAGGCAATTTTTTAAATGGTCCAAATAAAACCAGTTTGTTGGTTTTAAAGTTTTAAAATAAAGTTTTAAAAATTTGATTTTGAGGCATGAGGCCTTGAGTTATGATTATTAAGTTTAAATTATTAAAAACTTCAAAAACTTATCACAATAAAAACATTGAAGTGCATTTTTTCTACTTTGAAGTTGGCCATGAAAGATAAGTCAAAGTCATGAGTTTGGAGTATCAAAACTGTAATCTACATTATGGAAACTCCAGCAGATTTTAAAGGAAATGCGTAAGGCTGTTTGAAAGAGTACTCCATAAACAACACGGGGGTTTTGGGCTTCCTTAAAGATTCTCTTAATTGGTTCTCACAGATTAATGGTGTTTTTGAAGTGATTTGGGTGAAATTATTCCTGTTCCAATGAACCATTTTTTAATCATTTCAATTCCTACCATATTAGTTGACTATAGAACAAGGACTCTACTGTTTTTCCAATTTAAATGAAATCCAGTATGTAGATGCATTGTGAAGTTTTCCTGGGAAATGCTTTAAAACTTTCACCTTTATAAGGCCCTGGAAGCTTCCTTTAAATCTGCCTTTCCTCACTATACAGAATGTCGATGCCGTTGAAAGGTTTACAAGAAAATGGGAGCAATTTCCTGCTCCTGTATAATAACAGCTACCACTTATTTAGCACTATATACCAGGCACTGTGCTTAGTTCTTTTCTTTTTCCTAACACAGCTTTATGACATAGGTATTATCATTATCAACATGTTATGGACAAAGATCTAAGGCTCAGAGAGAATAAGTAACTTAAACAAGGCCACACATTCTAGATGGTGGAGTTGTGATTTGAATCCAAGTCTAACTTGGCCTGTTTTCTTCTCACAATGGACATTTCAATAAAATCTTACAATTCAAGAACCTTTCTATAAGTATACTTTTCACACAGATGGGAAACAGAATTTATTCACATTAGGAGGAATCGTCCTATTTTGTAGCTTCCCACTGTAGATCTTCCCTGTGCAGGTAACCACCTATCCTAATATTTGAAAATATTATCCCATGTATTTTTCTCTCTTGAAAATGCCTTATTCCTCTGTGGTTCTTTGATCATTAAAATTAGACTTTGAGGGTAATTTTTCTATGGAAGGAAGAACAAGAATGAACTTAAATAGAATAAAGAGTCAAAATCTTTTTGCCCTTTGAAGATTTTCCCATTATTCAAATCCAAGAGAATGAAAGATTTCTTCCTTTGATAAACTTAAGTCATGTAATATACGATAGATACCTAGGGCTTCCTTGCCAGTTATATCTTAAGAAATAGCAATTGTATCAGCCTAAATTCTACTATCGATTTTCAGTATAATGTCCTCCACTAGTGGTGGAATGAAACTTATGACCGTATCTGAAAAACAGAAGGAAATACTTACGAGGCTGGATAATGTAGGGTCAAACCAAACCCTACCAAATTCATAGCCACTGAGGGTGTATGAAAATCCAAATCAGATATAAATTATATTTATAGTATATTTACTTTACTCAACTGATTAGCAAAGAATATAACCCTTACATTGTGCTCTAGCTATTATTTTCAGTTTTTAGGTAATTTTGTAGTCCAGTGATAAAACTCTGAATGGGAATTTGTAACCTAGAGTTCCACCTGGAGTTCTAACACAAGATATCAAGTAAATCACAGCTTCCCTGAATTTCAACTATTTCTAATGGATGGTGCAAAATCTCTGGTGGGAGGAATGTCAATGCTTTTGAAACATTTTGAAGGAAACATGTCCTATAAAAATGTTTTCTTATATCATTATTACTCATGCCAGAAAAACTTTTATTTTTCTGTCCTTGTAATCCTTATATTGGTATCCCACAAGCCTTTTTAAAAATACTTGGTGATGCCGTATAATGTTGGATTTCAAGTTGTTACATTTCAGAGCACTTTCTGAGAACTATCATCAATTAACACCTTTTCAGGAAGAATGTTTGTTAGTTACCTAATCAGTTAAAATGACATCTTTCTCTAAACAAAGTTTAAAAAGGCACACATACCAATAGTTCTTTGTTTGTTTGTTTTTGTTTATTTGTGTGTCTGTCTTTCTGCTCACCCAAACATGACTAAGTATAGATACAGCCTCTGCTCTCTTTCACTGACCAAACAGAACTCCTTCCAAGAAACTGTCCAAGTAGAATTCATGACCTTGCTCTTTCCCTCACGAACAATAAGATTTGTTTTCTCTGATTCTCTGGTTAGTCTGGGTAAACATTTTATTTTTAATAGACAAAATGTGTGTCTAAGATCACGTCTTCATTTTTCATTATATTTCTGCATAGATTTAAAAAAATTTTTATTGGAGTATAGTTGCTTCACAACGTTCTGTTAGTTTCTGCTGTTCTTTACTTAAATTAGCTTTATCTCTTTTTACTGGTGGTATTACAAGTAACATGTAAGAATGTTGGGTAAAGAAATTTTTTCAGACACCAACGTCACTGTTATTCATAAAGTGAGTTCTAGTTTCCTTTACAAAATACATTTACAAAAATCTGTTATTTCGAATAGCATGCTGCAGAACTAGGCATAATGGGATTAACTACTTATCTGGGTGGCTACTATAATTACTTCTCTTTTATAAATATATTCACTAGCTTGATATACCAGTGTGTTATTCCTCACTACTGCTGTATATCCAACATATGTTGGACATAATTGGAGATCCAGGGAGATGGGGACTCCATGACCTGTACTGTCACTGGCCATTGCAGCAGGGAAAGGTAGCGCTGAAAATTTTACACCTGCTCTTCTATGCATTATACCAGAAGCAAGACAGAGCAGTTCTTACAGCCAATGGCCCAGAACTTGTTGTATGACCCTGCCTAAATTGTTGAATGTTGAAAAGAATGTTGGATGTTGAAAAGTTTAGTACTGTATATGTCACAAAGGAAATAAGAGCTGGACATTAGTGAACTCTGTGATGTCTATCACAGGCACCTTTGACATATTACAAGGTCAAAGGAATTTCTTCAACATTTAGTGCATACACAACCTAAAGTATGGCCCGTACTACCATCGAAACCATGGACGCTGCTAAATCTCACGTTCACTCATTCAACAAATACTTATGCAACAGTTACCATGTGCCAGGAATGGTGCTGCATGATGGGGATACAACAGTGGAAAAACACAATCCTTATCCTCATGGAACTTAAAGTATGGGAAGAGAGAAAATGAACAACCATTGCATGGGCCTGTGAAAATTCTGAAGCAAAAAGGATGGAAACTTAGTGTTTAAATTTCAGAGTGCAAATTTATCGAGGAGAAGATTTTAGAGGGCATCCATTAGATAAACTGACATTTCAGTAAAGCATGTAAATGAAAGATGAGGTTAAAAGAAAAGAATTGAAAGTGGAATTAGATGGGACAGGCAAGGTTCAAAGATAGCTGAGGAACTTCTGGTTTAAAATGGTACCTGCCTAGCAGATTTGAGGCAGCCTCTCAAATATCCTTACTCAAATGCATATGAAAAGGCTCTAAAAAAGCATAAAAACTCAAAACAACACTAAAACATAAGACTAATGGGCAAATAATGATAACACTTATAGGAATTTTCACCAACTATAAGGCAGATGGACTCATAACAAAAACAATAAAACCTAACCAAGTTTTACCTCATAAAATAGAGCCTGCTTAATGTGCTTAATAAAAGATAGAAAGTGCTTCTTCCCTCCATTAATGACTGACCCTTATTCAGAATCATGGGGTCTGTACAACCAGTACCTTAAGCCACAATCACTTTATTACGCAGATTAAATTTTTTGAGGCAATAAAGAATATAATGAATCAATCACATAAACCTAGCAGCCATGTAAAACACAGGATTGAGGTACTCAAGTCTGAATGCAGAAGAAAAGGACAGAGACAAAAATTATAGAGAAGATAATAGACATGGGAAGTAGAGGACAGACATACATTATACAGATACTCTTTTTTACTAAAAAACAAACAAACAAACAAAAAAGCTCCCAGGTACCAGGTAAAATGGAAAAGAATTAACAAACAATAAATAAAATAAACACAATCCAAGCAGAACACTTTCTGAAGTCACAAAAATAAGCAACAAAAACAATAAACGCATAATACAGAGATTGAAATGTTTAATCATGTTTTTGGCAAAATCATTATAAAAGTTCTACACACAAACAGATCTTGACATGAACTTGAAATTGAAATGTTTGTGGAAAAATACAGGTTGCCCACAATTGGACATAAAGTACACACACTCCACCTCAACAAGCTAGGGATATTTCTAAACAGTTTGAAGATAAAACTTTGTGATCCAAGAATTAAATACACAATTAGGTTGTGCACCATGACTGAGGGGAAAAAATATGATATTCAGATATATAAGTGCTCAGAAATCATGCTCCTCATATACGCACTGGAGAAAAGGAAAAACAAAAACAAAAACTCAAAGATGTGCTACACCTGACCTAAATGTGAAACAAAATTAAGAGCTCAAAAACCAGAACATAAGGGTTTAAAAAGGGTTGGTTGTAAAAAGAATAAAATATCTAGGAATAAACCTACCTAAGGAGACAAAAGACCTGTATGCAGAAAATTATAAGACACTGATGAAAGAAATGAAAGATGATACAAATAGATGGAGAGATATACCATGTTCTTGGATTGGAAGAATCAACATTGTGAAAATGACTATACTACCCAAAGCAATCTACAGATGCACTGCAATCCCTATCAAACTACCACCGGCATTTGTCACCGAACTAGAACAAAAAATGTCACAATTTGTAGGGAAACACAAAAGACTCCGAATAGCCAAAGCAATCTTGAGAACGAAAAATGGAGCTGGAGGAATAAGGCTCCCTGACTTCAGACTATACTACAAAGCTACAGTAATCAAGACAGTATGGTACTGGCACAAAAACAGAAATATAAATCAATGGAACAGGATAGAAAGCCCAGAGATAAACCCACACACATATGGTCACCTTATCTTTGATAAAGGAGGCAAGCATATACAGTGGAGAAAAGACAGCCTCTTCAATAAGTTGTGCTGGGAAAACTGGCCAGGTACATGTAAAAGTATGAAATTAGAACACTCCCTAACACCATACACAAAAATAAACTCAAAATGGATTAAAGACCTAAATGTAAGGCCAGACACTATCAAACTCTTAGAGGAAAACATAGGCAGAACACGCTATTGACATAAATCACAGCAAGATCCTTTTTGACCCAGCTCCTAGAGAAATGGAAATAAAAACAAAAATAAACAAATGGGACCTAATGAAACTTAAAAGCTTTTGCACAGCAAAGGAAACCATAAACAAGACCAAAAGACAACCCTCAGAATGGGAGAAAATATTTGCAAATGAAGCAAGTGACAAAGGATTAATCTCCAAAATTTACAAGCAGCTCATGCAGCTCAATAACAAAAAAACAAACAACCCAATCCAAAAATGGGCAGGAGACCTAAATAGACATTTCTCCAAAGAAGATATACAGATTGCCAACAAACACATGAAAGGATGCTCAACATCATTAATCATTAGAGAAATGCAAATCAAAACTACAATGAGATATCATCTCACGCCGGTCAGAATGGCCATCATCAAAAAATCTAGAAACAATAAATGCTGGAGAGGGTGTGGAGAAAAGGGAACCCTCTTGCACTGTTGGTGGGAATGTAAATTGATACAGCCACTATGGAGAACAGTATGGAGGTTCCTTAAAAAACTACAAATAGAACTACCATACGACCCAGCAATCCCACTACTGGGCATATACCCTGAAAAAACCATAATTCAAAAAGAGTCATGTACCAAAATGTTCATTGCAGCTCTATTTACAATAGCCAGGACATGGAAGCAACCTAAGTGTCCATCATCGGATGAATGGATAAAGAAGATGTGGCACATATATACAATGGCATATTACTCAGCCATAAAAGGAAACGAAATTGAGTTATTTGTAGTGAGATGGATGGAGTTAGAGTCTGTCATACAGAGTGAAGTAAGTCAGAAAGAGAAAAACAAATACCGTATGCTAACACATATATATGGACTCTAAGGGGAAAAAAAAAAAAAGGTCATGAAGAACCTAGTGGCAAGACGGGAATAAAGACACAGACCTACTAGAGAATGGACTTGAGGATATGGGGAGGGGCAAGGGTAAGCTGTGATAAAGTGAGAGAGTGGCATGGACATATATACACTACCAAACTAAAATAGATAGCTAGTGGGAAGCAGCTGCATAGCACAGGGAGATCAGCTCGGTGCTTTGTGATCACCTAGAGGGGTGAGATAGGGAGGGTGGGAGGGAGGGAGATGCAAGAGGGAAGAGATATGGGAACATATGTATATGTATAACTGATTCACTTTGTTATAAAGCAGAAACTAACACACCATTGTAAAGCAATTATACTCCAATAAAGACATTAAAAAAAAAAAAAAGTTTACCTTCCCAGACCACCTTATCTAAAATTTTAATCCAACTCCTCCTCATGCTCCCAACACCAATATTTCTTATGTTCCTTTCTGGTTTAATTTTTATTTCTTCGTAATTATCATACTGACACCCTCAAAATTTTTTTTTCATCTTGTTTGTGGTTTGCTTCCCACACTTCAATGTAAACCCCATGATGGCAATGATTTCTGTCTGTTTCCTCTGCTTCTACTGTATCCTCAGGACTTTAAAAAGTATGAGGTACGTAACAACTACTTAATAAATATTTGTTGAATTAAATATCGAATGCATTTCTAATTCATTCATTTATTCAACAAATATTTAGTAAGCATCTATTATGTTCCAGATAATATTCTAGGTATTGAGGATACAATGGATAACAAGACTGATATTATTACTGCACTCAAGCCACTTATATTTACATGTGCAAATAAGTCAGGTAAATAGACATTTACAGTATAATGCAATACAAGAATATGATAGGTAGCAGTAAACAGAAGTAACTGTGGAGGCACATTAGATCCAGTCTGTGGGGTCAGGGGACACTTCTAAGACCTCAAGTTAGTTAGTGAAGAAGTTAATCATGTGGATTTCTAAAGTAGATCATTTGAATTAGGGGCTGGCCAGCCTTTCTCTGTGAAGAGCCAGACAGTAAGTATCTTAAGCTTGTGAGTCACATATGGTCTCTCTCACAGCTACTCAAATTTACCCTCCTAGCAAAAGCAGTCACAGACACTGCAGGAAAAAATGGGCATGGCTCTTTGCCAATAAAACTATAATTACAAAAACAGGTGGCAACAAAAACTGAATTTTGCTGACTCCTAATCTGAACCCATGGATTTCAAATTATTTTTTAATTAATAGAACCTTTTGTTTATACACATTTTATGTGGAATACCAATATCTAATGAAACAAAATTAGAATGGTCTTGGTTAAAACTGGGGTAGGAATATAGAGATCTTTATCTTCCTTTCCAAATGAATAGAGAAATAAGAGTAGGCTCCCATCTACAGGATACAAATTATCCACTTCTTCATCTTTTTTTCTTGCTTGGCTTCCTCCCCATCTCTCCATGAATAGTTGGGGCCAATGAGACTTTTCTCACTGAAATAATCAAACCTAGTGAATTTGATGTTCAAAAACAATAACCTGGACGAACTTATCCAGGATATTCTTAAAGATGATGCTACGGATTGAGTTGTGTCCCCCTAAAATTCATATGTTGAAGGTCAAACCCCAAATGTGACAGTATTTGGAATACAGCCTGTAAAGAGATAATTAAGGTTAAATGAGGCCATAAGGGTGGGGCCCTGATCCAATAGGATTAGTGTCCTTATAAGAGACACATGAAAGAGTTCACTCTCTCTACCTGTGCATGAACCAAAGAAAGGCCACGTAAGCACACAGCAAAACAGGATGAGAAGTCTCACCAGAAATCAACCATGCTGGCATGGTGATCTGAGACTTCCATCCTCCAGAACTTGGAGAAATAAATTTCCATTGTTTAAGTCAACCAGCTATAGTATTTTGTTATAAGAACCTAAGTAGACTAAGACAGAGGCTCTTCAAAGAAAAGCTGAGCTGGAGTTCTCTATCATATTTTAATATCAAAGTCAATCTTTGACTTTTCATAAGCCTTTTTATCCAGCTGCTTCCTGAATACCAGAAATTCCTTTCAAGGCAGCACTTACTGTTTTTATTTTCTTGCTGAGTCACTCAATTAATCCTAATGGTTTCTGACTACCTACTGCTGCCCTAGCTTTTGAGGGGAGCTTGTAAACCCAGTGTGTAAGAATGAGCAGATGTTACTTCAGAGATCATCATTACTCGTTCTGAAGTCGTAGGATGTATTCTTAGTCAAGGAAGTCACCCTTAAACTGCTGCCTGTCCAACGTGTTTTTCTTTCCTAGGCCCATGCTATTGTTCTTTGGGGAAGATGATATAATGAACAGGCAAGGCACATGTGTGACTGCTGACTCTGACTGAGAAACTAGCAGAGCTGAAAGCTAAGTAGATGAATGTAGCAGAAGAGCTTGTTAACAGCCCAGAAGTCACACAGAGGATGCTGTGAAGACTGTCTGGGAGCTGTCAAAGTCAGATTGGTAAGCATGAATAGCATCTTGCTTGTCTTGACATTAGAGCTGCTGTGAATGATCCACTTAATAATACTCTTGGGGAGTCTTTGATAAGCAGCCTGGGCCCTCTAAGGTTTACCTCCATTGAACCTAAAGAAACATTCTGCTAGATCTGAGTGAGCAGGAGATGTGTTTTCTGTGTGATCTGAAAAGTGCCATGTAGAAAGTCATTCACTCCAAGGTCCTCATGGCACATCATTTCTTCACTAGAGGAATGAGATATAGGTATCAGCTTTGATGACAACATAGAAATCCAGATTTCCTACCTCTGTTTGTACTCTTCAGGGTAGGAATTGGAGACCCATGGCCCTAGTCAATGCAATGACTACAGGAAGACTGCAGGAAGATGTTTGGAAGGCCTAACTGTGACCCCAACTCTCTTTATAATTGTGTCCCCAAACTCCTGAGGAAGTCAAAAGTTGCAGGTGACATAGAAGACCTGGTGGTAAGGTAATAACACAGAGTGCTTGCCAAAAAAGATAAGAAATCATGTGCCCAAGTGAGGTATTTCCTTTTCAAAAAGCAGCCTCCTCTGGAAGTTTAGACTTCTGACACCAGTGTTGGCAGTGCACAGATAATTGTCTGGAATCCCTTTTGGAAATTAACTTACACTCTATTGAATATTCTCCATGTCAGACATATGTCCTTCTTAATTTGCAATTAGATTATTTGCAGCAGCCAACATATAAATGGAGCCTGTTTTCAATGAATTAGTCAGCTAAGCAAAATTAATAATACTTTAGAACTCAAGATGATATGAGACTGTAAAGTAATGAGACATTTCTTACATGGTCAGAGAATTAGCTCTGATAGGACTTTCCAAAGAGACACCCAAGAAAGTTTGGGGCAAAAGCAGTATAATCAAAATGTATTTGACCTTGAGGTCTAGTCTAAGCAGTAGATCATGTTGGGGAGATTAGAAGGAGCCAAATCTAACAGGACCGTTGAGGTCATGGTAGGGAATTTAGATTTATTCTGAATATAAGGGAAGCTCTTGGCATGTTTTAAGCAGAGGAGTGGCCCACCCTGGATTACTTTTATGCTCTGGTAAAAATGGATTAGAAGGGAGCTGAGTGAATCTGAGTCATGCAGCTGTAGCTGTTGCCCAGGTAAAAGATGGATGGTAGCTGGGTTAGTGGCAATAGAGACTGAGAAAAGTGACCAGAATTAAGAGGTATGTAGGAAATGAAACTAAGAGTTAACACAGCTTAGCATTTATAGCCCTCTCTCTTATATGTCCCTCAATATACACTGGTAACATCATGCCAAAATGCAGATGCACTTGCTGATTATTTGGCTTAACAGAAGGGTAAACCGGAGAGAATGGTTGAGCTGCATACACTGTACGTTTCTATGATTAACATACTTGTTTATACACAGTGGGAGCAACTAGTGATTTGAAAACAGTGGTTCATAAAAGAACATGACTTAGGATATTCCTATCGAGTACTGCAGTTATATTTGAATAGATTTAGCCCATTGTTCCTGATCATTTATATATGTGCAGTCAGATTCAAAGTGAGTTTCAGCTTCCATTTGAGCAGAGTGCTTTTTATAGCGATTACTAATTTGGCAGGATCCACTTTTTGGTGGGAGTTCTTAATAAATTGTTTCTTTGAATGGAAATGGTCCTAATTAATTTTTCTGTGAATTATTCTTCCCTGGTATCAGCTGTTGCTGTGGCACTGGTTCCTTCTCATTATGACACACTGACCTGTTATTAATTATTTCTAGTTAGAAATGCTAACGATATCTCTTGGAACTTTGTTCTGGAAGAGGGAGCCCTAGTTGGAACACAAACCAGCCCAGATGAACCTGTCATCTGCACTGGAAGAAGTTCTGGAAATGCCTCAGCAGCATGGGTCTCATTGTCCAATGGGCAGACCCATATGCCTCTGTACTCTATCCACACCGGGCAGCTGCAGCACCAAAATGAATACTTTCCGTTCATAAAGCCTCATTCATCCAGGTTGAGTTGCTGATTGGAAGGGTATTCTTAGAGATGCCCTACACAGCAAGGTCATTTCATTTTCAGACAAAAATCAGTTCCAATGTTGAAAGGACATTCACAGGGAAACCCACTTGTGAGATTTCAGCTGAGTGCTATCTCAAAGATGATAAAACTATTATTCGATTCAATGGAGAAGAGAAATGAGATAAGATAGTCATTTGGAACCGTATAACAAAGCAACTGGTTATTATTGCTGTTGTACAGATATTTATTTTATTATCAATATAAAGAAACTATATGTGGCAAAAAAAAAAAAAATACTGTGTTTTGAGCCCACCTGGACAGGCAAGAAGAACACATTTCCCCAGTCTCCATGTAGTTTTGTGGGGACCATTTGACTGAGTTCTGGTTAGTGGAAATAGGAGCAGAAGTGATGAGTTGCTTCTACTGTGATGCAGATAAGAGTAAATGTGTCTTCTCTAGGCTGTCTCTCTCACAACTTTGGGCAAAAATGGAAACAAAGCACTCAGTGATGACAGTGGTGCAAAATGGTCATACGAAGATCTTTGGGTCACTAAATAAAAGCAACCATTGGATGATGGTGTGAGAAATGCATCTCTTTTGAACCACTGATGTTTGAGGGGGGGGCTGTTTTTTATCTCAGCTTAATCTGAATAAAACAGTACCTTTAAGTAATCACAATGATAATAGTAGCAGCACCATTTGTAGACCACATGATATGTGTAGCATTGTGCTGAGCACTTGACAAAAGATATTCGTATTTTCTTCACAAACAAAATCTTCCAGGTCAATATCACACTTTGCATTCCAAAAATTAAGAAACAGATGAAGAAAAGAAAACTATTGGTTTGAGGTCTCACAGCTCGTAAGCATGTCACAGTCTACTTGCCTGGTTCTAAATATCATTTTCACTGTACTACAGCTTCCCCTGAGTGCTCATTTGGTTGTTACCATATTTTACAGGCAATTTTTCACTGTTGGAACTTCCTAATGCTAAGAATTCTCAAAGCCTTAGCAAAATGACGGGAACAATCTGGAATAAATGAATGGATTAAAAAAAATACTGAACCAAATATATAAAGGAACATAGTGCCAGATATCTTTCCAATATAAATGCCACTAAAATCCATTTCAGAAACCTATGATCAAGAACAAAATTCTGGATGGTTCCCTCAGCTTTTTTCATCTTAAAAACCACAGCAGCCTAAAGCAGCTGTTCTCAACAGACTGGAAGAGCCCAGCAGACCCACTTAATTTCTAGGAAGCCATCATAAAGGCACGTGGTTCTCCAACTAGCTTTCTGGTGTTCTTGTCACACAGATGAGATGTACACAGGCACTACCACAAGTTGAAAAGGATAAAAAAAATTCACTTGTTTCTGAAAGGGCTACTTTTAATTTAGATAATATTTAGTAGTCCTGACAATGGTCACCACATATGGAAGATAAATTTTTCAGCCTGTTCTATTACGAAGAGAAAATTCATGGTGTGTTGAGAAATTAATAAGTGTATCTAACTAGAATGTTACCTGACATTCTGTGAGATATGTGTAAAGAGATTTGTTTTTATATAAAGTATGAATATAAACTAATAAAGTGGTGTGGTTTTTCCAAATTCTTGTGTGGTTTTCCAATCTGTTTTAGAAGTCACTTCCCATACAAGAGTTCCTAAGGCAATTTGAGCAATGGCACCATCATTGGAATATGTGCATATTCTCCCAGGGGGACTACTTAGAAGGATAGCACTCATTTAGATGTATAAATTCTGGTTTGTTTGCTTTTAAAATGTCCAGTTATTTTTATTTATGCCTCCTCTATGCTCTTATATATCTCTGTAATGCCTATCTGCAGATTTTTCTTAAAATAAATGTAGTGTTGGAAAAATGCCTTTGAAAGATCAGGTTGGAGACAGTCTTTTCCAATTAATGGAGTCAAGACAGTATTAAAAGTTCCTACTTATTAGAGGTGTATAAGTAGGATTCATGCTGATATAATAGAAAAAATGTTTATACTAGGAGTCAGCCACCTTGGTTCTAGAATTGGTTTGGTCTTGTAATGTTAAGAAAATATGGATAAACCACTTAATAATGCCATCCATTCATCCATTCTTCATTCACTTATTCATTCATTCACTTACCCTACATTTTTTAACAACATGAAATCCTCGCTAGGCTCCAGTCACTTTGAGAGTTATGAAAATTGGTAAAATGTAGTTCCTTCACCAAAAGTGTTTCCAATTAAGTGGATAAAATTCCAAAGCTTTTAA
Organism: Eschrichtius robustus; assembly: GCF_028021215.1. Classification (NCBI taxonomy): domain Eukaryota; kingdom Metazoa; phylum Chordata; class Mammalia; order Artiodactyla; family Eschrichtiidae; genus Eschrichtius; species Eschrichtius robustus. The sequence continues at coordinate 124,280,283 of NC_090845.1, forward strand.
ACTTTAAAAACCCTCCCTATTTACTTCATCAGTGTATTGTGAGAATTTAACGAAAGGGCTTATGTAAAACTGTTTTATGAATTCTGAGTTGCTGTACACATATACAGATATTAACATGAGATCCTCTATAAGAAATATGTATGGCCTTGAAACTGCTGTATTGATACAGAAAATATTTTTCTCCTTAAATGGACATTTTGTTAGTTTCATTTGAAGTACTTGGCAACATTGAGGTGGGACAAAAGGAAAGGAGGAATCAAGATTTGGAACAGACAATGTGGGTGAAAAGATAAGAAAGGAGTTGAGAGGGAGTCACGTTGAAGTCTAGAAGAGGAGTGCTGTGACAAACAGGAGGCTTTGAATTCATCAAGGTGGCCTCTAAGCAGGAGTACGAAAGAACTGGGAGTGAAAGGAAAGGAGGGTGGAGTGGAGTACAAGAGTGTGGGTGGCATAGTTTTTACTCTCAGTCCTTTCTCAAAGACACATAGAAATCATCTTTAATGTGAAAGAGCAAGCTTTAGTTTCTATCTGTCTTAGGGATTATTCACTTGCAAAAAAAACTAGGAACAGAAATCTACCCCAAGAAGAGCAAAGAAAAAAAACCAGATTTACTATAAGGATTCAGGGAATCTCATAGAAATCATTGCAGGAAATAAAGCTGGAATTCACAGAAAACAGAAAATGATCAGGCCATTTCTCTCCAGCATTCTTCCTTCCCATTGCCATTCCCTGTCCCTTTCTTTCCCCCCCCCCCTCTATCCCCCTCCATCTTCTTTTACTCTGAGGCTACACGGTGCCTATTGTCTGCTTCTCTCTCCATATCAGCCTTGTTCTTTTCTCTTTGTAGACTGCTTTACCTGTTTGCTCATGCCTGGTCCCAAGTCTGTGGGGTTTCCTCCATAGTTAAGAGCCTGGACTCTAGAGTCAGGATGCCTGGTTGAAATCTTTCATCTGTTGTTTCAATCTGTGTCACTTTTACTGAAGGGACTTAATCTCTATATTTCTACATTTCCTCATCTGTAAAATGGAGGTGATGAATAATATCTATCTTCTACTGCGTTGGGTTGAAGATGAATTACAGTTGACCCTTGAAGAAGATGGATTTGAACTGCATGGGTCAACTTATACAGCGGATTTTTTTCAACAGTAAATACTACAGTACTACATGAACCGTGGTTGGTTAAATCCGAGGATACAGAGCTGCACTGAATACAGAGGCAGGGAGGATAAGGAGGACAGACTGTGAAGTTATAGGCAGATTTTCAACTGCACAGGGGTGGGCACCCCTAACCCCCGTGTTGTTTAAGAATTAACTGTACATTAAATTATTATATAAAAACACTTAAAAGACTGCCAGACTCCTAATAAGTGCTTCACAAGCACTTTATACCATCATTTAGTCAGTCAGGCTCCCCACAGAAAATTCACTCAGGGTCTTTGGCCAATTACTAACCTTCCAAAGGAGAGACTATCTCTTCAGTTCTGAAACTAACTTGCTATTTGAGCTTGACCAACTCCCTTCCATGCTAGGCATTTCGGTTTCCTCTAAAACAGAGTGAGAAGGCTGGATTTGATGCATTCCAAAAATCCCTGCTAGTATGAAGATTCTGTGATTCGATGAAATGGTTCCCTTGTATTGGACAAACACAGACATGCATTAAATCTCATTTACTGTGTAGTTCCCTTGTAAATAATATACAGTAAACAGCTAAGTTCCAAGAGTAAAGGTAAATCTAAATCACAACAGATATAAATATATTCTCAAGTTCCCCCCCTCCCTGCACCCTACTCTCAGGGGGTTAAAATTAGCTACATTTCTGTGAGGCTTTAAAACATAAGGCATTGATTTGGCACACCAAATACACTCCATAATAAATATGCATTTGCTTAGAAACTGAAGCAGTTTAGATAGGGACTGGTTGGAAGAATGAGAATGGAAAGGGAAATTAGCAAGAACAAGTGAAGGAGGAATAAAGCATTGACAATCTGCATAGCTTTCGTTAGTCTCCATTAGGAGAGCAGAATCTGGCCATGTGGTGATATTATTCCACAAGCAGATGAGATTAGTACAGAGAGGGATAAGTGTAAATAAACAGGACTGTATTTTTCACTTTGCACTGTTTTGTTTCCAAAAGGGAAACATCCCTTCTGAGTAAGACATTTTCTTGCTATACATATAACACCAAAGGATATTACCCACCTTGGCAAACCAGGAAGCAGCATACCAATTAATAAACTGATTAGTGCAAGACCCCACTGTGGAAGGATTTTCTGAGCTTCCAAATTGAAAGCTTTGCCAGTTAACAAAGGGAGATGCTTCACTAGCTAAAACTAAAAGAGGTTCCTTTCTCCAAATGAAGCTTCTAGCTCCACAGGGTTAGGAGGATGTGTGTGTATGTTTGGGTGTGTGCATGTTTGTGTGCGTGTGTGCGTGTGTGTGTGTGTGTGTAGGGGTAGTTGTGTATTCTGAGTGCTTTCTAAAGCATTACCAATTAGAAAACTCAAAAAATATTTGAATTTTCTATAATGCTTTCATCGTAAGAAACTGAATGCTTAAATGTGCTATTCTGTTTCATTTAGTTACTCTGTGATTAGTTATCTTGTCCAAATGAAACAGAACTCTAAACACATGAATAAAAGAGTTCATAAAAAGGTCATGGTTAATGGCTAAATTAAAAGGGAATTTGTTGCAACCATTTCAGTCTAGTTTTGTCTCCTCGTAAATATGTACATAGTATAAGTACCGATCACATATTTAAGTTTACTACATTAAAATATGTGTGGAGAGCAACTGCTTAGTGTGTACAGGGTTTCCTCTTGGAGGGATAAAAATGTTTTGGAACTAGATAAAGATGGTGGTTGCACAAACATTGTGAATATACTAAATGCTACTGAATTGTAAACTTTAAAATGGTTAATTTATGCTACACCTTAGTAAAAATAAATAACAAAAATGTGTAAATGGGTGTTTTTAATAAGTTAACAGTTTCTGTTTTCTTTTGAGTATAATGAATTTAAAGTTTGCAGTTTTGGTCCCTCTGGAAGCTATATCTGGCCCCTGTTGAATGTCTGCCTACAAAGCACACTTTAAAATGGGCTCTCTATAATGTTGCTAATGTCATAGAGCTACTTCCTTTCAAAGTGGCATCGCATCACGTGCAGGATTTCTCTTGTTTCAACCCTGATCTCTTAATGATTACTTTGGTAATAGATGCTGGCTTAATCCAGCAGGGCTAAAGCAACTCAGAGACAGTATATTAGACTGGGAATACTCATTCTGTGACTGACTAGTAGTAAAGGCCAGAGTAAGTCCTATTCCCTTTCTTATACCCAGTTGCCTCATCTGTATAATAAGGAAGTACACTAGATGATCTCTAAGAGTCTTCCTTTTTCTAAAATGAGGGGATTCTGTGGTCTCTATAAACAGCTTTTTAATAACAAGTATTAGAGTGTACTTACTGTAAATATCAACTGCATGCTTGATACAGGGCTTTGGGTCCTAATTAATCGAAAGGCATGGTTCCTACTCTTATTGATTTTAGACTGCTTTTGCAGAACTAAAATAAAACTCTGGGTTGTTTTAGAAACTACAGTGCTGTGGGTGGTTGTAAAAGATAAAGATGAATGCTGACTAGAGGCATGGGTTCTAGAGGGTCTGGAACCTGAGCCGGAATTGGGATGAAACAGAACAATAGGATAGTTTATTAAGAAGATGTCCATTTCCCCTATTGCGTAAATGAGGAAACACAGCTCGTAAGTGATGGAGGTAAGATTTTAACCTTGGTTGATACAATGCCACAGGCTATCAACTTAAGACCTTCCCTCTTGAATTCTTTTAGTCAATCATTCATTCAATTTACAAATATATTTAGAATCTGCTATGTGTCAGATACCAAGATAAGCTCTGAGATAGAATAATATATAGGACATACGTGGTCCTGCCCTGATGGAGCACACAGTCTGTTGGAGTAGATGGAAATTAACAAATAATCATAAAAATGAAAAATCAAAAGCAGTGATAAGCCCTGTGAAGAAACACTTGAGGGTGTTAGAAGAGAATATCAGGACTTATACCATTTATATCTGGAGTTCTTGAGGACTTTCTTAAAGAAACTATATTTATGTGGAGATATGAAGAACAGATATGAGACAGAAGGTAGCCAAGGACGAAAGAAGTGGGAAAAAATTTTCCAGGTAGAAAGAATAGCATGTATAAAGGCGTTGGAACTGATAAAAGCTTCACTCCTTTGAGAAAAAGAAAAGCAGTGTAGCTCAAGTGCAAACAGCCAGGGAGCTAATAAATAAGAATAAATATGGAGAGATTCACATCATCTTTGTGAGGCTACTTGACATTCTATGATATGTTGATAAATACAAAATAAATAGAAGTATATACCATATTCATGGATTAAAAGACTCAATGTCATAAATTCTCCCAAACTTCAATAAAATTTCAATAAAAATCCTAGAAATGTGTCCCTGTGTCTGTGTGTGGGTGTGTGTGTGAGAGAGTGAGAGAGAGAGAATTCTACAAGTTATATGGAAATGCAATGGGACAAAATTTCTAAAGAAAATCAAAATATCATGAGGAAAATCAATGCTCTCAACCCAATAGCAGTCCTTGGATATCAGCATACACAATAAGGAATAACAAAATATGTAAATTATGTACTTTTATGTGTCTGAATTCCTTTGTTCAACATGTTGTTACATGTTTTTGTAGTTTGTTCATCTACACTGCAGTATACTATTTCATTTTGTCATTACACTACATTTATGAATTCTATTTGTTGATGCACATTTGGAAATTTTAACATTTGAGGTCTTACAAATAATGCTGCTATGGACATATTTGTACATGTCTTTTCGTAGAAATATACACTCATTTTGGGGGGTATACATCCAGGAGTAGTACAGCTAGATCTTAAGAGTTTTCATATATTTGGCGTTAGTATATATTCTGGAATGATATGAAGAGCTAATGGACGATCAAAATTAAAGTTTGTTAAACTGACAAGAGAACTTTATCTGCAAATGGCCTGATATTTTATTCTTAGCCTTGACTGCACTCCAGTCTCCTCCTGCTGAGTGACACCAATCGTCTCCATACAAAATAATAAATGGCTGACCCATGAGAATTCCCTATTTTCCTTGGGTTTTCAAAAAATTCTAACCTGTCAATTCAGATTCTCTAAAATACTACAAGTGAATTATTAACTATAACCACACTTGCCATCAACAGGTTGAAGCTGCTTTTCCTCCAGTTTTAACATCCAAACCACTCCATAACCTAGAAATTGGATCTTTAGTTATCTGGAGGCAATATCACTAGGAAACTAATCTTGAACTCTGTTTAAAGTGCCCATACTTCATCCTCCTTACTACTAACACTGCTCCTAAACTCCAGGAGGTCCAACCCTGTGTTCACGTTTCTCCAATTCAAGAGGTATAAGAGATACTCTGAATATAAGTCCATCTCAGTTAGAGACCTGAAACTTAGGCTCTCTCAAGAGCCCCTAGAAGTAGACAATGCACTGAGGTAGATAGCTTTCCCAAGAATTTTGGACCAAGTAGATGACATCATGAGGTAGTCAGATTCTATCCAAGATGTTTTTGAAACAACCAAGACCCTCTAGGATTTCCTTGTCTAATTTCTATTCTTTCCATTTTTATTGTCCTTCTTTGCTGCATCCTTTTTCGTCTCTCTCCTCCAGCATCACCTTTGCTATCCACATAACTCCCACACTGCAACCTCAACCTTTTAATTTTACAACATTTTCTTTAGATTTCAAATATGAAATCATTGTCAAATGATGTGAGCATTTTTTTACTCTTTATAAATTTTATTTTTGACATGTGAATTTCAAAACCCTTACACAATTATAACAACTCAAATAATAGAGAAGCACCCAAAGTAAAATTAAAATATATGATAATATCCAATTTGGTAAGGGTGTGAGGAATGATATTCTCATACAGAGCTGATGGAACTGTAAGTTGGCACATTCACTCTGGAGAGCAATTTAGCAATCAATACCTTGAAGAGTTGAAAATGTCCAAACTGTACAAACCAGGAGTTCCTCATTAGAGAATCTCTCCCTCAGAGGGCGAAGAAACACAAGCAACACTGCTCATTTTATAATTGTTTATCATAGTTAAAAATTGGAAATAGACTGAATGTCCATAAACATGGAACTAGATCAATGACTTGTTGCATATTCATACAACAGAATACTATGCACCTGTGAAAATAAATGAACTATAATGCTTTTCAACACAGATGAATATCACAAACATATTCTTGAGATTAAAAAAGGTAAGTTGAGGAAGGATTTGCAAAATTTGTCATTTATATGAAATTTTAAAAAGAAAAACTACTATATTTTTTCTATGGCTGTTTATGTAAAAAATAAAGACTGGAAGGATACCTTTCAAATTCATACCAGCGCTTATCTGTATGGGGAGTGGGAGAGAAAGAAAAGAGGATAGGGATGGAAGTTAAACAGGGTATGAGTTTTACCTGTAATATTTTAACAGAAGGTGATACAGTCGTTATATTCCTTTTGCAACTCCCAACTATGAGAGAGAGAGAGAGAGAGAGAGAGAGAGAGAGAGAGGGAGGGAGGGAGGGAGGGAGGGAGGGAGGGAGAGAGGGAAAGAGAAGAATATTCACAGCGCGTTATTCTGGACTGTGGATGTATCATTGGCTATTTTATCATATATATTGTTATGTTTTGTTGTTTTATTCTTTTGGAGGAGGAGGAAGAGGAGGAGGCATTAATGATTAATAAAACTATTCTTCCCTCTAATAGACCTCTATCCTAGTTTTGTTTTTTTTTTTTAGCCGCGTTGGGTCTTTGTTGCTTCACATGGGCTTTTCTCTGGTTGCGGCGAGTGGGGGATATTCTTCGTTGTGGTGCGCAGGCTTCTCATTGTGGTGGCTTCTCTTGTTGTGAAGCACGAGTTCTAGGCATGCAGGCTTCAATAGCTGTGGCACACGGGCTCAGTAGCTGTGGCTCGTGGGCTCTAGAGCACAGCTCAGTAGTTGTGGTGCATGGGATTAGTTGCTTCGCGGCACGTGGGATCTTCCCAGACCAGGGTTCGAACCCGTGTCCCCTGCATTGGCAGGTGGATTCTTAACCACTGCACCACCAGGGAAGCCCTCTCAATCCTTTTAGTCACTCACTCACGTATACTCACATATGAATTTCTTTCTGTAGGTGGAGCAATATTTCAACCACCATGGCTCATAAATTATCACTAGCTAGAACTAAGACAATCCATGTGATCAAACTATTTAAGGATCTAGAAATATTCTGAGTGGTTTCCCATGATGGAGGGGCATAGGCAACTTCCTATTAAATGCTATACATGGTTGCCAACCAAGGAAAAAATTGTGTTACCTTATATTGTAATATATTATATATAATATATGTAAAATATATGTATGTAAATATATACCTGAAATCAAAAGTCCATCAGAGTGGTTACATTTGGACTAGAATCTCCTCTCCAACTATGAATATGAATAAGAATTAAACTATCACCTAAAAAGCAGAGGGAATACTGCCATAGGTTAACTGCATTTTAATCCAAACGGCCTGAACAATTTAACTCATCATTAGTCACTGATGATGTGGTCATGTCATCTCAAACTGCACTGACAGAATATAGAATAGTTTGTGCTCTTGTGCAAATGCAAATTATGAGCATTTTGGTGGCTTTTAAGGAGTAAAAAGCCAAGATTGTGTGTTACAAAATAAAAGTTGAATGGTGAATGACAACAGAAGGAAAGAATAATTAGAAAATGAACCTATCCTGTTTCTTTCTAAGTAAGGGATTCTGCCTTGGTTAGGATTACTATAACATGGAAATACTCTAGCTCAGATGGCTTCCCTGATGTGAAGTGCTTATGGAACATCAGTCCATTTCTGCCATGCATATCATTTAAGCCACATCATAGATTATCAAGCACATACTCAAGGGATAACTACTTGCTTATAATGTCTATAGTCTGTTACAAATCATTTAAGTATTATACTATATTTAGCAAATCACAGCACTTGAGTATATTATCAGACTTGTTTTATACTGTATACACTATTAATATGTATTTAATTAAATATTTTCAACAATGAATTTTCTGAGGTTAAGGTGATTTTCAAAATTTCTATGTAAACGTTATTCACTCTAGGGCATTTCATACTTTTTTCAAATGCTTTTTTGACTTCTGTGATCACTGAAGAAAAGTAAATGAGTGATTTAAAAAATATAGTAACTTTTGATTAAATGACTTCTTTCTTTAAATGACTGACCTTTTAAAAGTTCTGCTACCATTATGCCATTTTCCATAATACCTGCTTGACCCCATTCTAATTGTTTTTAAAATGTTAAACACTTAGAAATTTATAAGCCCAACATTTGCAGATTTTATAATTTAATATTATAAATTTAGGTCAGCAGGAGAGATGCTACTACTTGAATTGTAGTGCACTTTTGTGCATACCCTTATCTTTAATACCCAGATGATGTTCTTGAATGTCACATAATAGTGAGATGTGTCTCTGAAAAATTCTAAAATCTGATGCTGCATCAGTAATGTGAAGGTTACATTTTTATAGGGCAGCATCAATCATCTCAAGATCAGTAAACTGAGATTAAAACATGGTTTTTTAAAATTTAAATGAAGTAGCATGCAAATTTTTACAGAACACAAAGGCCAATTTTGTTTTATTAAAGAAGCATTGATATTGTTACCGGGTCTTGGTGCTCAGTCCTGGTGTCAGGCCTGAGCCTCTGAGGTGGGAGACTGGAGTTTGGGACATTGGACCACCAGAGACCTCCCAGCCCCACGTAATATCAATCAGTGAGAGCTCTCCCAGAGATCTTCGTCTCAACGCTAAGACTCAGCTCCACCCAACGGCCAGCAAGCTCCAGTGCTGGATGCCCCATGCCAAACAACTAGCAACACAGGAACACAACCCCACCAATTGGCAGAGAGACTGCTCAAAATCATAAAAAGTTCACAGACACTCCAAAACACACCATCGGACATGGCCCTGCCCACCAGAAAAGCAAGATTGAGCCCCACCCACCAGAACACAGGCACCAATCCACTCCACCAGGAAGCCTACACAAGCCACTGAACCAACCTCAGCCACTGGGGGCAGACACCAGAAATAATGGGAACTACAAACCTGCAGCCTGTGAAATGGAGACGGCAAACACAGCAAGTTAAACAAAATGAGAAGAGAGAGAAATATGCAGCACATGAAGGAGCAAGGTAAAAACCCACCAGACCAAATAAATGAAGAGGAAATAGGCAGTCTACCTGAAAACGAATTCAGAATAATAAGAGTAAAGATGATCCAAAACCTTAGAAATAGAATGGAGAAAATACAAGGGACATTTTAAAAGAGCAAACAAGAAACGATGAACAACACAATAAATGAAATTTAAAATACACTAGAAGGAATCAATAGCAGAATAAATGAGGCAGAAGAATGGAAAAGTGACCTAGAACATAAAATAGTGGAACTAACTCCCACAGAGCAGAATAAAGAAAAAAGAATGTAAAGAATTGAGGACAGTCTCAGAGACCTCTGGGGCAACATTAAATGCACCAACATTTGAATTATAGGGGTCACAGAAGGAGAAGAGAAAAAGAAAGGGTCTGATAAAATATTTGAAGAGATTATAGTTGAAAACTTCCCTAACATCAGAAAGGAAATAGTCAAGTCCAGGAAGCACAGAGTGTCCCATACAAGATAAATCCAAAGAGAAACACAGCTGGACACATATTAATCACACTATCAAAAACTAAATGCAAATAAAAATATTAAAAGCAGCAAAGGAAAAGCAACAAATAACACACAAGGGAATCCCCAGAAGGTTAACAGCTGCTCTTTCAGCAGAAACTCTGCAAGCCAGAAGGGAGTGGCACGACATATTTAAAGTGATGAAAGGGAAAAAAACTACAACAAAGATTACTCTACCCAGCAAGAAGCTCATTCAGATTCGACGGAGAAATTAAAATCTTTACAGGCAAGCAAAAGCTAAGAGGATTCAGCACTACCAAACCAGCTTTACAACAAATGCTAAAGGAACTTCTCTAGGCAGGAAACACAAGAGAAGGAAAAGACCTACAGTAACAAACCCAAAACAATTAAGATAATGGTAATAGGAACATACATATCGATAATTACCTTAAATGTAAATGGATTAAATGCTCCAACCCAAAGAAATATACTGCTTGAATGGATACAAAAACAAGACCCGTATATATGCTGTCTACAAGAGACCCACTTCAGACCTAGGGACACATAAACAGACTGAAAGTGAGGGGATGGAAAAAGATATTCCATGCAAATGGAAATTAAAAGAAAGCGGAGCACCAATTCTCATATCAGAAAAAATAGACTTTAAAATAAAGATTATTACAAGAGACAAAGAAGGACACTATGTAATGATCAAGGGACAATCCAAGATGAAGATATAACAAATGTACATATTTATGCACCCAACATAGGAGCACCTCAATACATAAGGCAAATGCTAACAGCCATAAAAGGGGAAATTGACAGTAACACAATCATAGTAGGGGACTTTTACACCCCACTTTCACCAACGGACAGATCATACAAAATGAAAATAAATAAGGAAACACAAGTTTTAAATGACACATTTTACAAGACGGACTTAACTGATATTTATAGGACATTCCATCCAAAAACAGCAGATTACACTTTCTTCTCAAGTGTGCACGGAACATTCTCCAGGATAGATCACATCTTGGGTCACAAATCAAGCCTCAGTAAATTTAAGAAAATTGAAATCATACCAAGCATCTTTTCTGCCCACAACGCTATAAGATTAGAAATCAATTACAAGGAAAAAACATAAAAAACACAAACACATGGAGGCTAAACAATACGTTACTAAATAACCAAGAGATCACTGAAGAAATTCAAGAGGAAATTAAAAAATACCTAGAGACAAATGACAATGAAAACACGATGATCCAAAACCTATGGGATGCAGCAAAAGCAGTTCTAAGAGGGAACTTTATAGCAATACAAGCCTACCTCAAGAAACAAGAAAAATCTCAAATAAACAACCTAACCTTACTCCTAAAGGAACTAGAGAAAGAAGAACAAACAAAACCCAAGGTTAGTAGAAGGAAAGAAATCATAAAGATCAGAGCAGAAATAAATGAAATAGAAACAAAGAAAACAATAGCAAAGATCAAAAAAACTAACAGCTGGTTCTTTGAGAAGATAATCAAAATTGATAAACCATTAGGCAGGCTCATCAAGAAAAAGAGGGAGAGGACTCAAATCAATAAAATTGGAAATGAAAAAAAAGAAGTTGCAACAGAAATACAAAGCATGCTAAGAGACTACTACAAGCAACTCTGTGCCAATAAAATGCACAACCTGGAAGAAATGGACAAACTCTTAGAAAGGTATAACCTTCCAAGCCTGAACCAGGAAGAAATAGAAAATATGAACAGACCAATCACAAGCACTGAAATTGAAACTGTGATTAAAAATCTTCCAACAAACAAAAGTCCAGGACCAGATGGCCTCACAGGTGAATTCTATCAAACATTTAGAGAAGAGCTAACACCCATCATCCTCAAACTCTTCCAAAAAGTTGCAGGGGAAGGAACACTCCCAAACTCATTCTATGAGGCCACCATCACCCTGAAACGAAAACCAAACAAAGATACTACAAAAAAAGAAAATTACAGACCAATATCACTGATGAACATAGATGCAAAAATCCTCAACAAAATACTAGCAAACAGAATCCAACAACACATTAAAAGGATCATACACCACGATCAAGTGGGGTTTATCCCAGGGATGCAAGGATTCTTCAATATACACAAATCAATCAATGTTATACACCATATTAACAAATTAAAAAATAAAAACCATATGATCATCTCAATAGATGCAGAAAAAAGCTTTTGAGAAAATCCAACACCCATTTATGATAAAAGCTCTCCAGAATGTGGGCATAAAGGGAACCTACCTCAACATAATAAAGGCTATATATGACAAACCAACAGCACACATCATTCTTGATGGTGAAAAACTGAAAGCATTTCCTCTAAGATCAGGAACAACACAAGGATGTCCACTCTCACCACTATTATTCAACAGAGTTTTGGAAGTTCTAGCCATGGCAATCATAGAAGAAAAAGAAGTAAAAGGAATACAAATTGGAAAAGAAGAAGTAAAACTGTCAATGTTTACAGATGACATGATACTATACACAGAGAATCCTAAAGATGACACCAGAAAACTCCCAGAGCTAATCGATGAATCGGGTAAAGTTGCAGGATACAAAATTAATGCACAGAAATCTCTTGCATTCCTATACACTAATGATGAAAAATCTGAAAGAGAAATTAAGGAAACACTCCCATTTACCATTGTAACAAAAAGGATAAAATACCTAAGAATAAACCTACCTAGGGAGATAAAAGACCTGTATGCAGAAAATTATAAGACACTGATGAAAGAAATTAAAGATGATACCAACAGATGGAGAGATATACCATGTTCTTGGATTGGAAGAATCAACATTGTGAAAATGACTATACTACCCAAAGCAATCCACAGATTCAATGCAATCCCTATCAGACTACCAATGCCATTTTTCACAGAACTAGAACAAAAAAATCTTAAAATTTGTATGGAGACACAAAAGACCCCGAATAGCCAAAGCAGTCTTGAGGGAAAAAAACGGAGCTGGAGAAATCAGACTGCCTGACTTCAGACTATACTACAAAGCTACAGTAATCAAGACAATATGGTACTGGCACAAAAACAGAAATATAGATCAATGGAACAGGACAGAAAGCCCAGAGATAAACCCACGCACCTATGGTCAACTAATCTATGACAAAGGAGTCAAGGATATACAATGGAGAAAAGACAGTCTCTTCAATTAGTGGTGCTGGGAAAACTGGACAGCTACATGTAAAAGAATGAAATTAGAACACTCCCTAACACCATACACCAAAATAAACTCAAAATGGATTGGAGACCTCAATGTAAGACCGGACACTATAAAACTCTTAGAGGAAAACATAGGAAGAACACTCTGATATAAATCACAGCAAGATCTTTTTTGATCCACCTCCTAGAGTAATGGAAATAAAAACAAAAATAAACAAATGGGACCTAATGAAATTTCAAAGCTTTTGCACAGCAAAGGAAACCATAAGCAAGACGAAAAGACAATCCTCAGAATGGGAGAAAATATTTGCAAACGAATCAATGGACAAAGGATTAATCCCCAAAATATATAAACAGCTCATGCAGCTCAATATTAGAAAAACAAACAACCCAATCCAAAAGTGGGCAGAAGACCTAAATAGACATTTCTCCAAAGAAGACATACAGATGGCCAAGAAGCACATGAAAAGTTGCTCAACATCACTAATCATTAGAGAAATGCAAATCAAAACTACAATGAGGTATCACCTCACACCAGTTAGAATGGGCATCATCAGAAAATCTACAAACAACAAATGCTGGAGAGGGTGTGGAGAAAATGGAACCTTCTTGCACTGTTGGTGGGAATGTAAATTGCTACAGCCACTATGGAGAACAGTATGGAGGTTCCTTAAAAAATAAAAATAGAATTACCATATAACCCAGCAATCCCACTACTGGGCATATACCCAGGGAAAACCATAATTCAAAAAGACACATGCACCCCAATATTCATTGCAACACTATTTACACTAGCCAGGTCATGGAAGCAACCTAAATGCCCATCAACAGATGAATGGATAAAGAAGATGTGGTACATATACACAATGGAATATTACTCAGCCATAAAAAGGAATGAAATTGGGTCATTTGTAGAGACGTGGATGGATCTAGAGAGTGTCATACAGAGTGAAGTAAGCCAGAAAGAGAAAAACAAATATCGTATATTAACGCATCTATGTGGAACCTAGAAAATTGGTACAGATGAACCGGCTTGCAGGGCAGAAATAGAGACAGAGATGCAGAGCACAAACGTATGGACACCAAGGGGGTAATGTGGCGGGGTAGGGGTGGTGTTGTGATGAATTGGGAGATTTGGATTGACATATATTAATATGTATAAAATGGATAACTAATAAGAACATGCTGTAGAAAAAAATAAAATTCAAAAATTCAAAAAAAAAAAAAAGTAGTCTTTTGTCTCAAGGAGCTTACTTTTGTGTGTGTGCGTGTGTGTGTGTGTGTGTGCGTGTGTGTAGTAGTAGTAGTAGTGGTGGTGGTAGTGGTAATAGTGATGTGTATGGACTCTGGAGTTAGTAAGCTGGATTGGATTGATAGGTCAAACATTTAGTATTCATATGACTTTGGACTTGTTCCCTAACTTTTCTTCACCTTAGTTCTTTGTGTGTAATGAGAGGATATTATTATTATTGAATCATAAGGTTGTATGTGGATTTAAGAGATCACATATGTGGCAGTAGCTACTAGGTGTCCATCAAAATCTAATCAACCTATTTTCACTTAATCACCTATATCCAAATACAGTCACATTCTGAGGTGCTGGTGATTAGGACTTTTATAAATCTGGGGAGACACAATCCATCCCATAACAGTGAATGGCCCCAAATCAACAAATGAAGAACTCTCCAACAATTTGAGATGTAAAAAGCTGGCATGGGCTGTCTTGATAGCTCTCTGCTACTAGAAATGTTCAAGCAAGCTATAATTGATGTTTAAAAGGGAATTATTTTAATTGGGAGAGAGTTTTGGCTAAATTACGTTCCTGCTTTTTTTTATATAATGATAAATGAGTAATTTGAAATTATCCACATACATTATGCTCTGTTCATAATTATGTTTCCTTATGCAACCAATTGGTAACCAATATATTAGTCAAATAAAGCTGTCTGGGTAAATTGATCAGTATAAGAACACATCTGGATATTTTTATAGAACTTTATAATTTACAAACTCCTTTTTATGTATGTCATTTTTAAATTTCACAGTAACACAATTAGTATGATAGAGGAATTATTACTATCTCTTATTTACAGATGTTGACAGAGAAAGAGAGATCAGGAAAATTGCCCCAGATCACTAGCAAATCTAAAGCTCAGATCCACATAAAATTCCTTTTTCTTTCTACTATTCAACCCTGGGTCTATGTGACACTAGGAAAATACAGCAGAGTATCCTGAGCCACAGTTTGCATCTTTCTGAAGCAAACTTTTTTTTGATGGTAGTCAATTAAATCATTATGTTCAGATCTAAATAAACATCAATATATTATGAAGTGAAATGCAATCTCTATTTAAATTTTTAAAATAAAAAAGATTTACAGAAGTTTTTTGTTCATGGAAGACTTATATGGAAAAGCTCCAAGACATTCCTAGTTTATGGTTACTCATAGAACCTTCTATGCCTTTAGGAAGTTTCAACAGAAAAGTTTATACAAAACTCTGCCACAGGATGCTGTCACCTTGCTGTGAAGGGACACTGGTCCTACCTGAAGAAGTGATTTTTGTGTGCAAGTGATCATCCATCTAATAGAAACTGCTTATAAAATACAGTTTACTGCAAGCATTTGCTTCATTCACAGCTCATTAATCCATCAGAGAGAGCCTCTGGTAGTAAAGACTTTTACTCCTCTCCAATCAACCTGGGTCAGATTTATACCCCTGACCCTGAGAGAAGACTCTAATCTCAAAACTCTGGATATGTCTTTTATAATATCTTCTGGCATGTTCAAAATAGGGATAGCCAATTAATGAAGGTTATTCTTTTATTTTTAATCTAGCACTAGAAAACACAAATTGGGTTATGTTGCCAAAGGGGTTGAATTCTGAGATCCTGCTTCTGAAACAGGATGGTTTAAAATGGCCAATTCTACATGAACATTTTGATTCTGGGGATATTTTGATATGACTGAGTCAAAACAGCTATGGTAAATTGCAAAAACTTTTTTTTTTTATTATCAAGGAATGTGAGTACTGTACAACCTTGGCTCTCATCTCACCCCTGAGACTTGTGACATTTGTGAGGGTTATGGATGAGTTAAGATGTAAGTGATGAGTATATATTACTTGGGTATTAAAAAAAACAAAAAGACATATTTTGATGCGGCTCTTTTGACTCAGCTGCACTAAAATTTCCCCCATATCTAATCAACTATATCCATTTAGTCTCTTCATAGTCCTTTTCCAGAACCTAAATTCAGCCCGGCCGGGCCATAGGTCCCTTAGTTGCCTCCCATAGCGTCTTTCAGCAGCCTCCCTCCCATCTCTAGAAACTCCAAGCGTTTCTGATTCATTAGGTTTTGTGGGGGAGTGGGAACAATAATTTGCATTTCTAACAATTTCCTGAATGATCCTAATGCTGCACATCTGGCTACTACACATTGAGGTCAACCTCCCTAGAATTAGGCCTTGCCTTCGATCTCAGTCTGGGTGGTCTAAGAAGTTCTTAGAAAGATGTAAGATCTCACGTTTGAGGGTATATAAACATCTTACAATGGTAATTATATTTAACTTCTCTCTTCTAGTTCATCAAAAGCCTCTGTCAACACTTTTCTATGCATTGTTAATGAGTGTTCTCAGTCCTGCAAAATTCTGTCCCTGGATCTCAGCACAAGAAGACCTTTTGCATCTGTCTTGCCTAGCAGGCAAGCCATCACTGTATGGCTTTGCCTTGTGGTTTTCCTAAGAAATCTCCACTCAACTCCTCTGCTCCAGATGTGACACCAGCCTAGTGTCCATTCCATTCTGCAAATGCATCTTTTCCACAAGTCACTCTGGCATTAAGAGGCAAGTACCTGTTTTATGGTCACATACCCACAGAATCCTGCTTCTTTTGATCTTTTACTGACAGTCCTCTTTTCTCTGTGTATAGTATTCCCAATGCCGGATTATCCTTCTAGCTCATTTTAACAGTATTGAGAGGCAGTGTTGTTGAATGGTTAAGAGCCCTACTTACAATGCATAAAGTGCCAAGGTTCAAATGCTATCTTACCATTTACTAACCGTGTTAGTTTGGGCATATTATTGAACCTCTGTGTCTCAGTTTTTTACATGTAAAATATGGATAAGAATAACATCGAACCTCATATGGTTGTTGTTATGAGGTATGAGGATTAACTTAGTTATTATTTGCAAATGGTTTCATACAATGCCTGCCTAGTGTACAGCAAGTACATCAGTGTTTGTTGGATAAACTATGTTATTATTTATTTCTTCCTAGACCTAAAATACTTATCCATCAATATTTCAGAAAATGCAATTTTATCCTCAATGTTGCTTAGAAATTCATTTGTTCAAACTTTGTTGATTTTTTTAAGCTCCCACTCCTCAGTGTATTGCAGGCTTGCTTCTGCCACTAAGCTCTCCACCTTCTCAAGGTTGCCATCAATCTTTCACCCTCAAATTTAAAGTCTTCTTCTCTGTCCCCACTTTCCTTCAATACATCTTTCAACACTGTGGAACAATCCATATGATTGCTTAAATCATATTTTTCTTCCTCATTACAAAGCTAGCCTGTGCCAAATACCAAAGAAACAAATCTGAAAAGCACAATTAAAGATAATGAAAATCCCATAATCCTAAAAAATATTGAATAACATGTATTTATAAAGACTACTGAGAATCATGTGTGCCACAGGCAAGTTAATCACTTGGTACCCCTTCACATTAGTATTGCTTTGGAGGGTCTAAATATCAGGTGAAAGAAATCAGACATTTAGGGGCATGGATCAGGCTTCATCTAGTCTTTGTGCTACTCTGGTCCCAAACTTGTACACCTCCCAGATCCAAACAAAAGTCACACAGTTAGTATAACTGAACCACTTTGCTATACACCTGAAACTAACACAATATTATAAATCAACTATACTTCAATTTTAAAAAAATAATAATAAAAGCCCTATAGGGAAATGAAATCAGCAAATTAAAAAAAGAAGCCATACGGTTAATTGGGTGTACTCTACTTAAAAGAAAATTTTATGACCATGTTTTAATACTAGAGTATGGGCTCACCACCCCAGACCCACTCTGATTGCCACATTGAAGTATCTATTCCCTCAAAATAGTGCTCTCCCAAAAAGATGTTCTGATAAATATGCTTTTCTCAGTCTCATTATTTTCCTAGTGATGCTCTAGTGTCCCAGATATACTGACACATATGGAGCTCCCTGCTGGTTTGCCCCTTCATTTGGCTCAGGCATATTTTAGTCATTTTATAGAATGGTAACTTGTTGGAACATTTTCGACAAATATTGTCCTGCAGTATAATTTTCAGTGGATAATCAGTAGTCCATGGGACCAAGTGTCACAATTTATTTAAAGAATCCCATCATGTTGGCATTTATATTTTTTCATATCTTGATAGTGTTCACAAATATACTGTACTACTTATATATTGCCGCCTAGAAATTTTTACATTTGTAATGGGTTATTTCCTTAGGAGGAATTCTTAGAAGAAAACTCAATGGTTCAGATAATATAAATAGCTTAAGGCATCTCATGCATATGTCCTTCCAAAAACACTGTCAATTAGTATATTTTGCAGATATGAACTATAAAACCAGGAAAATATTTGACAGAAGAATGTTCCTGGGAAGTGGAACCTGAGACCATGAGATAAGTACGTTTGGCGTATTCCCGGAAAGATAAGGTGGGCAGTGTGGCTTGAACTGAGTGAAAGAGAAGTGGTAGGAAATAAAGTCATAGAGATAGCAAGGGGCCAGACGGAGTGGTGGCCTCACAGGACATTGTAAGAACTTTGGCTTTCTCTCCGAATGAGATGGAGAGCCAATGGAATGTTTTGAGCAGAGAATAGACATGATGTATCTGGTTTAACAGAATTACTCTGGCTGTTGTGTTGAGAAGAGGCTGATGGGGTATAAAGGACAGAAGCAGTTAGACCCATTGGGAGACTAGTGCAATAATAGAGAAAGGAGACATGAGATGGCAGTGATTTGGAATGCAGTGATGGCAGTGACCTCACATTTTAAATCTATTTTGAGGGTGGAACTGACATGAGTTGTTAATTGACTGAATATGTGGTGCTAAAGAAAGAGAAGAGTCAGGAATGACTAAGCATCTTAGTCTGACCAGCTGGAAGGATGGAGCTGTCATTTAAGAAGATCCAGAAGATCGAAAAGAGGAGGATTTTTGAGATGCAAAGAGACCAGTTTATGTCCCAGACAAAAAGGGTAGGAAAATACATACCGTGATGGGTTAAGGACTGGGTCACTGACCTGAATAACTATTTTAAAGGGGATGGAACAAATCTGTTTTATTTACTTTCTCAATATCTTAGTCACATTTTTCCCTGTGTTATAATTACCTGCATGCTATCTCGGCTGGATCACGTACTAAGTTTGGGCAAGCCATTTAATTTTCTGAGCTTTAGTTTCCTCAGCTATGAGATAGGGCAATGGAGACAACATTATTTAATTGCAGGGATTAAATGAGAAGACACATAAAAGGTGCCTAGTACAATGCTTGCCATACAGTTACGTTTCAACAAATGTTAGTTTCTCTCTTTTCCTCCACAAATTATTATTTCCTTCAGAAAGGAAACATTGCCTTTGTAGCATTCACAGCATGCTGTACATTACCTTATATATACTAGGTATGCAGTATTTATTTATTGAAATGGAGTAAGTACTTAATAAGCACTTGTTTTTAACCACCATGATCAGTGATCCCAAATCATATGTATAAATGTCAGGTATGGTTAGTTACATATATAATTCTTTGTACTTAACATTCATATCATTTCTCTAGCCTACGGTTCTCTTCTGATAAAGTCTATTTTACTCAAAACTACTTTCGCTGCTTATATCTTTCACTTTCAATTTCAAGTAAAAGTGTTTTTTGTGTATATTATCTTCTGCTTCCCCCATTCAATTCCTCTATCAGAAGTGAAGGGCTCACTGACCCCTCTTCACCAGGCCTACGAAGAATGAACTCAATGTTGTTTCCTCTCAGGAAGAGGGACTACAAGGTAGCTGTGTCTGGGAAGTCTGCTCTGAGGTTGGGTACCACTGGCAGGGGTGTGGATGTCTTCCAGCCTCTGCCACCTGTGATACAAGATGCTCCACTCTACGTCATATCTCTTAGAAACAACTGCTTGGGCTCCACTCTCATGTTCAACATTGACATAATCATCTGTGGGTGCCAGGAGGGCTGGCTGTGAACACACAGACCCTCCTCCTTCTCCTCCACTTTCAGCTTTGGTCACCCGTGGAGGAGAAGCAGCTTGGGGTTCTTCATGAGCTCTCCAAAACTCTTGAGATAACTGCCTGCCTCTTACTTCACATTGCCTTCGAGAGTCAGAAGAAATGGATGTTCTTTGGATTGGATGTACTCCATATACTAGGGTTCACATTCTTCACATCATAAGTCTAAGTTGCCAGGATACCCAATCTTCAGGCCACTGTGAGAAGGTGAATCGTGCTCCACGCATAGCTCAGCTCATACTCCTTGACTGAAGTCAAAACATCCCAAGTGATAGCATTTTTCTCTTGTTTACCATTTCAGGAATTGTACCCAATCACAAGGAGACATCTAATCAGCTAAATTGACTAAATTCAGACAGGATGTCATGGAAGTATTCCCAGACAGATTAGTATTTATCTTCTTTTTCAATGTCTGCAGGGCAGGTAATTCCCAAACCTTCTTCAGTTTATGCTAGAACTGAGTGAACTTCACCACCAAGAAATGCTTCTTTATTTCATACCTACCGCTCTCAGTTTGTGGCTTGTTCTTTTTTGTTCTCAACTCCTTTGACCACACAAATCTCTATTTTGCAAAGCCTTTTAAAATCCATGCTACATTAATTCCAATGGCAACTTAGGTAACAACTGTTCTTTAAAAATAAAGACTCAGTGCTTTCTAAACAAATCATCTTTTTTATGATCATGAAATATATCAAGTAAAACCCTCAAAATAATTACTTTTGTGCATTCTTAAGCCAGTTACAAATCTCAATTTAAATTGTAACAGCTTCTATTTTGTTTTTAAATTAACAAAGAGAAAGTTAAATGTATTTATATATATATATTTGTTTAGGTATTTAGATCTTCCCTCCTTCTTAAAAGGCTCTGAGGTATCTGGAAATCTAGGCTGTTACAACTCAGTGTTTAATAAAAGTCAGAGTGCAGTATACTAGCATATGGAATAAATTAAATAAAATGAATAAAGAACAAATAAGCTAATATAACCTTAAAAATAAAAATGAAAGATCAAGAAAATAAACAATTAATTAGAAAAGCAAAATATTACAGATGGGACCAGTCATTGAACACCGATGAAACAGCCAAATAGAGGAACCTAAATGCAAAAGGTCATGATGAAATTACATAATGAAATAGATACTGGGATTCTCATGGTTTGTCTCAATTTTGGTTCGTATTTATAAAATTATAAGTGACTAAAGTTTAAGACATTTGCAATTTAGTGTTAAGCAAGTGTTGTTGTTGTTGTTGTTGTTTCTAAACATATGATTTTGGTCTTTATTTAAGTCAGTCTGTGTGGCCAAGGAATGATGGAAATCTAAAATGCCTGGCTTAAAATGATCACCTAGGAATAAGAAGTTCATGGAAATGAGCAGAGTGCCATTCATTAGCATGTCAATGATGCTTCTTCAACAGGATGCCATTAAATTATTGTGGTGATAATTGAGACACTAAAAAGAGACAGATGCTGGGCCTGTAGTTCCTAAGATCTTATAACCCATTAGCAATTAAATTTCAATGAGCTAACATAACTTCACTCTCACTAAATTAACAACTGGGAATATTCTTTTTGAAGCTGTCTTGTTTTTTTTTAGGCATGTTTCTGCCGGATTTTAAAGGCAAACTGCAACTCCATTATGGCACAGGATTCAGGAGACAGAGCATCCAGGTATTAGGGATGTTCTCTATTCTCCAAATTGGAACCTGGGTGGCAAGCAACCAAGGCAGGGCTGGAACTGGAAGTCCAATTAAATCAGAGCAATCTGATGGATACTGCCATTGTAAAGAGCAGAAATGTGTGGTCCGTTTCTTCAGGGAAGGCATGTGAGAGCTCCTAAGTAAGGAAAGCAACCTCAGGGATTCTTTGGATGTGAGATAGAAAGGAATATAGGAAGGCGACAAAATTCCAATCTGACTGGCCTGAATTAGTCAGGATAGACAAACATATGCTGCAGTAACAAATTAATACAAAAATTTCACTGGCTTAACACCACAGGTGTATTTCTGGCTCCCTCAATTCCCAATGCAGGTACTCTGATCCAGGCAGATTTGATCTCATGATGTTAGCATTTTGACATATAGCTTTGAGGTCTCTAGAGCAGGGAAAGAGGGAGTAGAGTGGAAGCTTGCAATAAAGATAAATAATAGGGGGAGGAGCTTCAAGATGGCAGAAGAGTAAAATGTGGAGATCACATTTCTCCCCACAAATACATCAGAAATACATCTACATGTGGAACAACTCCTATAGAACACCTACTGAACGCTGGCAGAAGACCTCAGACCTCCCAAAAGGCAAGAAACTCCCCACGTACCTGGGTAGGGCAAAAGAAAAAAGAAAAAACAGAGACAAAAGAATAGGCATGGGAGCCGCACCAGTGGGTGGGAGCTGTGAAGGAGGAAAGGTTTCCACACACTAGGAAGCCCCTTCGCGGGCGGAGACTGCGGGTGGCGGAGGGGGGAAGCTTCGGAGCCACGGAGGAGAGCGCAGCCACAGGGGTGCGGAGGGCAAAGCGGAGAGATTCCCGCACAGAGGATCGGTGCTGAGCAGCACTCACCAGCCCGAGAGGCTTGTCTGCTCACCTGCCGGGGCGGGCGGGGGCTGGGAGCTGAGGCTCGGGCTTCGGTCGGATCGCAGGGAGAAGACTGGGGTTGGCGGCGTGAACACAGCCTGAAGGGGCTAGTGCGCCACAGCTGGCCGGGAGGGAGTCCGGGAAAAAGTCTGCAGCTGCCGAAGAGGCAAGAGACTTTTTCTTCCCTCTTTGTTTCCTGGTGTGCAAGGAGAGGGGATTAAGAGCGCTGCTTAAACGAGCTCCAGAGATGGGCACGAGCCGCGGCTATCAGCGCGGACCCCAGAGACGGGCATGAGACGCTAAGCCTGCTGCTGCCGCCACCAAGAAGCCTGTGTGCGAGCACAGGTCACTCTCAACACCTCCGCTCCCGGGAGCCTGTGCAGCTCGCCACTGCCAGGGTCCCGTGATCCAGGGACAACTTCCCCGGGAGAACGCATGGCGTGCCTCGGGCTGGTGCAACGTCACGCTGGTCTCTGATGCCGCAGGCTCGCTCCGCATCCGTACCCCTCCCTCCCCCCGGCCTGAGTGAGCCAGAGCCCCCGAATCAGCTGCTCCTTTAACCCAGTCCTGTCTGAGCGAAGAACAGATGCCCTCAGGCGACCTACACACAGAGGCGGGGCCAAATCCAAAGCTGAACACCAGGAGCTGTGCAAACAATAAGAGAAAGGGAAATCTCTCCCAGCAGCCTCAGGAGCAGCAGATTAAATCTCCACAGTCAACTTGATGTACCCTGCATCTGTGGAATACCTGAATAGACAACGAATCATCGCAAATTGAGGAGGTGGACTTTTGGAGCCACGATATATATATATTTTTCCCTTTTTCTCCTTTTGTGAGGGTGTATGTGTGTGTATGCTTGTGTGTGTGACTTTGTCTGTATAGCTTTGCATTTACCATTTGTCTTAGTGTTCTGTACGTTTTGTTTTTGTTTTTGTTTTCATTAGCATAGTTTTTAGTTCTTCTTATCATTGGTGAATTTGTTCTTTGGTTTGGTGGCTTCTTTCTTTCTTACTTTTTTTTTATTACTTAAAAAATTTTTTTTAATAATTATTTTCTATTTTTTATTTGAATAAATTTATATAATTTTATTTTACTTTATTTTATTTTATCTTCTTCTTTCTTTCTTTCTTTTTTCTTCCTTTTATTCTGAGCCATGTGGGTGACAGGCTCTTGGTGCTCCAGCCAGGTGTCAGGCCTCTGCCTCTGAGAGGGGAGAGCCAAGTTCAGGACACTGGTCCACAAGAGACCTCCCAGCTCCACGTAATATCAAACGGCGAAAATCTCCCAGACATCTCCATCTAAACGGTGAGACCCAGCTCCACTCAACGACCAGCAAGCTACAGTGCTGGACACCCTATGCCAAACAACTAGCAAGACAGGAACACAACCCCATCCATTAGAAGAGAGGCTGTCTAAAATCATACTAAGGCCACAGACACTGCAAAACACACCACGAGATGTGGAGCTGCCCACCAGAAAGACAAGATCCAGCCTCATCCACCAGAACACAGGCACTAGTGCCCTACACCAGGAAGCCTACACAACCCACTGAACCAACCTTAGCCACTGGGGAAAGACACCAAAAACAACGGGAGCTACGAACCTGAAGCCTGCGAAAAGGAGACCCCAAACACAGTAAGTTAAGCAAAATGAGAAGACAGAGGAACACACAGCAGATGAAGGAGAAAGGTAAAAACCAAAAAACCTGACAAATGAAGAGGAAATAGGCAGTCGACCTGAAAAAGAATTCAGAATAATGATAGTAAAGATGATCCAAAATCTTGGAAACAGAATGGAGAAAATACAAGAAACGTTTAACAAGGACCTAGAAGCACTAAAGAGCAAACAAACAGTGATGAACAACACAATAAATGAAATTAAAAATTCTCTACAAGGGATCAATAGCAGAATAAACTGAGGCAGAAGAGCGGATAAGTGACCTGGAAGATAAAATAGTGGAAACAACTACTGCAAAGTAGAATAAAGAAAAAAGAATGAAAAGAACTGAGGACGGTCTCAGAGACCTCTGGGACAACATTAAATGCACCAACATACAATTTGTAGGGGTCCCACAAGAAGAAGAGAGAAAGAAAGGGACTGAGAAAATATTTGAAGAGATTATAGTTGAAAACTTCTCTAATATGGGAAAGGAAATAGTTAATCAAGTCCAGGAAGCACAGAGTGTCCCATACAGGATAAATCCAAGGAGGAACACACCAAGACACATATTAATCAAACTATCAAAAATTAAATACAAAGAACAAATATTAAAAGCAGCAAGGGAAAAACAACAAATAACATACAAGTGAATCCCCATAAGGTTAACAGCTGATCTTTCAGCAGAAACTCTGCAAGCCAGAAGGGAGTGGCAGGACATATTTAAAGTGATGAAGGAGAAAAACCTACAACCAAGATTACTCTACCCTTCAAGGATCTCATTCAGATTTGACAGAGAAATTAAAACCTTTACAGACAAGCAAAAGCTAAGAGAATTCAGCACCACCAAACCAGCTTTACAACAAATGCTAAAGGAACTTCTCTGGGAAGTAAACACAAGACAAGGAAAAGACCTACAATAACAAACCCAAAACAATTAAGAAAATGGTAATAGGAACATAGATATCGATAATTACCTTAAATGTTAATGGATTAAATGCTCCTACCAAAAGACATAGACTGGCTGAATGGATACACAAACAAGACCCGTATATATGCTGCCTACAAGAGACCCACTTCAGACCTAGGGACACAAACAGACTGAAAGTGAGGGGACGGAAAAAGATATTCCACGCAAATGGCAATCAAAAGAAAGCTGGAGTAGCAATTCTCATATTAGAAAAAATAGACTGCAAAACAAAGACTATTACAAGAGACAAAGAAGGACACTATATAATGATCAAGGGATCAATCCAAGAAGAAGATATAACAATTGTAAATATTTATGCACCCAACATAGGAGCACCTCAATACATAAGGCAAAAACTAACAGCCATAAAAGGGAAAATTGACACTAACACAATCATAGTAGGGGACTTTAACATCCCACCTTCAACAATGGACAGATCACCTATAATGAAAATAAATAAGGAAACACAAGCTTTAAATGATACATTAGACAACATGGGCTTGATTGATATTTATAGGACATTCCATCCAAAACCAACAGAATACATATTCTTCTCAAGAGCTCATGGAACATTCTCCAGGATAGATCTCATCTTGGGTCACAAATGAAGCCTTGGAAAATTTAAGAACATTGAAATCGTATCCAGTATCTTTTCTGACCACAATGCTATGAGACTAGATATCAATTAAAGGAAAAAATCTGTAAAAAATACATACACATGGAGGCTAAACAATACAGTACTTAATAACCAAGAGATCACTGAAGAAATCAATGAGGAAATGAAAACATACCTAGAAACAAATGACAATGAAAACACGACGACCCAAAACCTATGGGATCCAGCAAAAGCACTTCTAAGAGGGAACTTTATAGCAATACAATCCTACCTTAAGAAACAAGAAGCATCTCAAATAAACAACCTAACCTTACACCTAAAGCAATTAGAGAAAGAAGAACAAAAAACCCCAAAGTTAGCAGAAGGAAAGAAATCATAAAGATCAGATCAGAAATAAATGAAAAAGAAATGAAGGAAACGATAGCAAAGATCAATAAAACTAAAAGCTGGTTCTTTGAGAAGATAAACAAAATTGATAAACCATTAGCCAGACACATTAAGAAAAAAAAGGGAGAAGACTCAAATCAATAGAATTAGAAATGAAAAAGGGGAAGTAACAACTGACACTGCAGAAATACAAAGGATCATGAGAGATTACTACAAGCAACTATATGCCAATAAAATGGACAACCTGGAAGAAATGGACAAATTCTTAGAAATGAACAACCTTCCAGGACTGAACCAGGAAGAAATAGAAAATATGAACAAACCAATCACAAGCACTGAAATTGAAACTGTGATTAAAAATCTTCCAACATACAAAAGCTCAGGGCCAGATGGCTTCACAGGCAAATTCTATCAAACATTTAGAGAAGAGCTAACATCTATCCTTCTCAAACTCTTCCAAAATACAGCAGCAGGAGGAACACTCCCAAACTCATTCTATGAGGCCACCATCACCCTGATACCAAAACCAGACAAAGATGTCACAAGGAAAGAAAACTACAGGCCAATATCACTGATGAACATAGATGCAAAAATCCTCAACAAAATACTAGCAAACAGAATCTAACAGCACATTAAAAGGATCATACACCATGATCAAGTGGGGTTTATTCCAGGAATGCAAGGATTCTTCAATATACGCAAATCAATCAATGTGATACAGCAAATTAACAAATTGAAGGAGAAAAACCATATGATCATCTCAATAGATGCAGAGAAAGCTTTCGACAAAATTCAACACCTATTTATGATAAAAACCCTCCAGAAAGTAGGCATAGAGGGAATTTTCCTCAACATAATAAAGGCCATATATGACACACCCACAGCCAACATCGTCCTCAATGGTGAAAAACTGAAACCATTTCCACTAAGATCAGGAAGAAGACAAGGTTGCCCACTCTCACCACTATTATTTAACATAGTTTTGGAAATTTTAGCCACAGCAATCAGAGAGGAAAAAGAATTAAAAGGAATCCAAATCAGAAAGAAGGAGTAAAGCTGACACTGTTTGCAGATGACATGACACTATACATAGAGAATCCTAAAGATGCTACCAGAAAACCACTAGAGCTACTCAATGGATTTGGTAAAGTAGCAGGATACAAAATTAATGCACAGAAATCTCTTGCGTTCCTATACACTAATGATGAAAAATCTGAAAGTGAAATTAAGAAAACACTCCCATTTACCATTGTAACAAAAAGAATAAAATATCTAGGAATAAACCTACCTAAGGAGACAAAAGTCCTGTATGCAGAAAATTATAAGACACTGATGAAAGAAAGTAAAGATGATACAAATAGATGGAGAGATATACCATGTTCTTGGATTGGAAGAATCAACTTTGTGAAAATGACTCTACTACCCAAAGCAATCTACAGATTCAGTGCAATCCCTATCAAACTACCACTGGCATTTTTCACAGAACTAGAACAAAAAATTTCACAATTTGTATGGAAACACAAAAGACCCCGAATAGCCAAAGCAATCTTGAGAAAGAAAAACGGAGCTGGAGGAATCAGGCTCCCTGACTTCAGACTATACTACAAAGCTACAGTAATCAAGACAGCATGGTACTGGCACAAAAATAGAAATATAGATCAATGGAACAGGATAGATAGCCCAGAGATAAACCCACACACATATGATCCCCTTATCTTTGACAAAGGAGGCAAGAATATACAGTGGAGAAAAGACAGCCTCTTCAATAAGTGGTGCTGGGAAAACTGGACAGCTACATGTAAAAGAATGAAATTAGAACACTCCCTAACACCATACACAAAAATAAACCCAAAATGGATTAAAGACCTAAATGTAAGGCCAGACACCATCAAACTCTTAGAGGAAAACATAGGCAGAACATTCTATGATATAAATCACAGCAAGATCCTTTTTGACCCACCTCCTAGAGAAGTGGAAATAAAAACAAAAATAAACAAATGGGACCTAATGAAACTTAAAAGCTTTTGCACAGCAAAGGAAACCATAAACAAGACCAAAAGACAACCCGCAGAATGGGAGAAAATATTTGCAAATGAAGTAACTGACAAAGGATTAATCTCCAAAACTTACAAGCAGCTCATGCAGCTCAATATCAAGAAAACAAACAACCCCATCCAAAAATGGGTAGAAGACCCAAAGGGACATTTCTCCAAAGAAGATATACAGACTGCCAACAAATACATGAAAGAATGCTCAACAACCTTAATCATTAGAGAAATGCAGATCAAAACTACAATGAGATAACATCTCACACCAGTCAGAATGGCCATCATCAAATAATCTAGAAACAATAAATGCTGGAGAGGGTGTGGAGAAAGGGGAACCCTCTTGCACTGTTGGTGGGAATGTAAATTGATACAGCCACTATGGAGAACAGTATGGAGGTTCCTTAAATAACTAAAAATAGAACTACCATACGACCCAGTCATCCCACTACTGGGCATATACCCTGAGAAAACCATAATTCAAAAAGAGTCATGTATGAAAATATTCATTGTAGCTCTATTTATAATAGCCAGGACATGGAAGCAACCTAAGTGTCCATCAACAGATGAATGGTTAAAGAAGATGTGGCACATATATACAATGGAATATTACTCAGCCATAAAAAGAAACGAAATGGAGTTATTTGTAGTGAGTTGGATGGACCTAGAGTGTGTCATATAGAGTGAAGAAAGTCAGTAAGAGAAAAACAAATACCGTATGCTAACACATATATATGGAATCTAAAAAAAACTGGTCATGAAGAACCTAGGGGCAGGATGGCAATAAAGACGCAGATCTACTAGAGAATGGACTCTTGAGGATATGGGGAGGGGGAAGGGTAAGCTGGGACGAAGTGAGAGAGTGGCATGGACATACATACACTACCAAGTGTAAAACCGATAGCTAGTGGGAAGCAGCCGCATAGCACAGGGAGATCAGCTCGGTGGTTTGTGACCACCTAGAGGGGTGGGATAGGGAGGGTGGGAGGGAGGGAGATACAAGAAGGAGGGGATATGGGGACATATGTACATGTGTAGCTGATTCACTTTGTTATAAAGCGGAAAGTAACACACCATTGTAAAGCAGTTATACTCTAATAAAGATGTTAAAAAAAAAGATGAATGATAGGCACAGAACGAGGACACATCATTTCCATAGCCTAGAACTAAATATGTGGCCCCACATAACTGCAAGAGGGCACGGAAGTACATGTATATGTGTAATCAGTTAGTACATCTGAACCAAGGTCTGATCTGAAATAGGGGAAGATTATTACAAGCAGAGCAAAACTGATAAAAATCTTAAAGCTATAATCAGACAGGCAAAGTCAGAAAATCAAGCAGCGGTTCTAGAGAACACTGGGGCTAAAACCACCCTATTAAAAAGAAAGTGGCAGGGGATAAGGAGCAAGGTCCAATTTCAGTAGTTTCATACCAGGAGCTTGGAAAGGCTGTGCCATGGTGTAGAAAGAATATGAATTCTAGACTTACACAGACATTAGATTATATCATAGTTTATTCCTTGCTTACTAGGATAACTTGGCAGGTTATATGACTCCTCTGATGCTTAACTTTCTTGTTTGATACTATGGGCTGAATTTTGTCTCCCCAAAATTCATATGTTGAAGTCCAACTTTGAATACTTCAGAATGTGACTGCATTTGGAGATAGGGTATCTCAAGAGGTAATGAAGTGAAAAAGAGGTGTTTACAGTGGGCCCTCATCCAATATGACTGATGTCCTTATAAAAAGAGTAGATTAGGACATGGAGAGAGACAGAGGGAAGACCATGCGAAGATAGCAGCGGAAGAAAGCAATCTACAAGCCAAGGAGGGAAGCCTTAGACAGCAGTCCCCAAACTGTTTGGCACCAGGGACCGGTTTCGTGGAAGACAATTTTTCCACGGACAGGGTGGTGGGATAGCTCAGGCGGTAATGTAAGCGATGGGGAGCAACAGATGAAGTTTTGCTTGCTCACCTCCTGCTGTGTGGCCCGGTTCCTAACAGGCCTCAGACCAGTATTGGTCCGCGGCCCAGGGGTTGGGGACCCCTGCCTTAGAAGAAACCAACCCTGCTGACGACTTGATCTCAGAATTCTACCCTCCAGGACCCTGAAGAAATCAATTTCTGTTGTCCAAATCTCCCTGTCCATGGTACTTGGCTGGCAGCCCTAGCAAACTAATACTAATACATGTGCCAAAGTATAATAACATCAATACTTGCCCAACATATATACTTTCCTGTGAAGCACTTTAATAAGTAGTAAAATGTTATCATACAGCTTATTGTTTTTGTTCTATGCTGTTTAAAAAAGAATGATTGCTTCTCAAAGATGGCATTGTTATTTATTACTGAATTCCCAGTGTTTCACGCAAATCCTGGGCATATATGGGTGTTCTGAAATAGTCTGTGGGAGGAAGGAAGGAAGGAAGGAAAGAAGGCCAGCCCAGGGGAACTTATTATCAGGGATCCAGAGAAGAAGTAACAAAAGTTATAACCCAGCTGAAGAGACTGGGAAGAAAACTTAAGACATCAGTAAGAATGACCATGGACACTGAGCCAATTTTTACTAATGCAAGTGTTCCTAATATGCTTGATGCTCAGGGCAGGAATCAGGATCCAAGGAGAAGACAGCTTATCTTTTGATAATAGACGTGTGCAGTTCTGAGGATCTAGGCATGTATATACTAAAAACATCAAATGATACTGACTTTTACCATCTAATGACATTGTGAAATACTCAAGAACCTCATCATGGGGCTTCCCTGGTGGCGCAGTGGTTGAGGGTCTGCCTGCCGATGCAGGGGGCACTGGTTCGGGCCCTGGTCCGGGAGGATCCCACGTGCCGTGGAGAAACTGGGCCCTGCGCCACGGCTACTGGGCCTGCGCGTCTAGAGCCGTGCTCCGTAGCGAGAGGCCGGGACAGTGAGAGGCCCGCGCACCCGGATGAAGGGTGGCCCCCGCTCGCCGCAGCTGGAGAGAGCCCTCGCACAGAAACGAAGACCCAACACAGCCAAAAATAAATAAACAAATTTATTAAAAAAAAAAAAATGAACCTCATCATGAAGTTTTACTGTGTTTCAAATGACGGCAGTACATTTAGGACCTTAGATGAGGGGTTTCAGTGTAAAGAGAACATCTTCACGGAGGACACCTCAGGTATAAAGAATGATTCAATGCGACAAACATTTAGTGAGCACATTCTCATACAAGGCACCAGCTCAGTTAGAGGGAATAGAAAGGTGACTAAGACCCAGTTCCTGGCACCAAGAGCTTGTAAAACTCTGCTATTTTGGAAATGATTCCTATTTTCTCAATCAAATAAACAAAATATCAGCAAATACACACCTGTGTTTGTATAGTTACATAAAAATAAACAGCAGCACAGCCAGGCTGGAAAATAACAATTGCATCTCAAATAATCCCCCTGAAGCTTAAAATAACTTATTTGCATTTTCAGAAAAGGAAATTGAATTTAAAAAATGCACACAGGCACTTAGTAAATGCATATTGAATGGAACAGAATTAATTCTTGTTACAGTCAACAGCAAATACCTGCAGGTCAGCTAGTAGAGGTAGGTCAAGGATATAGTTTGTGGTTTAAAAGAAAAACAACAAAAAGCAAAAACTACAAAAGACTCTGTCCTGGATTGTCAAGGCGTCGAAGGTCAGGGCATGACCTAAGCACCTGTGATTGTCTCTTATGGAAGGGATTAAATATGTAATTCCAAACCTTCCCAAGAGAGCCTTCAAGATATTTGAAAATGTGCCTCTTTGGCATATATGAAGTGCCTTATCTGTTACTGTTCCCCACTGTATCTTTCTATTGTGAGAATTTGTCTGTGTATTGGTGTGTGTTTGGCAGGAACAGGATAACATTTTGGAGTAGTAACCAACCCAATGAAGTTTATCACCCTGAAATTAATTTTATTCCTACCTTTATCCCTCATTCTACACTGCAAGGGAGCAGAATGTCTTCCAGATGATCTGAGAGCTGGTGTACATGGTATTTTGAGTCAGCGGTCCTAGAGAGGCCCTACAGTCAGAATGAGGAGGGCATAGAGTGAACTGTGTAGATGGATGCAGGAAGGTGGGAGAAATAGTAGGGACATTTCAGCAGAGACGGAGATAATGATCCCAGCTTAGACTTGAGCTGAGATCACTGCTCCTATAGTAGAGATGAATTAACAATAGTAGCTACCATGTATTAAAGTGCCTACAATGTGCCAGGTACTATGTAATATAACTTACAGAAGGCATCCACAATAGCCATATGTGTCTCCTAGGAATTCATGTTGTTATGCACATTTTCTATTGTCAAACTGAATCTCAGAATAAATTCCAAAACATCACAAAGCTAGGCAGTAGAAACAGCAGAATTTGTACCAAAGTCAGTGTGATTCTTGATCTGCTACAGTACTCGGTGGCAAAAACAAAGACAAAACAACAGAGTAAAGCAGCCATTCTCAGCCTCAGTGTGATAACACATCATCACATCACAATTGTTTATTTTTATTGTAGTTGATTTACAAGGTTATATTAAATTTAGCTGTTAGTTTTAATACGCATCTCCAACAGCGATGTGCTGATAATTGTTTAAAATTTTTCTGATTCGTAGCATTTGCTTATTTCTGTGATGTAGATACCCCTCCCATGGTCAATTTTGGGCTCTTCATGTGAAGGTGCTGAATCTGCCATTGGGAAGAGATGTTCACAGCCAGCTTTCCTGAGTTGTTTGGGCCAATTTCAGCACACAACCAGTGGCACAGGTCATAGCTGCTGTGTTAAAGTTTGAAGAATGGTTTCTATTTTTATATGCGCTAGAGTGGATTCAGGATTATCCCTAAAATATCAACACACTTAGGCACTTGCAATCAAATATATTTCTTTTATTAGGAAAATGTACCATACATGTAAGTGTCATCATCATGTGTATTAGAGAAAAAAACAAAAGGCCAAGAACTGAATTTAATGCTGTACATCAGCAAAATCTAGCATTATGTAGCAGTTTGTTGAAAACTGTTTTCACATGCTGATCAGTAATCTAGCCACATCTGAATCGGGTGAGATTGTGTTAAAATATAGATCTCTCTCCCATCCATAAGAAAAGGAAAATGGTCTGAAAGTGGGACCATGAAACTGCAACACGGCAGCATGATTCAAGTGTGCAGGAGCCACGCTGAATGCAAGGTTTGATCAAGCTATTGTCCCATTTTCAAGATCTATGTCAGTCAACTATCAGTTAGTAACATGAACGGGAACGTGACTCCATAAGGACTTAGTGTCCTCAACAGCAAATCGCCTAGTTAGAGGGACGATGGGCTTGTTCCAAGACTTGGCTTAGCTTATATTCAGCATGCCTGTGAAGGTTTCTCAAGAAGTGCCTCCAGGATCCTTGAAAGCCAAAAGGGGACTTCTGATTATCTAGAAAAAAGATGGGAAGGGACTCCCACACTTATATCAAGATGATCAAGGCTTGAACTAAGCTTATTAGAGTGCCCTGAAGTGGCAGAGCGGGGAATGTATCCACCAGTTACACACACAGGCGGTACGTCAGTAGATGTTAATGTGTAAATAAAAATGGTCCATGAAAAATTAGATTTGGAGATGCTGGATTAAGTAGACAAAAATGAATTATTGAAAGACTTCTTAGAGCATTTATTATTCAAATAACTTCTGAATCTCCAAAAACAGTATACAGTATGTGATGCTTCTGAAGCATAGTTCACCATGGAGTCTTTTGTGTGTGTGCATGTGTGCATCTGAGATTAATGTTCAGTGGTTTGGGATATGCTGAAATAAGGAGATCTCAAGATAGTTGATTTTAGTTATTATTAGGTTAAATGGAAAAATTAAGGGTCTAAGATACCATGATGCTCTAACCTTCTAGCTGGGGAGAAAAATACTTCTTGATTCTTGTACATATCTCCTTCCAGACAATATAGCAGTTTAAACTTTGACATTTTATTAGATGTTTTATATGTATTTTGATGATCTATGATAGGATTTACAAATTTTTAAAAGGGCCACTTAGTAAAACATTTTAGACTTTGTGGGCTACATATGGTCTCTGTCAAATAGTTTATCTATCTATCTATCTATCTATCTATCCATCCATCCATCATCTATCTATATACATACTTATTTTTATAGTACTTCCAAATTGTAAAAAAACAAACAACAAAAAAAACAGCTCACTAACTATATAAAAATATGCTGCAGACCAAATTTGACCCACACGCCACAGTTTGCCAACCCCTGATCTATGGTGACAGTTTCAAAGCTCATTGAAGGATTCAACATCAAACTGAAGGACAGACAAGCTTTCAGTGTTCTCAAAAGAGGCTTTCCACTCCTCCTCATCCCGAGCTCTCCTGATATGAGTGTTAAGTTCTCTAAGATCAGACCTATTCTTTCTATGCTTCTGAGAGTACACAGCCCCTCGTGACAGCCAAAACCAATAATCTTCCCTCTCCTGGTATTGACAGGTCTGTGTTGTCCCTTCCCAGATTGTTATGTGTGATCAATAGAATGTGGCAAAAGTATGTGATATCTGAGGCTAAATTATAAAAGACATTGTGCCGCCTGCCTCACTTTCATTTTCCTTGTTGATCACTTGCTCTGTGGGAAGGCAACTGTCATATTGTGAAGATACTCAAATGCCCTAGTAAGGAACACAGTAAGGAACTAAGGCCTCCTGCCAAAAGGCATGTGAGTTATGCATCTTGGAAGTGAATCCTCCAGCCTCAGTCAAGCCTATGGATGACTCTGCATCCCAGAGGACAGCTTGATGGCAACCTCATGAGACACCCTGTGCCAGAACCACTCAGCTAAGTGATGCCCAAATTCCTCACCCACAGAAACTATGAGGCAAAAATATGTGTTGTATTTAAGTTGCTAACTTTTGGGATACTTAGTTACACAGCAATAAATAATACCCTCCTTTAGCTAACCATTCTGACACAGCCAACTTGATGTCAAGAATATTTTTTTCAGTCACTTTCCCATAGGCATTTTTATGTAGGGATACTTTGACAAGTCTGTTCTGTTTAACTTTCTAAAAAGTACATGGATTACACAAATTCAAACTCTCCTGTTTCCAGCTGTGATCTAAATGGTTAGAGACAGGTGAGATAAGGGATGGGCTGAAGCCTAGAATTGAAGTGAAGCTCAGGAATAAATTGAGAGTACAGTAAGACTTAGGGATGGGCCAAGGATGGGGTGCAGGTCAGATATCGGTTGAAAAAAAACAGGGTTAGGGTAAGTCTGCTTACATCCTTTAATAATTTTATTTTTTATTTTTTCATAATCAATTGACAATTTTTTAATTTACAATATTGTGTTAGTTTCAGGTGTACCACATAGTGATTCAATACTTTATAGATTATACTCCATTTAAAGTTATTATGGACCTAAAGATTATCATAGTAAGTGAAGTAAGCCAGACAGAGACAGACAAATATGATATCACTTATATATGGAATGTAAAGAAAAATGATACAAATGAACTTACAATAATTTTTAAATGACCATTATTTTTGGCTACGCCCATCTTGATTCCTCCTGCTTTATTTTTTGAATAACCAAATTGTTATGCAGGTTGTATACAGGCAGGACAAAAGACTTAACACATGTTAATTACAATTAACTGAATAATTTACTCTATACCCCTACCAACCCATCCCTTTCTACCCATAATTACTCATTTATACATTCGTGAATGCTAATCAACTGCATGTATTTTATCAAGTGAAATAAATACAAGCTACTTGAGGGCAAGTGTCCTTAGTTCTCAATCTTTGTATCCTTCCCGGTGCTTAACATGGAACCAGATACATAGTATGAAGCTAAGCAGAACAAAATCCACATAATATAGGACTGTGGGTTACAATGCATTTCTTCTACTTCCAATTAGTAGCTTACAAGAGTCACTTTGATTATTTGAGTCTCAATGACCTCACTGGAAAATGGGGATAATAATACTTTCTCACAGGGATATTTTGAGGTTCAAATGGAATGATGAATGTGAAAGAGCTTTGGCAACTTGGAATCTATGGAAACGTTAGGTGTCGTTAAAACAAAGCTCCATAAATATGCACTGAGTTAATCTATTCAAATGCTTTAGGGACTCTGATATTTTTGTTTTCTAAAAATATGAGTCAAGTTTCTTTAAATGTATCAGTTAACAACTGTGTTTCCCTATTAAAGGAAAGCCTGGTCTGCATTTTAAAGACGAAATAAAACATATGGAAATTCTGATATAATCCATCTATATCAGCATAAATATATAAGAAGGAAATGCCAACATTTTATGTATGTTTTGGTTTTGTTGCTTTTAAAAAATTTTACTCTATAGGAATTAGTACATATTGCCACCTGTGATTAAAATGCATGACTTAAATTTAAAAATCTATTTCAGTCTCTTCAAGAATGTGATGTTAAATATGTTATCTCTCTCAGTCATATGGTGAGATGCCTGAGATGTTGCATTTTCTTTCATTACAATTCAGTTCTCTTGCTCTGAATTCCTCTTTGTTTCAATTTCTTAAACTATAAAATCAGGGCACGTTGCTTGGTAATGGATTTGCTATTTGTTATTTTCTGGCACAGTAGTAGCTTAACTAAATCATTCACAGTTCATCAGTCTAAAAGAGATCCCACTCCAGCACTGCCATAGGGTGTCAGGATGTTATTAATTTAGAAAATATACAGATTCTTATATGTGACCCAAGTGTTTCGAATCCAAAGAGAGCAAGAGAGAGCTTTTTGATACTGAAAAGAAAATCTGATCTTGCAGAAAAATTTTGCCAGAAGCTCCATTCTCAGACTAGACAGACTAGCAATTCACACAATTGAACAGATTTTGGCATCAATGGATGTAAAAAAATAACTCTTTATGTTTTCAAATAGAGTTGAAGAGGTTACATGTTATCTGATTAAATGCAATAAACATTTCTTGTGTTCATTTAATGTACAGTCATTGTTCTACGTGCTGTGAGGGTGTAGAGATGATCTTTGCCCTTTAGGGGTTTATACATCAGAAGACATATAGATAAATACTTTGCATTATATGGCACATGATGAAATAAATGTTAAATCCATGTATAAGTTTGTACTCTGGATGCAGAAAGACAAATGATTAATTGTGAATAGAGAGACCAGGGCACTGAACCTGTGCCTGAGGGAAGACGGAATCTAATAAGCAAAAACCAAGTGGGGCATATAGCCAACCAGACAGAGGGAACAGTCTAAACAGAAATGTTGAGGCAGAAAAGTGTTTAGGATCCATAGAGTTAAGTGCTTTGTTAAGGACTGAGTTCCATGTTCAAGGAATGGTGAATTTGGAGAAACTGAAAAAGTGGTTTGGGGGTCCAATTGGGAATATCATGCTAAGAAGTTTGGAGTTTATTTTGAAGGAAATTGGGAGTCACTGACAAATTTTGAGAAACAGAATTTAAGATGTCACCTTTGCTTTATAAAGACAATTCTGAAAACAATATGAAGATTGGTCTAAGGAGATAAGAGACTGAAAACAGGGTTGCTAGTGAGTCCAGAAGAAAGAAGTGTGCCTGAATGAAGGTAGTGGCAATTTGAATAGAAAGGCAGGGGATAACTGGGACTGACGTGGAAGACATTGCAAAGACAGGATCACCAGGATTTAACTGATTGGGTGGGTGGGAAAGTATGGATATGAAATAATTTAGAACGAATTTGAAGTGTCCACCATGGGTGACTAGGAGGTGTGATGTGCTGGTGATCTGGAAACTGAACAATCCAGTTACAGAATGGTGTTGTCAGAAATGTTTGCATACGCAAGAATCTACTTGTGGATTGAAAAAAAAAAAAGATAGGCTGGAAGTGATAGAAAAGTTCTGTTATAGAAAAGGAACAGAACAAGATGCATCCAAAAATCATGTGTACATAAGTTAAAGATGGTGACTTCTAGTAAAACGACATTAGTTCACCTCCACGTGGAGAAATAAGGAAGTAGTCAGCACTTAGCATATAAATCATGCCTTCCGCTTAGGTGAGCCAGGCTCACAGCTGGAATGGTGGCAGGCTTCCATGTGGTCTTTGAGACCCAGAAGAGTAGAATAAAGAATCATCCTGGAGGAATGGCCAGTTAAAAGTCAGGAAAGATTTTAGAGACATGGAGACACCCCAAATGGAATGACTTCTCAGGTATTCAGCAAAATAACAAAAGCTACAGCCAGCCTTGACTGAATATCTATTATGTGCCACAGACTGAGCTGGGTAGTTCACATCTATCATTGCATTTAATCCTTACAACAATCATATGAGGTGGTGATTGTTATTCCAAAATTTTAGATAAGGAGATGGAATGTGAATTTAAGACATTTTCTCAGAGTCACAAATGTAATTATTGCAGATAGAAACTGAACACCTATCTGTTTCAATTCAAAGCTCACTTTCTGCTTTGACTCAGGTTACTTATTCAGGAAACTTCTGTATAAAACTGAAGAAGGAAAGTTGGGGAATTACAGATATTAGTCAGAAAATCTCTGGGAAGAGGTAGGCGGTGAGTGTGGAAGTAAGCAAGAAACTTGAATTGGCAGAAGTTTTTCCAGGTGGACATGTGTGAGGGGAAAAAAGCAAAAGGAAGGGAAAGGGGAGCAGAAAACACCAGCCAAAGCACTGAACTAGGAATGACCACACAGTGAAGCATCAGAGACCTGGTCTTCAGGAACCCACTGCCATATTGAAAGATGCATAGCACTTCTCAGTTTTAGAATTGTGACCCAACTTCAGTCAGTGAACCTCTGGGAAACTCCACTGGGATGTGGCATGGTCCTGTGGGTGATTTGTTTCTTCCAGTTCCACCTTTGCCCAAGTTTTTAATTAGCTGAATGCTCCTAGAAATCTGTGAAAGTGTAAACAGGTTGCAGCATAATATATGTGAAAGCAACTTCCAGCTGTGAAAAGCTTACCTACTGGGCAACGAGTTTTCAGGTTGTTGCTAAGCACAGTGCAGTTCCAGTTCTGAAGCCCTGCTGGAAGGTTGCCGCTGCAGCTGTGTGTGTCAGCAAACAACTGTTGCATCTCCCAGCAGGAAGCTACCTGAATCACAATGCCCATTGGAAGCAGCACTGTCCTGGGACTGAGCTTCATGGGGATCTGATTGTAGTCTAAGATTGTCATTTCATATCCCTATTGTATCCTTTGATGGCATGCCTTAATGAGTTGATTCAGGACCAAAATTATGGGAAAAAACTGTTACTAAAAGCAACGAGTTCCCACCAATATGTTTGATCCAATCTCTATACTTTATATAAAGGAAACAGAGACTGACATTCATTCATTCATTAAAACTTTTAAATCTCTCTCCATTTCAAAAACTGTGGTAATCACTGAGAGCAGGATATAAAAATTAATAAGATAGTCTATGCTTATCATCAATTACAGTGTAGAAAGAAAGATAGTATATCTCGATATAATAGTATAATGCCTTGCTTCTGAAAAGAGTGCCTGCGGACATATTCTCAGGGTTCAGAGATGAATCTATCAGATTGTGAGTGTGCAGATGGGTAATTCTTCAGAAACTTAATAAGTAATACAAGCCTATTTGGATATCTGGAAGTCTACTTTATTATAACATATGTTATATATTATATATGTTATGTTATGATATGTTGGACTATAACATATTATAATATTATAGCTTGAAATTTCAGAGCCCAGAGTTCTGTTTTTGTTTTAAAGGAGGTAAGTGCCAGGTTTGTGTTTATGTTTTTAATCAGATTGGTGCCAATTAGTATCCTTTTTGTTGTCTAGTGGAAATGAAAGGAACAGTTTTATGGTACATATAATGAATTCAGGCCCTGCAAAGGCCAAATCATAGCATGATGTGATGTGCAAACAAAAGTGTGATAGGAGAAAAGTCACGGGAGAATTCAGTCATTACAAAGCTCAAACTATTTGACAAGGTACTTTATATAACTGTAGATTAGTTCTGAGATGTACTTCGATTTCCATACGATAACACCATTGCATTAAATTATTTGAACTGTGTATTTATGTGCTTAAATTGTATTTTTTGGTAATAGCATATACATGATTTTAGGTTTGGAAATATTTGAGTAGCATGATAAAAATCCTTTGTTACATAACAATTTTTCCTTTAAAAATGGTCCATATATTACCTAAATATTGGAAATCATTGTTATCCTATTATCTATCCTGCCTGCCTCCACCCCCCAAGTGCGCTGATAAAGATCACGTGATGTTGATCTCCTAATATCCCAGTTTTATGGCCTCTCACTAGTCCTCATCTTTTTTGAGTTTTTGGAGGTATTTGATACTGTTTTATATTTCCAACTCCTTGAAACTCCTTTTTCTTCTGACTACTGAAAAATTACTCTTGTCTTTTCTTCTGCCTCTCTGGCCATTCTTTCTTATTTTCCTTCTGGAATTATTATTCTTGTCAGTCTAATAGGTATTGACATGTCTGAGAGTTTTTCCATAGTTTCTTTTTATTTTTATCACCTCTTACACTTGACATGGGTAAATGCTCCTAATGTTTCAATTACTATCTATAGGATAATGACAAAATCTAAATAATGTAGCCAAATCTCTCTCTGAAGCACTTCTATAACTACAACTCTCTACTGGGAATCTTCACCTAGATGGTCCATAGCCTTCTCAAATTCAAGATGTATAAAACTGAACTCATCAGCTACATACACACACACTCGCAACCACTCCTCAACTCCTTCTTACTTTAGTGTCCCCCATCTTGTGAATGGCAGCCATTTTGCATTCCTTATCTATTTTTACCATGTATCCAAGTCAGAAATCTGCAAGTATACTTAAGAAGCTATGCTTAGTCAGATGCAAGCAGACAGCAACTTCATTCTTTCTTTCCATTTTCTATTTCAGGTTTACACATATAACTTTTTTTAATACCTGCAGATAAAACAGTTGGGCAGCTCCAATTGGTTTTTCACTGACTTTCAAATTCTTGTGAGAACAGGATTAATTTATGGTTTTGTTTATTTTGCTCACTGCTATTTCCCAGATGAGTTTTCTCTCGTCTTTTTGCTGTCTAGTGGTTCACTCTTTTTCTGGGATCACCTAGCTCTCCAATAGTCCTTTTGGGCAGAGTCCCTACCCAAAGGGCTTAGTCTGCCTGTCTTCCTGTGGACTCCCCATCTGGCCCACAGGAAAAAGAATTCTATGTTTTTCACCATAAACTCTAGAAGTACAAGCCATTCACTATGCAGCCCTATGTCTACATTCTGCAGAAATGTGGATGAACTTAAACCATAGCTTTTTTACTTCCAACTTTTCAGATGTGAGT
Source organism: Eschrichtius robustus (assembly GCF_028021215.1). Lineage (NCBI taxonomy): Eukaryota > Metazoa > Chordata > Mammalia > Artiodactyla > Eschrichtiidae > Eschrichtius > Eschrichtius robustus. Next base: position 124,322,088 of record NC_090845.1, read on the forward strand.
CAGATAACAAACCCTGAATCCCTTAAAACTCCAGGGAATGCATGTCAAATTCTTCTTGAAGCACCCCTCACTTGATTTGAGGTAGGTGGAAGCTTGCTCCTCTCTTCACCCATGGGAAGCAAAACATATCCACAACTCTGTCCAAATAAATCTGAATCCCTGGCTTCTTCAACCTTCCATGAATTCTTAGCCTTTTCTTAAGAATATGGTTGGTGGGTTATTGCTGGCAGAATCAGTTTGTGGCTATCCCTTGACAAGTGCTGTTAAAATGACTAGTGTCTGTCTTTAAAATATTGCTTTTATTTTTATTGACAACTATTGCTTTCTCCTCAAGTTTTGATGACCCTTCTGAAATTCATTGACATTAGGATAATTCAAATATGACTTCTTATAATGCAATCTTGGCATTCCCTTTCCCTTATCCCTGAAAGCAATATCTTATATTTTATGCCCAATTAGTCCCCTATTCCTTCATTGCTAACTTTTAATATCTAACATTCATTCATTCTCATATCCTCTCTTTCTCACACTATTTCCATATTCTAACTTACTCACTTATCTCCACTGATACCATCTTCTTTCTATATACTAATTGCAAACTACCATCCACATATCAAATTGGATGGTGTCTTCAAAATGCTGGTTTGGTCATATCAAATAACTCTCAGCTTCTTACATGCTATACTCAGAATTCCTTGAAATAGTATATGAAGCCTCTTATGATCTAACCTATGCTTCCACCTTACGCCTTCTCTCTTATCCTACATTTTATGAAGGTTCCATCCCAAAATCTGATATGTCAACCATACTGAAACACCTGCACTTCCTGGAATTATCTGTTTGAAACTGCCTTGATTTTACCTATACAATTTCCTTTTTCTAGAATGTCCCTCCCTCCCACAACATCCCATTTCATCTACAATCTGGTTGAAAAACTTGCATTCATCTTTCAAAACTCAACTCAATGATGACCTACTCTACAAAGCCTTTCCTGATCTTTCCAGAGGCTTATGAATTTATCTATTATTATTAGAGGCCCCCCCGTGTTATTATGGAAGGGCTGTCACTACCATAAGTTGTCATTAACAGTCTCCAGTCACATACCTGATTTAATCTATGTTGACTCCTATTCTCAATCTAAACATGGGTCGAGATATCAAATATCATGGATGTTTGAATTAGGAAATTTGGAGGAATATTTATATTGTTTTGCTTGGCATGGTACCCAGAAGCGTTTTTTTCCAATATGTTGACAAATTCGTAGGGTAAAAATTGCTTTAGTTTCTTCCTTATAACATCTTACTAGAATATAGCAGAGCTCTCTGTCCTAAATTTGCTCAGTCCCCTCACTCATTGCTTATCTCCCACCTTTGTAACAGAATAACATGGATCTTCAATTATTTTATAGGTTCTATTACTAAAACAACAACTCCAAATCTACATATATTTATCTCTCTTAACCCATATTGATTACTAATTCCACTTATTTTTTTTTAACAATTATCATCAGCAAATTCAAAGATATAAGATAACTAAATGAAATGGATGAAGCAGATATGGAGCCTATATGAACCAACTGCACTATGACAGAAAGCAGACTGTGAGGTCCTCTCTAGGTTCTGTTGCAATTACCTGGCACAGCCTAATATCCAATGAGATCTGCTGCTTATTGTCAATGGTTATTATTACAGACAGCTGTGCATGGTGCTCTGAAAACAAAAACAAATAAATACTTATCAACACATCACTATCTTCTATAGCTAAATTGTAGCACTACTAACAAATGTGACAAAATCTTGGAAAATGTTAGAAGACTAAGAAGGAGTCAGTAGTTACTGCTCAACAGTGCAAGTAGATAAGGTGTGTCATGGTTACATTTTTGTGGCAGCAGTGCTTTGGGTAAGATTAAAAATTTCTGGGTATACTCTGTTAGAATTACTTGTAATTTGTTATGAAGAGCATTATCTTGTTAATGGAGCAATTTTTCTTAATTTACTTAATTTTTGAATAGATAATACATTCCCATATGCATTTATTCAGGCTGCTATAACAAAATACCATAGATTGGATGGCTTAAGCAATAGACATTTATTCTTCAGTTTTGGATGCTGAGAAGTCCAAGATCAATGTGCCAACCAATTTGATCCCTGGTGAGGACCCTCTTTGGGGCTTGCAGATGGCTTCATTCTTGCTGTCTCCTCACATGACAGAGAGCAATCTCTCTCTCTGTTTCTTCTTATAAAGCTATTAATCTCATCATGAGGGCCCCACCCTCATGACCTCATCTAACCCAAATTACCCCTAAAGGCCCCATTTCCAAATACCATCATGTTGGGAGTTAGGGCTTCGACACACAAATTTGGGGGTACATAATTCAGTCCATAGCAATCCCTATGGTTCAAAATTTTAAAAGGATAAAGGGCTATACAGTAAGATGCTTTTCTATTTCCCAGCTATTTACATTGTCTCTTATACAAGCACTATTAGTTCCTTATATATTGTGTAGAGATATTTTACCCATATACAAGCACATATAAATATCTTTCCCATTTATACATGAATGCTAACATACTATATACACTATAGTTCACTTTCCTTTTTTCAGTTAACAATGTATCTTGGCAACCACTTTATATTGGAATACAAAGAACTACCTCATTTTTTTATATAGCATAAAATTCCATTGTTGGTTGTACTACAATTTATTTATCCAATCCAATTTATTTCTTGATTGATTGGTGTTTTGTTTCAAATGTGTTGCTATTAGAAACAATGCTTCATTAAACAAACTTATTCAAATTTTATTTACATATGTGGGAGTATATCTGTAGTATAAATTTCTGAAAGGGAAATTGATTGGTAAAAGGATACATATTCATAATTTTAACTAAAATTCTAAAAGCACCTTTCACAAAGGTTGTGCCAATTTACATTCCTTGAAAACACAGTATGTTTTTAAAATTTTGAATATTTGCTGATCCAGTGAGAGAAAAAATAGACTTTTAATGTAGTTAAATATAGCTTGATGCAGTTTAAATTTTCATATTATAAGTACATTATTTTTTTGTTTAAGATCTATTTTTATTTCCTTTACTGTTAATTGTCTATTCATATTATTTACCCAATCTGATGTACTGGTGTTCTTTCCTTTATAAAATAATCACATTTCTTTTTCTTAGTTTGATGTTTATCTTTTGGATTTGTTTATGATGGATTTTGACACCTATTTCTTATTAGTAATATATATTTAAATATATAAATTATTTATTTGATGGCCTATGAGTTTATATGAACATTAGGAATGACTTTTCCACACCAAAGCTATAAAAGATTTCTCCCATAGTTTATTCTAGGGTTTTCTTTTTTTGTCTGTGTACTTGTTTATTAGTTTCACCTTTTAAATTGAAAACCTGACCCATGTGGTAGTGAGCCTCTAAGATAGTCCCCACTTCCTGGTATTTATATTCTTATATAATCTTCTCTCATACTATTCCAGCGTTGGTTTGTGAGAGCAGTAGGAATTAACAGAATTGATAGTATGTTACTTCTGAGTTTAGGTGATAAAAGATACTGCAGCTTCTGTCTTGGTTGTTTGTTATGTCTCAGATCATTTGATCTGGGGGAAGCAAGGTGCCATGTGATATTCAGCCTTCAATGTTTCCTTTCTTTTCTTGAAAGTAATACATTCTATATCCCTAGATGTATTTAAGCAGAAATTATACGGTCATTAGTTAAATGTTATCAGTTCAGTATGTTTTCTGATAGGTCTATTTTGAGAATGTTTGCAACTCTGACTTTCTATAATATTCCAATATGTAATGTTATACATATTATATAATGTATAATAATATACATTATTATATATAATATATAATAATATAATTATAAAAATTTTAAATATATTAGCATATATAATATAATAATATACTGTAATATAATAATTATAAAAGTTAAAAATATGATATTAGCATTACCAGAGCTCAAGACCCAAACTTCCCCAACTCATAATCATGCCAACCAAATAAAGGGGGTATTTTTGTTTGTGGATTTTTTTTTTTCCAGTATGAATCTCATGTCTCAAAATCCTATTAGGAGCTTCTGCTCTTGCTTAGAATACAGAAAGTTACAAGAGAACATTGCTCCTACCCCAACAATATGAACAAGCAATTTACAAAACCACAAGTTTAAAACTCCATCAGAGAGTTCAACAAGTAACAAAGAAACCTAAAAAACTAAAATACAAATTCTGATGTTCCAGTCAAAAAAAAAAAAAGAAAAGAAAAGATACTCATGACTTTTTTATATTTGACAGTTGATTGGGAGGAGGAGAAAGTTTTCACAGATTCTGGTAAGAGGAAAACAGCTGAACTGTTCACAAATATCTAAAGGCTGAGCGATTTAGATTTGTCCAATAAAACTTTTTTGTGATGATGGAAACATTCTATGTCTGCACTATCCAATATTGTAGCCACTAGCTATTCATGGCTTTTGACAACTTGAAATGTGCCTAGTATGACTGAGGAACCAAATTTTTAGCATAATTTAATTTTTATATATCCACATGAGGCAAATGGCCATCATACTGGATGACACAGGTTTTAAATCTCTAGGATCTCCATAAAAATGATATATTACCCATCAAAAACTATTTCCCATAGATTCAACAAGTATTCACAAGAAAAACTGGGCTTGGGTCAGGAGATCTGTTAGAACACCCCCTGTGAGAAAAACCCACTGGTACTCTGGGAATTAATCTGAGTATGAAGCAATGGTTATCTACAAATGCTGGAGGGATAGAAGAGGGTGAGAAGCCCCCTCTACAAGGGATAGGCAAGTGGGTCCTCCTGAAGACTGAGAACAGAGCAGATATATGAAAAAAACAAACAAACCAAAAAAACCCCACCAGGTACTAAGACACAAATCCTGCCAAAAAAATTCCGATTCTTGCATCAAACACTTTCAAGCAAGTAAATTGAATCTCAAAAGTCAAAACCCAGGCAAGACCCAGCTTAAGCAGAGGCTAATCATTCAAAACTCAACACTAATGGCCTGATTGGATAAGAGGCATACCTTTTCTTTGGTCTAAATATTATTTGCATTAAAGGACACTAACCTCTCACAGTAAATATCCAACATTTCAGAAAAAAAAACTATACCCAAAGAGTAAGACAAAGTGATCCATCATCAAAAGAAGAAATCATTTATATACTCAACCCAGAGATTCTTCTATATATTATGAAATTATTCAAGGGATATTTTAAAATATCTAAGAAAAATATGTCAGAGTATCTAGTGGGAAGAGTGTACAACATGCTTAAAGAATTAAGGCATTTCAGCAGAGGGCAGGAAACTATAAAAATGAGTCAAATGAAAATACTAGAAAGACAAACTATGTTACTGGATATGGGGAATGCTTTCAATAGGTTTATTAACTGGAAAACAGAAGAAAAAGCAGTGAAATTGAAGGAAGGTCAATAAAATTATCCAAAGTAAAATACAAGGAGGGAAATGAGAGAAAATAATGGAATATAGCATGAATACCATGTGAGACAATATTACACAGTCTAATGTATGTATAATTGGACTAGCAGAAGGAAACAAGAGTGAAAATGGAGTAGAAGAAATATTTGAAGAGATACTAACCAAGCATTTTTCAAAATTTAAGACATCTATCCACAGATCCAAGAAACTCAGAGAAAGCCAAGCATGATGAATACGAAGAAATCAAACATCGTATCATCATAGTCAAATGACTGAAAATTGAAGACAAAAATAAAAGATACTTTGATGGCATCTAGAGACAAAAGACACCTTAAATAAAGAGAAACAAGAAGTCATGTGTCATCTTTATTAACCAAAACAAAGGAGTACAGGAAACAATGAAGGGAAATCATTTACATGCTAAAATAAATAATAAACCACCAGCCTAGAATTGTATATCCAGGAAAATTGTCTCCAGAAGTGAAGGAGAGAGTGAAAATAGCTAGTGAAAAATAGCTAGTGAAAATACCTGAAATCATTAATTTTCAGTAGAGTTAAGCTACAAGAAATCCTAAAAGAGATTATTTAGGCTAAAATAAATGATACCAGATAGAAATCTACTTCCACAGGAAGGAATAAAGACGATCTGAAAGAGTGCATATGTCAGTGAATATACATGACATTTTTATAAATTAGTGCTATTATATGTAAAATATATTATTTCTGTTACATACACACATGTACATATTTTTAAAAAGACTTCACTGTTAAAAATAATGTAATTTGTGATTATATCATATGCAGAAGCTAAATACTGATATATAACTAATAGGGCATAGAGACTAGGAGGGGTAATTAAAAACACATAATTGCAAAGCTCTAATATTATTGGTGAAGTAGGATAATGCTGAAAGGTAAGCTATGATAAAATAAAGATACATATTATACTCTACAGACTATCCAACAAACATATACACATTACATGTGCCTGTATACACACACAAACATGAAAAATATAATGGAATACTACAAGATACTTGATTCACCTCTCGCAGTGAAAGCAGCAAAGGAGAAACAGGCACAAGAAGTCAGGTAGTACTAGTGAAAATAAAACAAGAAGAGAGTAGACTTAAACCCAAGCAAATCAATTATTATATTAAACATGAATAGACTAAAGATTTCAAATAAAAATCAGAGATTGTCAGAATGAATAAAAAAGCAAGAACCAACTATACGTTGATTATAAGAAACATATTAAATACAGAGAAACATACAGGTTAAAAACAAAAGGATGGGAGGGTATGTATCATGGAAATACTAAGCATAAGAAAGCTGGTATGGCTATATTTGCAACGGGCATAAGACTTCAAGATGAAGAGGCTTACCAATATTAAAGAAAAGCATTTTGCAATGTTAAAAGGGTCAATTCATTAAGAAGACAGTTATCTTACTGTAACAACAAAGCTGTAAGATACATCAAGCAAAAATGACAAAAGTAAAACATTGTTAAATCCATGATTATAGTTAGAGATATTGACAATCTTCTCTTAGTATTAATAATTAATAGATCAAATACACAGCAAATCAGCAAAGATACAGAAGACACAAATGACGCTATCAACGAAGTTGACTTAATTTACATTTATAAAATACTATGTCTGACAACTGCTAAGTGTAAGTGCTAAATAAAACTGCTAAGGTACACACAGATCAATCACAACAATAGAATATATATAGGCTGTTAAACAAGTCTAAATAAACTTAAGTGGATTTAAATCTTATATAGTATTTTTCCTCATTAAACTTGTGAGGCAAAAGAAGCCAGACACAAAAGAGTACATGCTGTATAATTCTGCTTAAATGAAGTTGAAAACAAATGAATCTAATCTATGGTGATACACTTCAGACTAGTTGTTGTTTGGGGTGGCAGGGTGAGTGGTGATGGCCTGCAAAGGATCATAAAGGAACATTCTATGGCAATATGAGTTACCCAGTTGTATACATTTGTCTCAATTCATTTAATTAATTATGCATTTTAAAAGGATTCATTTTATTATAAAATGAATAATTATAAATTATTTTAATCAAACTTTATTAAGGCATAATTTATAATTTGAAAATAATAATTATATATTATAAATAATAATTTTAAATTATAAATTATGCCTTAATAAAGTTTGATTAAAAAAAAGAAAAAACATCATGTCTCTCATTAAAGAAACAACAGGAGCCAGAGTAAACACTGGGGAAGGACTTTTACCATATGAAACAGAAGGTGGTTGTCTGAAATCACCCTATGTGTCCTGATAAAGACAACCTGGAAGGCTGTGTCAGGAGAAGAGAGTAATAAGAGATATTCTTTGGTATCACCCATACACAACCATCCTCCTAATGGGTCTCGTAAACACACTGGTGATGGCCTTTCAGGGTGAATCTGGTTGTGAATTCTGAGTAAATATGTCCCTGTAATCACACACTTCTTTCAGGTTTTACCACTTGATCTTCTCCTAGAAACCTGCTAGGACATGCATCCACCAAATATCCATAACACTTTACCATTTTACTCTCCCTAAATTTAGAACAGATCACTTTCTTATCTCTTAATACGAACCTTCCTCATGATACTCCAATACCTGAGGATAAATCCCTTTTTTATACTTCTGTTCCTTAGGGATTGTTTATTTACTATGTAATAATTTGGGTACATGTGCATCTCCCATTTTATATTTGTAACAGAACCTCTGCCACTTACATTATTTCTACATTTGGCATTGAAGTGGTTGAAATAGAGTGTCTCATTACCGAAGTAGTATTTGATGTAGAAATTAAAGTATAAACAGCTTACTTCATATATTGATGAGGAATTAAAAGAACATTTTAGGTGGAGGGAAAGGCATGTGCCAAAAGACAGCTATTAAAAATCTCAGGGTCTAGGACCTTCAAGATGGTGGAGGAGTAAGAGGTGGAGATCACCTTCCTCCCCACAAATACATTAAAAATACATTTACATGTGGAACAACTCCTACAGAACACCTACTGAACGCTGGCAGAAGACCTCAGACTTCCCCAAAGGCAAGAAATTCCCCACATACATGTATAGGGCAAAAGAGAAAAGAAAAAACAGAGACAAAATAATAGGGATGGGACCTGGACCTCTGGGAGGGAGCTGTGAAGGAGGAAAAGTTTCCATACACTAGGAAGCCCCTTCACTGGTGGAGACGGGGGGGTGGTGGGGAGGGAAGCTTTGGAGCCATGGAGGGCAAAGCGGAGAGATTCCCGAACAAACAGAGGATCAGTGCCGACCAGCACTCACCAGCCTGAGAGGCTTGTCTGCTCACCCACCAGGGTGGGTGGGGGCTGGGAGCTGAGGCTCAGGCTTCAGAGGTCAGATCCCAGGGAGAGGACTGGGGTTGGCTGCATGAACACAGCCTGGAGGGGGCTAGTGCACCACAGCTAGCCGGGAGGGAGTCCAGGAAAAGTCTGGACCAGCCTAAGAGGCAAGAGGCCGTTGTTTCAGGGTGTGCCTATACAAGCTCCAGAGACGGGTGTGAGCCGTGGCTAACAGTGTGAACATCAGAGACAGGTATGAAATGCTAAGGCTGCTGCTGCACACAGCAAGAAGCCCGTGTGCAAGCACAGGTAACAATCCACACCTCCCCTCCCGGGAGCCTGTGCAGCCCGTCACTGCCAGGGTCCCATGATCTAGCTACAACTTCCCCGGGAAAACGCATAGCACACCTCAGGCTGTTGCAAGGTCAAGCTGGCCTCTGCCACTGCAGGCTCACCCCGCATTCCGTACCACTCCCTCCCCCCAGCCTGACTGAGCCAGAGCCCCCTAATCAGCCACTCCTTTAACCCACCCCTGTGTGGGCGAAGAACAGATGCCAGAGGGGGACCTACATGCAGAGGCGGGGCCAAATCCAAAGCTGAACCCCAGGAACTGTGCGAACAGGGAAGAGAAAGGGAAATTTCCCCCAGCAGCCTCAGGAGCAGCAGATTAAATCCCCACAATCAACTTGATGCACCCTGCATCTCTGGAACACCTGAATAGACAATGAATCATCCCAAAATTGGAACGGTGGACTTTGGGATCAATTGTAGACTTGTGGTTTGCTGTATGCAACTGACTGGTCCCTGGTTTTATGTTTATCTTACTTTAGTATTTAGAGTTTATTATCATTGGTAGATTTGTTTATTGATTTGGTTGCTCTCTTCCTTTTTTTAAATTTTACTAATATTTTTTATTTTAATAACTTTATTTTGTTTCCATCATTTCTTCTCCGTTTTCTTCTGAGCCGATGGCTGACAGGGTCTAGGTGCTCCAGCTGGCTGTCAAGCCTGAGCCACTGAGGTGGGAGAGCTGAGTTGAGGACAGAGGACCAATAGAGACCTCCCAGCCACAAGTAATATCAATCGGCGAGAGCTCTCCCAGAGATCTCTATCTCAACGCAAAGACCCTGCTCCACTCAATGACCAGCAAGGGCCAGTGCTGAACAACGCATGCCAAAAAACTAGCAACACAGGAACACAACCCCACCCATTAGCAGAGAGGCTGCCTAAAATCATAATATAGTCACAGACACCCCAGAACACACCACTGAACGCAGTCCTCCTCACCAGAAAGACAAGATCCAGCATCATACACCAGAACACAGGCACCAGTGCCCTCCACCAGGAAGCCCACATAACCCATGGAACGAAACTTAGCCACTGGGGGCAGACGCCAAAAACAACGGGAACTACGAAACTGCAGCCTGTGAAAAGGAGACCCCGAACAAAGTAAGTTAATAAGCAAAATGAGAAAAGAGAGAAATATGCAGCTGATAAAGGAACAAGTAAAAACCCACCAGACGAAACAAATGAAGAGGAAATCGGCAGTCTACCTGAAAAAGATTTCAGAGTAATGATAGTAAAGATGATCCAAAATCTTGGAAATAGAATGGAGAAAATACAAGAAAATTTTCACAAGGACCTAGAAGAACTACAGAGCAAACAAACAATGACGAACAACACAATAAATGAAATTAAAAATTCTCCAAAAGGAATCAAGACCAAAATAACTGAGGCAGAAACACAGATAAGTCACCTGGAATATAAAGTCATGGAAGTATATACCGCAGAGCAGAATAAAGAAACAAGAATGAAAATAATTGAGGACAGTCTCAGAGACCTCTGGGACAACATTAAAAGTGCCAAAATTCGAATGATAGGGGTCTCAGAAGAAGAGAAAAAGAAAGGTTCTGAGAAAATATTTGAAGACATCATACTTGAAAACTTCCCTAACATGGGAAAGGAAATAATCAATCAAGTCCATGAAGCACAGAGAGTCTCATACATGATAAATCCAAGGAGAAACACGCCAAGACACATATTAATCAAACTATCAAATATCAAATACAATGAAAAGATATTATAAGCAGCAAGGGAAAAGCAACAAATAACATAAAAGGGAATCACCATAAGGTTAACAGCTGATCTTTCAGCAGAAACTCTGCAAGCCAGAAGGGAGTGGCAGGACATATTTAAAGTGATGAAAGAGAAAAACCTACAACCAATATTACTCTAGCCAGCAAGGATCTCATTCAGATTTGATGGAAAATTAAAAGCTTTACAGACAAGCAAAAGCTAAGAGAATTCAGCACAACCAAATGAGCTTTACAACAAATGCTAAAGGAAGTTCTCTAGGCAGGAAACACAAGAGAAGGAAAAGACCTACAATAATACGCCCAAAACAATTAAGAAAATGGTAATAGTAACATACATATCGATAATTACCTTAAATGTAAATGGATTAAATGCTCCAACCAAAAGACACAGACTGGTTGAATGGATACAAAAACAAGACCCATATATATGCTGTCTACAAGAGACCCACTTCAGACCTAGGGACACATGCACAGACTGAGAGTGAGGGGATGGAAAAAGATATTCCATGCAAATGGAAATCAAAAGAAAGCTGGAGTAGCAATTCTCATATCAGACAAAATAGACTTTAAAATAAAGTCTATTACAAGAGACAAAGAAGAACACTATGTAATGATCAAGGGACAATCCAAGAAGAAGATAAAACGACTATAAATATTAATGCACCTAACAGAGGAGCATCTCAATACATAAGGCAAATGCTAACAGCCATAAAAGTGGAAATTGACAGTAACACAATCATAGTAGGGAACTTTAACACCCCACTTTCACCAACGGACTGATGATCCAAAATGAAAATAAATAAGGAAACACAGGCTTTAAAGGACACATTACACAAGATGGACTTAATTAATACTTATAGGAAATTCCATCTAAAAACAACAGAATACACTTTCTTCTCAAGTGCTCATGGAACATTTTCCAGGATAGATCATATCTTGGGTCACAAATCAAGCCTTGGTACATTTAAGAAAACTGAAATCAGATGAATTATCTTTTCCGACCACAATGCTATGAGACTAGATATCAATTACAGGAAAAAAACTGTAAAAAAATACAAACACATGGAGGGTAAACAATACACTACTAAATAACCAAGAGATCACTGAAGAAATCAAAGAGGAAATCAAAAAATACCTAGAGACAAATGACAATGAAAACACGACGATCCAAAACCTATGGGATGCAGCAAGAGCAGTTCTAAGAGGGAAGCTTATAGCTATACAAGCCTACCTGAAGAAACAAGAAAAATTTCAGATAAGCAATCTAACTTTACACCTAAAGGAACTAGAGAAAGAAGAACAAACAAAACCTAAAGTTAGCAGAATGAAAGAAATCATAAAGATCAGAGCAGAAAAAAATGAAATAGAAACAAAGAAAACAATAGCAAAGATCAATAAAACTAAAAACTGGTTCTTTGAGAAGATAAACAAAATTGATAAGCCATTAGCCAGACTCATCAAGAAAAAGAGGGAGAGGACTCGAATCAATAAAATTAGAAATGAAAAAGGAGAAGTTACAACAGATACCGCAGAAATACAAAGCATCCTAAGACACTACTACAAGCAACTCTATGCCAATAAAATGGAAAACACAGAAGAAATGGACAAATTTTTCGAAAGGTATAACCTTCCAAGACTGAACCAGGAAGAAATAGAAAATATGAACAGACCAATCACAAGTAATGAAATTGAAACTGTGATTAAAAATCTTCCAACAAACTAAAGTCCAGGACCAGATGGCTTCACAGGTGAATTCTATCAAACATTTAGAGAAGACCTAACACCCATCCTTCTCAAATTCTTCCAGAAAACTGAAGAGGAAGGAACACTCCAAAACTCATTCTATGAGGCCATCAACACACTGATACCAAAACGAGACAAAGACACTACAAAAAAGGAAAATTACAGACCAATATCACTGATGAATACAGATGCCAAAATCCTCAACAAAATACTAGCAAACAGAATCCAACAACACATTAAAAGGATCATACACCATGATCAAGTGGGATTTATCCCAGGGATGCAAGGATTCTTCAATATACACAAATCAATCAATGTGATACACCATATTAACAAATTGAAGAATAAAAACCATATGATCATCTCAATAGATGCAGAAAAACCTTGTGACAAAATTCAACACCCATTTATGATAAAAACTCTCCAGAAACTGGGCATAGAGGGAACCTACCTCAACATAATAAAGGTCATATACGACAAACCCACAACAAACATCATTCTCAATGGTGAAAAACTGAAAGCATTTCGTCTGAGATCAGGAACAAGACAAGGATGTCCACTCTCGCCACTATTATTCAACATAGTTTTGGAAGTCCTAGCCATGGCAATCAGAGAAGAAAAGGAAATAAAAAGAATACAAATTGGAAAAGAAGAAGTGAAGCTATCACTGTTTGAAGATGACATGATACTATACATAGAGAATCCTAAAGAAGCCACGAGAAAACTACTAGAGCTAATCAATGAATTTGGTAAAGTTGCAGGATACATAATTAACGCACAGAAATCTCTTGTATTCCTATACACTAATGATGAAAAATCTGAAAGACAAATTAAGGAAACACTCCAATTTACCACTGCAACAAAAAGAATAAAATACCTAGGATTAAACCTACCTAAGGAGACAAAAGACCTGTAGGCAGAAAACTATAAGACACTGATGAAGGGAATTAAAGATGATACTAACAGATTGCGAGATATACCATGTTCTTGGATTGAAAGAATCAAAATTGTGAAAATGACTATACTACCCAAAGCAATCTACAGATTCAATACAATCCCTATCAAATTACCAATGGCTTTTTTATGGAACTAGAACAAAAAATCTTAAAATTTGTATGGAGACACAAAAGGCCCCGTATAGCCAAAGCAGTCTTGAGGGAAAAAAATGGAGCTGGAGGAATCAGGCTCTCTGACTTCAGACTATACTACAAAGCTACAATAATCAAGACAATATGGTACTGGCACAAAAATAGAAACATACATCAATGGAACAAGACAGAAAGCCCAGAGATAAACCCACGCACCTATGGTCAACTAATCTATGACAAAGGAGTCAAGGATATACAATGGAGAAAAGACAGCCTCTTCAATAAGTGGTGCTGGGAAAACTGGACAGCTACATGTAAAAGAATGAAATTTGAACACTCCCTAACACCACACACAAAAATAAACTCAAAATGGATTAGAGACCTAAATGTAAGACGGGACACTATAAAACTCTTAGAGGAAAACATAGGAAGAAAACTGTTTGACATAAATCATAGTGAGATCTTTTTTGATCCACCTCCTACAGTAATGGAAATAAAAACAAAAATAAACAAATGGGACCTAATGAAACTTAAAAGCTTTTGCACAGCAAAGGAAACCATAAACAAGATGAAAAGACAACCCTCAGAATGGGAGAAAACATGTGCAAATGAAGCAACGGACAAAGGATTAATCTCCAAAATATACAAGCAGCTCATGCAGCTCAATATCAAAGAAACAAACAACCCAATCCAAAAATGGGCAGAAGACCTAAATAGACATTTCTCCAAAGAAGACATACAGATTGCCAACAAACACATGAAAGGATGCTCAACGTCACTAATCATTAGAGAAATGCAAATCAAAACTACAATGAGATACCATCTCACCCCAGTCAGAATGGCCATCACCAAAAAATCTACAAACAATAAATGCTGGAGAGGGTGTGGAGAAAAGGGAACACTCTTGCACTGTTGGTGGGAATGTAAATTGATACAGCCACTATGGAGAACAGTATGGAGGTCGTTAAAAAACTAAAAATAGAACTACCATACGACCCAGCAATCCCACTACTGGGCATATACCCGGAGAAAACCATAATTCAAAAAGAGTCATGTACCACAATGTTCATTGCAGCTCTATTTACAATAGCTAGGACATGGAAGCAACCTGGCTTCCATGGAAGTGTCCATCAACAGATGAATAGATAAAGAAGATGTGGCACATACATACAATGCAATATTACTCAGCCATAAATAGAAATGAAATTGACTTATTTGTACTGAGATGGATGGACCTAGAGTCTGTCATACAGAGTGAAGTAAGTCAGAAAGAGAAAAACAAATACAGTATGCTAACACATATATATGGAATCTAAAAAAAAAAAAAACTGGTCATGAAGAACCTAGGGGAAGACAGGAATAAAGACGCAGACCTACTAGAGAATGGACTTGAGGATACGGGGAGGGGGAAGGGTAAGCTGGGACAAAGTGAGAGAGTGGTATGGACAACATATATACACTACCAAACATAAAATAGATAGGTAGTGGGAAGCAGCCGCATAGCAGAGGGAGATCAGCTCGGTGGTTTGTGACCATGTAGAGGGGTGGGATATGGAGGGTGGGAGGGAGGGAGATGCAAGAAGGAAGAGATATGGGGACATATGTATATGTATAACTGATTCACTTTGTTATAAAGCAGAAACTGACACACCATTGTAAAGCAATTATACTCTAATAAAGATGTTAAAAAAAAAGAACAAAATGTGGAAAAACAAACACTTAACAAAAACTAATCCATTAACATATGTGTGTGGGGAATGGAGGGGGAGGATAGATTCAAACATGAAAGATGCTTATAAGAAGCCAGTGTGGGGCTTCCCTGGTGGCGCAGTGGTTGAGAGTCTGCCTGCCAATGCAGGGGACACGGGTTCGAGCCCTGGTCTGGGGAGATCCCACATGCCGCGGAGCAACTGGGCCCGTGAGCCACAATTGCTGAGCCTGCGCGTCTGGAGCCTGTGCTCCGCAACAAGAGAGGCCGCGGTGGTGAGAGGCCCGCGCACCGCGATGAAGAGTGGCCCCCGCTTGCCACAACTACAGAGAAAGCCCTCGCAAAGAAACGAAGACCCAACACAGCCATAAATAAATAAATAAATAAATAAAATGTAAAAAAAAAAAAAAAAAAAAAAAAAGAAGCCAGTGTGATATCAAATTCTCCATGTCATTTAATAAGCAGACTACCCACGACTGGGTGTCTGACCTTTTGACCCAAGTAACTCATAACTGAAGTGTTTGCTAGATAATTTTCATCCAACAACAAGGCTCCACCTTCATGACCTTAGCACCTCCCTAAGACCCCACCTCCCAATACCATTATCTTTAGGGGTCAGGCTTTCAACGTATGAGTTTTAGGTGGACACAAACATTCAGATCAAAGCAATGTGATACCACTCTCCTGTACTTATCCCCAAAGACCATGCCCTCTGAGAGCTGGCCTTTGTTCACACCGAGCCTTCATTCTGGAATACCTTGCTCCAACTATAAAGATACTACTACTCCCTAAAGGCTTCTGCATATTTGTATGGTCATCTTCAGTAAAGAAGGACAGAGATCTTACCACTATACTGGACATGTTTATAATAAATAATTTCATGGATTCTCACAAAAACTCTGTGAGCTATTATTTCTGCACTTTACATAAGAAGAAACTGAGTCTCAAATAGGTTAAGTACCTTGCCCAAAGGTACACAACTAATTCATGTAGGAATCAGCAGCTACCATGTCCAATTCTGTCTAACTCCAAAGCTTGCATTCCTTCTATTCTTCACAGTGTTGTCTCTAAAGTGCCATACTCATACTATAAAAAACATGTTTTTTCCCCTCTGTAATGTTAAGTGGAATCAAGCAACTAGTTCTAGAGTGTCCACTCCTGTGCTAAGCAATGGCAAGAGAACGTTAAAACAAACTGTGTTTATCACCACCCTCCTCAAGATAGGTAAAACAAGTTATTTATCTAGTAGACCTTGACTCCATAGTAGCTTGACCAACTGCCCCAGTTTGAGTGAGACTGTCCAGTTTGAGCACTGAAAATCCCCCATCTCATGAAACAACTCAGTCCTGGGCAAACTGGAAGGAATGGTTGTCATAACTCTTCCAGCAGAGTAGAAACACCTTGAAATATTTTTAACGCTCATAATATGACCAATTAAGTAGGAAAGGGGGGGCAAACATCAATATTTATTTTTAAGTTGCTAGAATTAGGAAACACTGTTCAAAAGCAGTGGTTCTTTTTGAACCAACAGCATACACATCACCTGGATACTTGCTAGAAAAGCAAATACTCTGACCCTACCCCAGACCTAGGAAATCAGGGGCTCTGGGGCTGTGGCCCTGAAATCTGTGTTTTAACAAGCCCTCTGGGTGATACTGATGTGCACTCAAGTTTGTGAGTCACTGCTCTAAAGAAATGACAGGAAAGCACCTGTCCCCTCCCAGTGTCTCAAGTGCCATCTCCCGTGAACTCTGCTGTGGTCAGCCTGCCGTCACACTGCTGCTTTCCTTTGTCAGCTCCTACATGCCATTTCAGTCTCCTTTTGCACTTATTTGCCGCTGCTTTGAATATGAATAATAACAACATTGTGACATGTTTATAGATTAGTAAACCTTTCATAAATTTCAGTGCCTCTCAGAATTTTTTTCCCACTGAAATACCCATAAGGTAGAGGTGAGGGAAAGCACAACCCCCCAGGCCTCCCGGAAGTGCTGCCTGAAGCAGCCCACTACAGAAACAGAACGTGATTGAAGCTTCGTATTTTAGCCTCAAAATTCACGTGGACCTTTTGTTTCTACCTCTTGATATATTCATGTTTGTTTTATTATAAAAATTACTTCTTCGCATTTTCAAGTAAACTTGACTTTGCAAGAGGACCTCTGTCCCCAGTTTGGGTTGGCTTTTTGTTTCACGCCCATGGGGTGCACATATTTCCGGCTGCAAAACACAAGAGAGGTTACTCCATTTCATTCTCACAATGCCCCTGAGAAGTGTTAAACCTCACCATTACTAAAGAGGACAAGAAGGATCTGAAAGGTTAAGTCAGGGGTCCTCAACCCGCAGGCCACGGACAGGTACCGGTCCTCGGCCTGTTAGGAACCGGGCCGCACAGCAGGGGGTGAGCGGCGGACGAGCAAGCCAAGTGTCACCTGCCGTCCCCCATCACTCGCATTACCGCCTGAACTATCCCCACCCCCGACCCCACCCGCAACCCCGGTCCGTGGAAAAATTGTCTTCCACGAAAACGGTCCCTGGTGCCAAAAAAGCTGGGGACCGCTGGGTTAAGTAGTGTGCCCAAGGTCACAGAGTGGAGAAATGTCTGAATCGGGCCTGTATGACTAAAGGTCTGCTTCTTTCCTCGCTCATGTATTTATCTGACGTTTTGGCCTATAAACTCCTGAATGACAAGGACAAGGGCACTATTTTATATTCTATATGCAGTATAATGTAATACTTCATACAGTACCATATATATTATATGAATGAATAAAAGTGTATTAGTAATTTAAGAAGTTGACTGTTTTTTCTTTTTATTCCCTTATACTTTGCAAATTATGGAAATATTTGTAAGGACTTTTTCAGCTCCACAGATATGGGTTAAAATGCAAAACAGAGTCATGAAAAAGACTGTGGGTTTTGACTATTAGATTAAGTACCTATGAGTATTAGAATTCAATACCCCACCACGGCCACCCCCTCCCACAGGCTCCCTGAGACAAACAGATGTATGAGGTTCTATGGCAAAGGACAGTCAACTACCAGTGTAATGTGAGCCTGGCTTATATCCAAACACAGATTCAGGGAATGTGGGCACATGCTTTAGGTCCAAACTCAAATCCTAGGATCTTACCAAACTCTAGCACTGCCAAGAAAGCATAAGACAGCCAGGGTGGTCCAATAGAAAAGAAGGCTCTAGTTCACTGTACCACTTTAGACATAAGGAAAGATGATTTAGAAGAGAACAGGGGAAATATGTGTATCACCTTTTAACACAGCATCCCTGCTAACTGGTAAAGAGTCCAATTCTCGGCTGCTGAATCTAACTGAAGATCTGTATTCATTGAAGAAGGAATTTGGAAATGAGAGAGAGGTACTGAACTTTCTCCATCACCTACCCCCAACTCTCATTTGGAATACTGGAGTTAAAAATAAATATTCATTCTATATTTAGGCAGGCAGCCTAGAATAAAATAGTACTTCTCAAAATGCTTTCTTAGGAGTAAAGGGTTCTCTTGTCAATTAAATTTGGGAAACCCTGCGCTGTACGGTTTCTTTACTGAAAGTCTTGTTTGGGGTGCTTAAAATACTGTGAGCATCAGGAATCTTAAATAAAGGTCATGATATGCAACCTTTTCAAAACCTATTTGGCCAACAAACATTTTTCCCCATTGAAACACCCATTTTACCGAATACATTGTAGGGATGCCAATATAGAGGAAAAGATAATGGGATTTGGCATTGGAGAAACGTCATTTCACTTCATGCTACAGCACTTACTAGCTGCATTAACATGATCTGATCATGTAATACATCAGAGTTTCTGTTTTCTCATATGTGATGAAAGGATAATAATCCCAACCATGCAGATTCATGAGGGTCTTATGAGTTGACAGATATAAATTGTCTATAGGATTGTGCTTCATTTTAGAAGTTGCTCAACAAGTGGTACTTCCTTCCCCTCTCTCTATTATTTCCATATGCCCTTGCTTTGGCAAGTGTTTGTAAGTACCAAGTCATTGAAGAATTTAGTCGATTAACTGAAAACAATCAGTCAAATATATAACAAGGTAATGGAGAAAGCTAACTCTCCAGATGATGGAATACTCAGATGTGTGTAATGCTGTGGTATTGCATGCAACCCTTTCTCAGTTATTACCACTGGTTCGGGAGAGCTTTCAAAGGTTGAAACTCAATATCTGTGAGTCGTTTCTGTTCTATTATATACATTCATTTTATTTTTTAGATTCCACACATAAGTGATAACAGACTATTTGTCTTTCTCTGTCCAACTTATTTCTCTCAGCAGTATACTCTCTAGGTCCAGCCACATTGTTGCTAATGGCAGAATTTCATTCTTTTTATCACTGAGTAACATTCTATTGTATATATATACCACATCTTTATCCGTTCATCTGTTGATGGACACTTAGGTTGCTTCCATATCTTGGCTACTGTAAACTGTGCTGCTGTGAACATTGGGGTGCATGTATCTTTTCGAATTAGCAGACTCACAGATATAGAGAACTAGTGGTTACCAGTGGGGAGAGGGAAGGAGGTAGGGGCAAAATAGAGGTATGGGATTAAGAGGTACAAACTACTATGTATAAAATAAGTAAGCAGTAAGGATATATTGTATAGCACAGGGAAATATAGCCATTATTTTGTAAAACTTCAAATGAAGTATAATCTCCAAAAATACTGGATCACTACGTTGTACACCTGAAACTAATATAATATAGTAAATCAACTGTACTTCAATTAAAAAAAAAGGTTGAAACTCAGAAAAGTGGCATGTAACTCAGTGAAAAAGTTGACTTTTATTTTTACTCTGCCAATGTTTATGGGTATATTAGGGAGTGTCTCCTCTGATTTATGCAAAATAAATTTTGAGCTGCTATATTATATCCTGGAAGCAGACACCAACCATTTACTGTTTACAAGAAAGTATTACTTCAAAGAAAGTCAGAGCTAGACCAGTTTGGGGTTTGCATTAAGTAAGTAGTTTAGGTCAAATGTTAGAAGCAAAGAAATCATATCCGATCTAAGTAGGACCCTCCATTTTGGAGAAAGTTTAGGTTTGTAAAGAGTTTTTCCTCCAGGCAACTTTTCTGTCCAAAAGATTCAGCAGTACTTTCTTTCATCAAACAATGAAAGGCCAATACTGTAGTAAAGAGTCTTGAAGCCTTTTGTCCCTCCATCCTGAGTGAGTGAAAGATCTAGCAATTTTAAAGCTGAAGCTCAGGACTGGCCGTATTTAGGGGACACTTTTGGGTTGCAATGCCTGGGGTTTAGGATATGAGTTGATGTTTCTCAAGGTATGGTCCCTGGACCAGCAGCATCAGCCACACCCCTTGGACTTGTTAGAAATGCATATTCTTGTGACTTTCTCCAGACCTATTACATCCGGAAATCTGGAGCTGGAGATGATAAGCAGAATTTTGTGTTTTAACAGGTCTTCTAATTCTGATACATGCTAAAGTTGGAGAACCACTGATTTAAATATTGCACACGTGTGTGTGTACAAAAGATGCTCCTAAAGAATAAGGTTCTTGGCGTGACATCAGCAAGATGGCGGAACAGGAGATCCCCATTCATATCCTCCACAGCAACAATAATTCGGCAGCCATCCACAGACAAAAGTGTCTTTGGGGGAGCTTCAGGAACCAGGTAGGGGGTTATAAAACACCAGTGGAGCCCAAAACTGAGCAGGGCCATTTTGAGAAGGCAGGCCCACACCAGGTAGCCGGCTCACCAACCGTGGTCCCAGCTACAGATACAGAAACAGCCCTGTCTCCCCCTGGACTTGGCTATGGCCGCGTTTGGCCTTGGTCCTGCTATCAGCACCATCCACCAGGGAACCTGGAAGGAGTCACACCTGACTATGCCTCCAGTAACAGGCCTGCCAACTTTGATTTGACTGTGGATACTGAAGCAGCCCTGTATCTCAGTTCCAGCCCCCTTCCAGCCACGGCTCAAGAGAAGTCCTATCAGTCCAAGGACCCACCAGGAGAAACACTATCTGTGCACCCAGAGGCGGGCCTGTCAAACTTGGTCCAGCTGCAGATCTTGAAGTATCCCTGTAACTCAGCTGCAGCCCCTCCCAGCTGTGGTCTGGGAAATGGCTTGTCCACACAGGGACTCAGTATCCTTGTGCTTGGAGGCAGGCCCACAGCCTCAATCCAACTGAGGATCCTGCAATGGCACTGTAACTCGGCTACAGCCCCTCCCAGCTGTAGCCCAGGAGCGGTCCTAATCACCCAGGGACCTACCCAGTGTCCCAGCAGGAGCTCTACCAAGGGACCTGGAAGGAGTCAAACACATCTGCATACTTGGTAACAGGCCTGCCATGTGCAGACCCAACTGCAGACCCTGAAGTGCCTTTGTCCCAGTGCCAGCCCTACTGACCAACATCCTGGAGGTAGTCCTATTCACCCAGGGACCAGACAGGGTCCATAGCCGCCCAAGCCCCTGGTAACAAGCCTGACAAATACAGACCCCATTGTATATCCAGCAGTATCCACATTACCCAGCCCAGACCCTGCTCGACTGTGATCCCGTAGGCTATCCCATCAGTCCAGGAACCTGGCATGAGAAGGTCTCTACCTGCTGAAACCAGTATGTAAAGACTGAGAAAGGTGTTTACCCATCAAATGCTCAGACCCCAATGCAAGGTTACACGGAACACAAACAGGCAAACGTGATACCACCAAAGGAAACTAATAAAGCCCCAGCAACCAACCTAAAAAAGTAGAGATCTATGAAATGCCTGACAAAGAATTCAAAATAATCATCTCAAAGGAGCTCAACGAGATGCAAGAGGACACATTATTCTGCCACAGAAAAGAAGGAAATCCTGTCATTTGCAACTTGTATGAACAGGGAGAATATCACACTAAGTGAAATAAGCCGAACTCAGAAAAACAAATTTGCATGATCTCACTTATTTGTGGAATCTACAACAGCCAAACTCACAGAAGCAGAGTACAATGGTGATCACCAGGGGCTAGGTGGTGGGGGAAATGGGGAAATGGTGGTCACAGGATATAAACTTTCAGTTATAAGATTAGTAAGTTCTGGGGATCTAATGTACAGCATGGTGTCTGAAGTTAATAATACTGTATTATATATTTAAATTTGCTAAATTAGTAGATATTAAGTGTTCTCACCACAGGATAAAAAATGGTAATGATGTGAAGTAATGGATGTGTTAATTACCTTGACTGTGATAAGCATTTCACAATGTATACGTATATCATATCATCACTTTGCATACCTTAAGTATATACAAGTTTTATTTGCCAAATATTCCCCAACAAAACTGGAAAAAAAGGTTCCTGCACAAATAACTCTCTATTCATAGTAGGGCTGACATATCTGTGTAACCAGTTATACTGCAGGGCAGAGTTGAACAAATTCTAAAATGTCATTGTATACAGAGGGCTAGGGAATTCTCTTTAAAGGAAGTAGTATTAGAGCTAATACTCTAGTATGACTTTCTGTGATGATGGAAAAGTTGCCTGCCTGTGCTGTCCAATATGGCAGCCACATCCTGATGTGGCCATTGAGAACCTGAAATGGAGCTGGTGAGATAGAGGACAATTGTTTTTAATTCAAATAGCCATATGTTTCTAGTGGCTACCATATTGGAGAGCCCAGTTTTAGGAATTATAATAATGATATCTCCTCTATACGTCCTCCTCCCCAATACAAGGACAACCTCATGACTTTTCTAATCACTAATCACACAGCTGCATTTGTGAAGGACATTCCTGGGCTCCTTGCTTTTAACTTGCAACTCTTAGAGAAAATTATTTATGTGGATAAAATGCCCTTGAATTTTTTCAAGTTCCAGAATGCCTTGATATGGCACTGTCTTGGAAACAATACATTTTTGGAGCCAGCCTGGGCTGGGAAATTCAGGATGACAGCATGATTTAAATATCATTATGTTTGTAGCCCCTCAGGTCAGAAGGCCAGGTTATTTCTTAGTTTTTGTATTAATGAGCAGGACTGTCCTTTAACAGATATTCCTTTTTAAACCATCCCTTTTGTGTTCATCTGTACATATAATCCCAAAGGCTAAGTAAAGGAGATAATTAAATTGAGTTAGAACCTGTCTTTTGACTGTCTCATTGAACTTTACAAGATTCCTTTTCAGGATTTGTGGGGTTTTGGGGAAACTGATTGGGGATGGGGCCAGAGACCTGCATTGCTGCCTGTCTCTACAACAAGACAGGTATGGCTTGTACAGGTAGATCCTCCCCTTAGTGGAGAAACAATGCAGTGAGCACTGGCCCCTCTCATCCCTAAGTGAAAGCAGTGGCTTCAAAGCCAGTTATGAATAGATGGTGCCTGAACACACTGAAATCTCAGAGATTCAACAACTGGATGATTCTAGCCCCACATTTTCACAAAGCTGGATGAGCTATGTTAATAAATAGAAATTAGAAATTACATGTTCTCAATGATGTTAATATTTAAAGTACGTTGTCCAAAGTTCTTTCTCAGAAACTTTGTTTAAAAAATGAGACAATCAAGATTAGAGTGGTGAAAATGACATGGCAGATTTAGAGCTCAAACTTTTGTGTGTCCGACTTCAAGTCAACTGCATACAACTATATACTGCAATTGTATACATTGATCCTTAAAGGCAGAACCCCGTTGGATTTAGTTCCTAAATCTCCATAAAGGCAACTTGTGTGATTGTGCCCTAACATAATACCTGCTGATTAGAAATATATTTCCAACCCCCTTTTTCTTTCTCTGTATCTATGTATTTCATCTTCCTCTCATACACTCCTAGAGCTGCATGATACCAGGATAAACCATTCTCTCTCATCCCGTCCCCCAAGCAGAGAACATATTTTTGTGCAGGTAACTATGGTTCACATGGACATGAAAGGCAGTCTTGGAGGAGTAAGTTATCAGCAGTACATGAAGCCAAGCAGGATGATCCTTGGTAGTGGGAGTATGGAGGGAACATTCTAGGCAATTGGCCTTAGTTTATCGGTAATAGCACTTAAGCAAGATTTCTTTACACATTTCTAAGTTCTAACACACTCCACATTAACCTTCGGTTTATGTTATAAATGTACTCATCCTTTGTAATCCATTAGCAGTTAGCCAACCGATATTTATGAAACACTTACTAAGCAATAGTTACCCTGTTAGGTGCTATTGCATTTCATAAATCTGACCAATGAATGTGATTTTAGTACCAAAGGGATGAAAGAAAAAAACAGTGTAGGATTAATATATGTTACCTTTGATGCAGGAGTGTTTCTGGCTGGGGAGAGACTGACTTGGGACCAATTCTAAGTTCTTCTGCTATGAGGGCTGGTGGGAAAGAGATGGAACTAAGACCTGCTATGGGTTGGAAACTGGCAAGCACTTTAGAAATATTGTGTCCTGTAAGCTTCCAACAGCCTTATGAGGTAAATACCATTATGGTCTTCATTTTACAGATGAAGAAACTTAGGCTCAGAAAAATGGTCACTTGTCCAGGATCACAGAGCTAGTGAAGGGATGAAACTGACTGCAACGCATGTGCTTTCAACCACTATGCTCCACTGTCTACTTAGGTGCTCCTGTAATCTCTTCTCCTTTCCAAATACTCTGCCTCTGAAAATTTAGAGGAGTTGTGCTCAGAATCGGTAGGAATGCTTTTGACCTGACAAGGACAGGATATTTTTTTCCAGATTTGAGCAATAATAAAACACATTCTTCATAGCAAAGAGAGGACCTATTCAGGTTGGTTTGAACACAAGTCCAGAGATGAGGCTTTGGGAGATGGCTGAGCACTCCTGACATAAGGATAACAACCATTATCATTTAAAGAACTCTTACTAACGTTTCAGAGCCGTTTCATACATTTTCTTTTGAAATCCTCATAATGAACCTGTGAAATATGGGTTATTTGTGGACCCATTTTACGGATGAGGACAAAGGCACAGGGAAAAAGAGACTAACTGCTAAGTAATTCCACATTGACTGCGATTTGCTATTCAGTTTTCTGTCTTCTGCATTAGAATAGGAGTTTCTTGGGTAAAGGTCATTCATTATTCTTTTTAGGATCTGCAGCACTGAGCCCAGGGCTTAGCACAAAACAAGCATGCAATAAATGATAATCTTTATTATTATCACTGTAGTGCTAATTCCAAGAATATGAATATAAGGCTGAATGCACCTAAGAGTTTGGTATGTTAATTTTTGCCTAAAGAAATTTATTATCTATGAACATATTCACCACTATTCTAGCTAGTAAAGGGAAAGCTATTTCCCTTTTTGGAAGATGGGAGGGAATATATACGGCTATAGCTAAAGTTTATGATAACTTCCTCTTAAATCTTGCCACCTACAATAACATTTTAATAGGTCTTGCTAAACTGTGATCCTAGACATCAGATCACCATGTTTATCACAAACACATTGATGGGAAAAACATGCTATGATCTTTACCTTTATGAGAGTCCAGAAAATCAGAGAAATGACCTGAGTGTAGGGTAAACAAACTTGAACACAAATAAATGTTTGTAAATTATGGAAACAGTATTGGGTATTGTAAACTTCAGACTGTATACTGTCCATGTTTGATTACTGAATTCATCCTAAAAAAAATTGGGGATTTGGTAAAATATGTGTCTTAACCATGTTACAGTAGATTCAATAGCTGCCTTTTGGTAGATCTGGGAGGTTTTTTTGTCCTCTTTTATTTTTATTAAAACTTTTAAAATTTCAAAATAGTTTAGGACTCACAAGAAGTTTTTCCTTCACCAAACTCCCCTCACAGATAATATATTAAATAAACATAAGACAGTATCAAAACCAGGAAACTGATGTTGGCCCAATACTATTAAATCAGTTACTTACCTTATTCAGATCTCACCAGTGTTTATCTGCGCTTTGGGTATGTGCATGTATGCGGTTCTATGAAATATTGTCACGTGTCTAGATGCAAGTAATCATCATCAAAATCAAGATTCAGAATTGCCCCATCACCACAAAGAAACTTCCTCATGTTATCCCCCTGTGATGGTTAATTATATGTGTCAACTTGACTAGGTCATGGGGTGCCCAGCTGTCTGGTTAGGCATTATTTCTGGGTCTGTGAGTATGTTTCTGGAAGAGATTAACATCTGAATCTGTAGAATGAGAGCACTGCCCTCCCCACTGTGGTGGGCATTAACCAATCCATTGAGAGCCTGAATAGAACAAAAACCTGAAGAAGAGAGGACGCTTGCCCTCCTGCCTGCCTCAATTTGGACATTGGTCTTCTTCTGCCCTTGGACTTGGATTTATACCACAGAATCCAACAGCACAGTAGAGAATGGACTTGAGGACATGGGGAGGGGGAAGGGTAAGCTGGGACGAAGTGAGAGAGCAGCATGGACATATATACACTACCAAACGTAAAATAGATAGCTAGTGGGAAGCAGCCGCATAGCACAGGGAAATCAGCTTGGTGCTTTGTGACCACCTAGAGGGGTGGGATAGGGATGGCGGGAGGGAGACGCAAGAGGGAGGGGATATGGGGACATATGTATATGTATAACTGATTCACTTTGTTATAAAGCAGAAACTAACACACCATTTTAAAGCAATTATACTTCAATAATGATGTCAAAAAAAGTAAAATAAAATCCATATAGAAAAACAAAATAAAAAAAGAAGAAGAAAGAGGGGGAGTAGGATGATGACTAACCTTAATTAATATTCAAACACATTATAAGCCTTTACTAATTTAAAGAGTATGGCCCTGACTCACGAATAGATAGATCAATAATGTAGTGTACAAAATTGAGCTATGTATGCAAGTACATACAAGCGAGTTTTTATGATACAATACCCTGTTTGTGGGTAAATGTCAATTATTCAATAAATGGTTTGGTATCTGGAAAAAAATTAAGTCAAATCTCTAACCTCACACTTCAAACAAAAATAAATAAATTTCACATGGAGCAAATATTTAAAAGTAAATAATCAAACCATAACAATTCCAGAAAAAGCTATGGAATGTTTTTTTCTTTTTTTCCCTAATAATTGCTGGATAGAAAAGGCTTAAAAGAGTAGCGCAATACCTGAAGTCATCAAAGAAAAACCTTTTTAAAAGACCATGTTTTTAAAATTCCATGAAAAGTAACACAGTAAAACTCAAAAGAAATTTTAAAATAGTAAAAACATACAGTTTTAAAAATTTGTAACTCACATTATAAAATGCTCATCTCCTTACTGTATGCAAAGTCCATGTAAATAAATGAAAGAAAGCTTAAAAACTCAGTAGAAAATTAGGCAAAGGATCCTAATAGGCAAGATAGAATGAAAACAGAAAAAGAAAGGAATGGAATTGAGTGATTTTAAGGTGTTCTCAGAACCTGCTTTGCAATCTTTTCTAGATATACTGCTGATGTCCCATATCACGTGGATAGGTACATCCTAGCATAGATCTTTGCTTTGTGCTTCTACTTGAAATTGAGTCTAAATCCAAGTATTGGCCAAAGCCTAGAACTGTGCTGTTCAATAGGGCAACCACTAACCACATGTAACTATTTAAATTTAGATTAAATTTGTAATTCAGTTCTTTGTCACACTTTGCTTCATTTCAAGAATTTAGCTAGGGGCTTCTGCATTGGATAACACAGATACAGAACATTTCCATTATCACAGAAAATTCTGTGGAGCAGCTCTGATGTACAGCTCAGACTAAAGAATCTTTCTTTCCTAAACCTAAATATATGTCAGATTCGCCAGAGCAGCTTATTAAAATATTACCAACTTCCATCTCCTATGTAAATGGCACGCCACTGCTTATCACTAATATCAAGGTTGGGCAAACTATGGCCCTTGGGTCAAATCTAGCCCACTGCCTTTTTTGTCAATAAGATTCTATTGGAACACAGCCATGACCATTCATTTACATACTATTCATTGCTGCTTTTGCTTACAAAGGCAAAATTGAGAAAGAAATGAGTACTTGCAACGGAGAAAGTATGGCCAGCCAAGCCATATTTCCTATGTGGCAAAAAATGTTTGCTAATCCCTGACTTAACAGGAAAAAGTCTAAGCTTTGGCCTGGCCTACATGGGTGGTACCTAAGGCCCTCCAAACTCTAGACTTTGCTTCTCTCTCCAGCATCATCTTTCCATGTCATGAGCCAGTAATAACTAACCTGTTTTGGTTTCCCGAGCGTGGCATCCTAGTTCCTTCTACTGTGCCTCATCCATACCATGTCTTTTTCCCAGGATGTCTCCCCTGATTCTCTATTTCTTTTGCCTCCTTTCTATCACATCTCAACTTGGTTCTCACTTCCTTTGTGAAGCTTTCCTAACCCCAGTGCTAGGTGAGCAGTACGTCCTATGTACTGTCCAACACCCTGACTTTCCTTTCTTCCTACACCACAATGTGCGATAATAAATAGGAGAGAAAAAAGGAAAACCACACTCTTCAATCTCCTCATACTCTGCCAGGGGCTTACCAACATTTTAATGGCCCATACCAGTCGTTAAGGACAAAGGAAACAGGTTCCTCACCAGAAAAGATTCAGAATCTAATTTTTTAAAGCATCCCTGCTTTTCTACATGTATGATCAAATGTACTTTGCCTATCACTCCTCACTCCCATACATATTTTGGTCACTTCTTTACCATAATATTGCAACTGCCTGTTTACATGTCTATTTCCCTCAATAGACTGGGAGCTCCCAAAGGAAGGAGTCCTGGCGTTCATCTCTGTGACTCCAATACCCAGGACAAGCCCAGCACTGAGTCAATGCTCAGAGAACACCAGTGAAATAAATCTTCCTCAACCACAAGAATTCATCTTGTGGAATGAGAAATCAAAGGGAATAGGCAGAGGGGCAAGTTGTTGATCAGTTTTCCCATCTCCTGTGAAGCTAAAATCAAAATTCTGGTGCCCTCAAGGCAGTAAAAAAAATCTCTTGGAATTAGCATATTACTGACTTTCTTTTATCATGGTTGCTTTATCTAGTTTAATATATTTTAATTTTTTGTTGTAAAATTCACATCTTGAGGTAACTTTATTATAGCAAATACAAGTTTAAAACTCTAATATATAGGAGAGACAGTGTGTTTATATCTCTAATATGCCACGAATGGAATAAAAATAACTAATGTGATTCCAGATTACCTTTGGAGCTGAATTTGGATCAGACACAGCTGGCAAATGGGTTTTTGTATGAAGCTCATTTATTAGGGATTTCCATGTACTATCTATCTCTGTATTTTTATAGGATTTTCAAGGCTTAATTTTGTTCTAAGTATTCAGGACACCAAAGCAGAATAAACTGATAGCCATCTCTTGTGTGCAGGCAGAAGGAAGATTGTTTGGGGAACCTTTGTTCAATTGGATTGACTGGTGGCTAGTAGGGAAATTTTTCAGGTTACCAATCCTGGAATCCTTCAGACATAAAAATCCACATTGGTCTCAAAGCTTTCACAGAGTTCCCTTCAAGACATGCTTTTCACATGAATTGTAGAACTATGAATTCAGCTTAAATCTATACTATTGACTCCATATTATTGAATTCAACAATCTAGAATCAACTTTGGCTGTTCAATGTTGCCATATCTACCTATGTAATTGAGAGCACATCTTCATCCAAAGAGAAAGACTCCCCTCCCCCAAGGAATTTGAACTAAGATTCTCTGTGCTAGAATAGCATGGCCTTGAGACCCTGCTTTCACACACAAGAGCAAAATTGTCACACTTTATATCGTGGCTTTGATTTTTAATTCTCTTGAATTTCTTCCTTTCTTTGAGTCAGTCAAGTACATTTTAAATACACACTTCATATACAACATGAGCAAAGTGAAGTAGAAAGAATAGTAGCTTTCTGGCAACTTTGATCCATTCCCATGTGAAGAACTCAATACAATTTTTTTAAAAACCCTACTTAGTAGATCACTCCTCCACTCCGTACTCAGGAAGGGTCTACTGCTCCTTCAATGCTTAGCTCAGACTGACTTAGCAGTTTTGTTGTGAAGACTTGCTCAGTTTCATTGCTCATCCTACACTCTGTACACATCATGTTCCCTTTTCCTTCATTTGTTGTTTAATTATATAATAGAGAAGAGAAAAAACTATATTTTTAAAGCTGACCAGCTGGCATCTTCTTAGGAGAGTATGGTTTTTATTTGGGAAAATAATTTGATGGTTACTGAATGTGTAAAAGTAAACCCCCCCCCTCTCCTGCCTCAGCCACCTTAGGGCACTTTGGGAATGGGCTACGGTGAGACAAATTTAAAAAGCCAAAACATCTCATTTAATAAAAAGGGAGGGGTTGTTTTTGTTCTGGAACAATTTAAAAATGACAGGGTGAAAGTGTTAATAATCAAAAGGAGAAAGAGGAACAGAGAGGGTTTAGCAACACGACAGGAGGCCAGGAATCCTGAGGAAGAGTCAACCAGTGTAAGGGTCCTTGTGATAAGAACGACCACGGGACTTAAAATCTAGAATTATACATACTTATTTAAGTAAACTTCTTTGCTTTTTGCAACTTTGCCTCTGTTACCCATGAATCTTCTATATCCTATTCACACTTGCCTCTGAGAGAGAGGTGTTTTGGGTAAATTAAGGAAAAGATGATAAGTTCAGAGTTGCCAGATCAAATACAGGATGCTCACTTAAATTTGACTTTATGAAATTCAAATTTAACTGGATTTTTTTAAATGTTGCTAAATCTTACAATTCTAATTAGGTTACATGTCTAGATCAATATAGAGTGGATAGAAGGGAATAGCCACAAGAAACAAGATACAGGTATGACAGAGAATTCAGTCTATGTAAGCCCTCTGAGGTATCAGGGGTGGGATGGAGCCTTTGTTTTCCTCCATAAGTGAGTGCAACATTTTTAAATATTCAAGGGAAAGGTAACTGCACAGGGCCAGAAAACTTGGGGACACCTAGTCGGCAGAAATCCCGGTTAAAATTCATTCAGTTTTGCATATGTTATTACCTTACAGGCATATTTCTCACACTAGAGGGAATTCCCAGAGGGTTGAGTTCCCCACAGCTGTGAGAGAAACTGTATGTGGTTGTAACATCAACAGCATTTAGAGTAATTCAGGCAACTCCAATTTCCCCTATACTTCTTATTCTGAACAAAGCCAGAGTCCTGCAGCCAGAACAGAAATATCCCTGGTCTTCCAATGAATGTGAGCCTGTGGAAATGAGAGATTCAATACTGTTTCTGAAAAGGACTCCAGTAACTGACAACAGTGGTGTGTCTGCCACGAGTTCCTGAGCACAATGACATACCACTCATAGGGTATCAAGAGTAGTTTTCTTCATTTTATTTATACAATCATTTATAAATAGATGTGCAGATGTGTATTACTTGTTTCAACACCTGGCTGTAGATTCATTTTTTTTCTCCTAAGGTTACTTTTACTTATTTTCTCTCCAAACCTTTTGTTATCCTGTTTACTCCCTTTGCCCTGTTCCAAATGGAGAGATTACTTCAATAATGTAGCTCAAAATTACGTAGTTTATCAATCAAGAAGCCTTACTACTATCCTTCCCTGTATCTATCATGTGTATAATTTTGCTGAAGCCAGGATTTGACTTAATATATTGCAAAGCTTATGTAAAGGGACACATTGCTTAGCTAGTAAGTCAGTCTAGCCATCTGCCCAGTATACCCTTCTTGATTTAGCTGTTTTCCTTGTGTCAGAGAGTACATATTTTTGTGGTGGAATGACATGGTATTTAAGAATTGGTAAAAGTCCTAGGATGCTTTATTTGTGAATGAAAATATTTAGTGTGCAATATGATGATTAGGACAGACAGGTGTTCTCATTCCTGTGAATGAGAGAGGGACACCAAACTCAGGCTGGACCAGGTAGTGTCAAGAAACTTCCCCAGAGGAGAGGATGCTTGTGCCAAATCATGAAGCTACCTTTAGGAGGAGTAGCAGAGAAAGAGGGGAGGGGGAGTGGAGGGGCAACGGACAGGAGGAGGAGGGGGAAAGGGAGGAGGAGGAGGAGGAGGAGGAGGAGGAGAAGAGGGGAGAGAGTTTCAGGTAGACTGAACAGCATAAACAGAGGAGCAGAATGACAGAACATGGTTTATTTTGAGAACTGCTAACTGGTATGACTGTAGTTGAGAATGTGAGGGGTAAGATGAGTGAAGGCATGGCAGACGTAGATAATAACTATATAGAGGTAGTACCGATGGAAGAAGTAAGGGATAGAAAACATTGACAAAGTATGAACATCTGCACCAAGAAATCAGAGCCCAACTTTCTTTTCCTCCAATTGCTCTATATACAGGTACCTACTGGGACACAGTGGAGACAGAAACAATGAGGCTACTCCAGGCCTAAAGGGGGTCAAAAATATTTATCCTTTCCCTGTCAGCAGCAGGCTCAGTTTAGTCTTGAAAGATCTGAACGTTCGTAACAGTTCTTTAGTGTTCTATGCTTTTGACTGACCATATCAAAGTTATATATTACACATTCAAATGAAAAATATCTATGTTGAATCTACAGTGAGGACTCCTCCCCATCACAGCCCTGCTGGTATCATAGGTGACCAGCGATGGTTGGCATGTATCAGAGGTCATGGCACTGAAAAATATCAAGTAGATGTCTCTTGTCTCTTACATATGCCAAGTACAAATGATCTTATCTATGACCTAGCAATCAGTACTTAAAGATTCAATTAAATTAATGATATCAAATGTAAAAGCT
Organism: Eschrichtius robustus; assembly: GCF_028021215.1. Classification (NCBI taxonomy): domain Eukaryota; kingdom Metazoa; phylum Chordata; class Mammalia; order Artiodactyla; family Eschrichtiidae; genus Eschrichtius; species Eschrichtius robustus. Next base: position 124,355,238 of record NC_090845.1, read on the forward strand.
TCTTTGAACTATTTCAACTTGTGTTAATTTGAAAGCGCCTGATGTATGATGTTAAGAGGATATCAACTTAATAAGTCTTGCCACATACAAAGTTCTCTACTGCATGAAAATCTTTGAGCCACAACATATCAGAGACTAATTATGAAAACTGACTTTTCAATTTGCTTCTCACTATAATTATCCAACTATCGTACGTTATTTGCTTGGAGTAATTTCTATGTAAAATGGTCTTTTTATTATCACCAGAAAAAGAGTCAGGGAATTGTGACCAGTTAAAGGGTCTGTGTCTTTTTTAGATTTACTTCAGTATAGAGATTTCTGGGTGAAAAGAGGGAAAGTTACACAGACAATAGACTCAAAAAAGGTTTCTAAATAACTTATTAATAGGAATGATTATATATAATGAGGTACACCCTTCAAAGTCAAGTCGTTCAATACAGATGACGTAACAAAAAGCCTGCAATCAAAACAATGTAGGGATGAAAGGAGCTATTGCAATTACCCCACCCCAAATCCCAGCTGACCCAGCATCCACAAACACCAAATCCGTACAATTGTCCTGCAAGGTAGATATGATTTTCCCCATTTTACACACGATAGAGTTGACTGTCAAAGAGTTTATATAACTTACTCAATATTTTACTGAGAAGTTACAGATTCAGACTTTGAATCTAAATCTGTCTGATCCAGACACCCATGTTCTTTCCACTTCATCTGATTGCTGGCCACCTCCATATCCACTTCTTCTACCATTGGTCCAGGCCTTAGGAGGAAATGAGGCATTTGGTCAAATGCCCTATGAATTAGCATTTTCCTCTTTAACAAACTCAAAATGTTATTTAAAAGAAAGCGCAGCTAATTTGGATGAATTTTTCTCAGTTAGCCCAGACTTATTTTTTGTGAACATCACTTTCCCCAACTGCTTTCTAAATATATTATTATTATTATTATATAAAAGTACATCGCACTTTCTATATACAAGGTACTGTTTTAAGCATTTTATATTAATTCATTTAATCTTCACAACAACCCTATAAGACAGGTACTATTATTATCATCGTTTTAGAGCAGGGGTTAGAACCCAGACAGCCAGCAGGAACCATGCTCTTAACTGCTATGGTAGATTAGCTACACTTACGTATGTTGAATAATTCATTCTGAAATCTTGCCACAGATTGTTCTCACACTTATTGATCTCTGTTTTCCAAATTGCACCATTTTTCCCTTTTTAATAAAGGGAGAAGTATGTGTTCATCCCCAGTCTCCTGGTTTTTCTCTAATATTCCACAGCTTCTCAAGGGTAAAATTGGATATTGTTTTTGACCTTGATAATTTATCTGCATATAGAGCCTTCAACTCCTTTAAAGAGTTTAGATACTCAGAAATGTCTTACTTGCATATATACATTACCAAATGTAAAATAGATAGCTAGTGAGAAGCAGCCGCATAGCACAGGGAGATCAGCTGGGTGCTTTGTGTCCACCTAGAGGGGTGGGATGGGGAGGGTGGGAGGGAGATGCAAGAGGGAGGAGATATGGGGATATATGTATATGTATAGCTGATTCACTTTGTTATAAAGCAGAAACTAACACACCATGGTAAGGCAATTATACTCCAATGAAGATGTTTAAAAAAAAAAAAAAAGAAATGTCTTACTTGGACATCAATTCCCTTTTATCCACGTTTCTTCACTCTATCCAGTTTTAAGATTATTCTCTTTAATGTAAAAGCAGCTGAGGACTTGAGCAGTTCTGCTCTTTTTTTTTTTTTCCTATTTCCATATGCCTTTATCACATATAAGGAGGGAATCACTCCCTTGCTGTCTGTGTGCTGCAAAGTTAGATCAGGATTTTGTAATTATGAGAAATAAAAGTTTGGGTTTCTATGGAATCCGGGTAATACTATGGTCAGGGATCCAGGAATGTCTGAATCCCGCATTGCCAGGCATCTTCCTTCCTGTGGGGAAACACACACACACACACACACACACACACACACGATAGCAAATGAACAATGTACTGCCTCATCAGTAGTTCCACAAGTGCCTGACTTTCCTGTACAACTCCTTAGTAAAGTTTTGTTGGAGTAGATGGCCTTGCCCAAATATCCATAAGGGCCTCTAGTGCATATAAGTTCAAGATCCAAGTCTGTGTCCTTATCTCTTTCTGATTGCCACCTAGGACAAGAAATTATGTTGATTCAGCATATCATAAGGATGTTTCCTGCATAATGACTATACTAGTGAACAAGGAAGAAACAAGAATGCAGGTGTGGGGAATGGAGCAAGAATTTCCTCCCCCATAGAAGGATTTTCTGCCTGAGCTAATTAAACCATTTCCTCAGTGGTCTCTAGGACTCCTAAATCCATTCTTCATCAAATACCAGAAGTTTTTGTTCTAAAGCACATCAGAGTTTGTAACGTCTCTTCAGTGGAAACTTCCAGGGTCCTCTATCCAGTCACCAGTTTTGTGGATAGGAGAGAGCACAGTTACAGGAGCAAGAGCTCCTTGACCTCTGGATCACATTTACGATGCTGTAACCTTGAAATCAATATCCTCATGGAAGACCCTCAACTTCTGTTCCTCATGGTCTTACTATAATTTGTAAGCATGTAGTTGCCTGTATCAAATGTATTCCTGCTTTAAGTAGCTAGAATGTTTTGTTATCTGTACTGACTTACACACACATGTATTAAAAGAAATAATGAACTAAGATCAAAGAACTTATAATGGAAACAAAAGTCTCCCACTCCAAACCTCTCTATTCTTAGACCTACTCCAGAAGCAATCTCTGATGGACGTTTGTGTTTAGTTCTTGTGCTTACCTCCACTGCATTATATAACATCTCTGTGTTAACTGTTTCTCAATTTACGAACTTAAGAAAATGAGGACTATAATCACTTATACCACCTCAACTTTTTCATCAGATCCTCCTCCAAAATGTGGATAGTTTTACTGTAATCATAACCTTTCTAACCCTACATCAAATGCACGAGCCTCCGTTTCTCATTCTATCACCTTTAATGGTAACTCTGGATGTTTCATTATGCAAATCTGTGATATGACTGTCCTCTTCTCTTCTTTCCACCTTTTCTCCTCCTTCTCCTGGCCTCATTCCTGTCAGCTATCCTTTCCAGTGCTGTAGAATCAATGCCCCATCTCTCTAGAGAACAGCATTCCTAGCATTTGTTTAAAAATGCACTCAGGTTTGCCTGTTCCTCTGTCACTCATCACTCTCTGCACAGGTAGGGAAGTTGACACTGAAGGCAATTCTCCAAGTTACTCTGTAAACAATTTCAAGAATCCCCCTGTTTTCAGCACCACTAATAAACCCTGTTACCTGTAACCATCAACTCAAAGACCAGACCTAGAAAATCAATTGGCATTCACCGCAGTCCTCCCCTGGGCTGTTTGTTCTTCCATTCAACTTCATTTGCTAATGTTGCTATTTTCAGTCTTCCAGAAATATGCTGAAATACCTTCGTCACTAGAGGTGCCCTTCCCAATCTCTTCCCTCATATCGATTCATTCCTGTTTCAGTTATCTATCAACTCAATAACAATGCATGACAACAAAGCACAGACCCTCAGTGGTGTACAAACATACACGTTTGTTTAGCTTATTTTTCCCTGGTGTTCAGCTGACGGGAGCTGGACTCAGCTGATCTGAGCTGTGCTCACACATGCGTCTATAGTCAGCCTCGGAAGCACTAGGTGCTAATCTCAGCTAGGTTCCCTCACACGTCAGCTGGGGCAATTCTGTTCTGCTTTATGTGTCTCTCACATCTCTCCGGCAGGCCAGTCCAGACACATTCTCATGGCAAAGGCAGAGGTACAAGAGCAACCAAATCCAATTTTGTAAGCACTTTTCAAGTCTCTGTTTGTGTCACATTTGCCAACAGCCTATCTGTCAAAAAAATCACACTCTGGCTAACCCGAGTCTGAGCAGGAAGGTGCCAAAAAGTTGCATGGCGAGAAGTGTGGAGGGGTGAAGAATTAGTACCACGAATGAAATCCATCTACCACATTTTTTCTGCCGTCTTTACTCTCATGTTAACAGTGTCTCTGGAGAGAAGGCAGGCAGATGTGAATGTTGAGTGCATCAAATGGAACGGGAAGCCTTCATGCTCTTTTAGTTCACATACCTTTACCCATATTGTTTCCTGTATCTGGAACAACCCTTTCTCTCCCTTCATCTATTAATATTCTAACCATCTTTCAAAGCCAGATCAAAAGTCATCACTTCATGCAAGCCTTCTGTAAATGACATCAATTGTTTTTTCCTATTTATCAGCCATTCTCCATTGTTCTAATAGAACTTCAGTTTCACTTTGGAGAATTGACATTTCACATCAGTTTTTAGGGTTTCCCATGAGAGAGAACCCATTATTCAACTCAAGGGGAGGTGGTGGTGTATGATCTGGCCGATCGGCATATTCCTACCCTGGTGGTAGTGGTTGGTTCAGATATAGGCATATGGACCAAACTGGTCCAAGTCAAATATAGTACTGTGATTTATGCTGAAATAACAGGAAAGAGGCTGATGAATTTCACTGAAATTGCCAAGTTGTTAGGATAGAACCCTAAATCTTCTGGTAATCATCTTTCTCACAACATGGGTAGAGCAGACAATGAGTAAAGGCAATGCTAAGGAAAAAAGAGCCAAGTGAGGGACTTCCCTGGCAGTCCAGTGGTTAAGACTTCGCTTTCCAATGCAGAGGGTGCAGGTTCGATCCCTGGTCAGGGATCTAAGATCCCACATGCCTTGTGGCCAAAAAAAAAAATCCAAAACATAAAACAGAAGCAATGTTGCAACAAATTCAATAAAGACTTTAAAAATGGTCCACATCAAAAAAATCTTTAAAAGAAAAAAATAAGAGCCAAGTGATGGAAACAAAGATTTCTGAAAATGTGATCTAAACATCTAGATCTAGACCTAGGTGATTTTTTTTTTCATTTACTTTTAGTACTTTTTAAATCCCTGGATGTTTCAGTTACTTGAACCAATAAATTTCATTTTAACTTAGGCCCATTGCTTATAATCCAACACATTCTGACTAATAAGATTCTCCAAAACCCAAGCCCTGCCTGTGCTTTACTATAACTATTAAGTGCATAGATCTTGAGTCTTACTCCATCCCCTCCCCACCTCTCTACTTTGGAGATTCTTAGTGGAGGCACACATCCAGTGGAGTCATACGGAATCACTAGAGGGGAGAGCTTTTTCCAACCACATCCCTTGCTCTGAAGATTCAGATATGCCCTCCAGTTGCCAATTAATTCTGCAGTGAACTACTATAAAAGTGAGTTTTTTGGGTCCTTAAGGTACCTTGTGATAGAGGTAGGTAGGTTGTGTCATAATGTGCTCTTTGTACAATAAATTAGTATTTATTTCTATGCTTGATAAATATCTGTCTTTTACACTACACTGTAAGATTTATGATGGCAGTGGCTAGATATGTTTAGTTCATCAATTTATCTTCAGGTCCTAAGACAGTGTCTAGTACATATTAGGGACTCAGGAGATATTTGTTGTATTAATAAGTGTTGAAAATAAATTCTGTGTTTTATTTATCTCTATACCACAACAGCGATGAACTTGATAAGTGCTTGCTAAAATAAAATGAAAATAAATGACACGATCTGCTCCAAGCCATGAATTTATTGTTTCACAGTCTACAACAATCATTTCATCCTCCTCTCCATCCTCATCTTCTCTCTACAAAGTCCTTTCTTTTCATACTTAGCACTTTCACAGCTTCAGAGAGATTTTCCATGCTCGTCCTTGGTTATGTGCTTCTCCTTATATTTTTTACATAAGACTCTTTTAAATTAGAGATCTTCCTTCCTGTGAAACTTCCTTCATTTTATTTAATGCCTTCTCTTTTGCTTTCACAATGATTATAATTTGGATAGCCCAAACTGCATTATTCCAGCCTCCTTCCCTCACTAAGCTATTTTTATTTATTTTTACAGTTCCCTTTCTTATGACCTTTTGGATCTAGAAGTCAAGGGTAAACACTACCTCCACCCTGTCTCCAGACCACCATCATTAGGAGACAAGAGGGAACCACAGAGCTACTCATCTCAGGATTAAACCATCTTGCCCCTGTTTTCCTCATATCATTTTTTGAAGAAGCAGCCCTAAATCCCTGTGTGCTCCAGAGAAGACTGTTTCTCCTCTAGACTCCAAATTTCCATTGAAAGGAGTTAAATAAAAGAGTGCCTTCCTCCTGTATGCTTTTAGTAAGATACTCATCCCTCCCCCACTCCCATCATTCTGCCTTTAGACAACCAGGAGTAACCTTACTATGCTCTTCATTTACTTAGGTCAAGTTATGATAAGCAGCCAGATCTCCTAGGGCATTCTTTATCCTCTGGATTATAATCTTTATATTCCTCAGAAAACCCATTTTCTGACCCCACTGCTTCTCCCTTTGAACTTCTGAAGACATGCTACTGTTCTTCCTGGACCTCATGGTACATCTTCAGCAACCCCCCCCCCCACCATGTTTTTAACATCTTCTCTGTGAGTTTCCTCAAGCTTCTTGCTCTAAAGAAAAGCTGGCTCTCCCCTTAGGACACCACAGCCTCCAGAGAATTGTTTCTGGTGATTGTATTCTCTCTCACACTCTATATATATAAAGTCAGAAACAGTTCCTCATTGTCATTTCCAGAACATCAAATTCAACCCTCCATATGCACAGATTCTGCATCCACAATTCAACCAACCACGACTGAAAATATTTGGGAAAAAAGAATTCAGAAAGTGCCGAAAAGCAAAACTTGAAATTTCTGCATGCAGGCAACTATTTACAAAGCATTTACTTTGTATTAGTTACTACAAGTAATCTAGAGATGATTTAAAGTATGCAGGAGGATGTGTGTAGGTTATATGCAAAGACTATGCCATTTTATATGAGGGACTTGAGCATCCACTGATTTCAACATCCACGGGGTGTCCTGGAACCAATCCCCTGCAGATACTTAGGGGTAGCTATATTCCTTTCACTTACCTAAAACTCCTGAATTTTTTTTTAACATCTTTATTGGAGTACGAACGAGTGCCAACGAAAATAAAAAACATACAATAAAATTATAGTAAGTAAAACAGTACAGAATCCCCATATCATCCAACTTTCTTAGGTACTCAATTTCTTCTCTAAACATCCTTCAATCTCCTTCACTGAAATCTGGCTTTCCTCTCAGAACGTTATTTTTGTTCAGTCCTTTCATAATTCATGTATTGTTGATACTCTATAAATCATTAATTTAGAAAGTTAAGTTGTACCTTCCTTGTTGCCCTTTCTTCCTTACAGATGGCTCCTTTAAAACCTCATTAAAAATACCCAAAGATTAGAATCTAAGCCAATTGACTGTATCTCCTTCTCCATGTCACATAAACCTGAGAGGTTTATGAACCTCTCAGGTATTTTCCCTAACTATTCAAAGACTTTTTCTCTCAATCGTAACTTCTGCCAAATTTTGGCTTTCTTTAATAACCATGAATACAAACTTCTAAGATTCAGGCTTCTAGGCTCTTTGACTGGGAATTCTAGTCCATTATAACTTGTATTCTTCACTCCTTCTATATATGCCTTCAATTTTGTGGTTCTTCATGTCAATAATGTTCTCACCAATACTCTAAAGTGAAAGGTCACTCTTGCCCTTTAAATACATAGTAAAAAACAATCCCTGAAAGAACTAAATTATCTACTTTCTCTGTGACCTCACCCACAAAGCACAATACTACTGAACAAAGTCCAACAACATGGCAGATGCATTCCACTATAAATCAAAAGCACAGACAGTGAACGGGCTCACAACACTAATAGCAATCCTATTTCATTCTGTAAACTCAAGCTCCCTTTACCCACAACAACTATAACAAAACTTTACTCAACAAGCATTCAATGTTGTATCTCCCCTCTGACTGCCAAGATATGATCTTGCTTGTAACTTACAGAGAGAAAGAACAGAAATACTTTGTCCTCTTTGCATATTTGCAGCCACACTCTCAATCTGAACATTGTATCTAATCCCTACACCATTTCTTAGGAAACCGACATTATTGACAATTCCCTCTCTCTTATCTGTATTAAACCATAACCTGTCTGCCAATTATTTTTCTTATCTCACTGTTGAGACAAGTTGAAAGCTGTAGAAACTGTGTAAGGTGTGATCACATTTTTTTTTAAATACAAAAAAGTACGTGTGTGTTTGTCTCCGTGAATGCATGTACACACATGTATATGTAAAGATACACTCCAAATGTTAACAGGAGACTTGAACTTTTTGCTCCATATTCTTTCATTTTCACTCTTTAAAAACTATCTCTTAATAACTTATCACTAGTATATTTTAAAATATAAACTCGAAGAAGAGACAGAAGTCAGATGCATCCTTACATCTAGTGAATCAGTCTCCGGGGCGGGGATCAAGCAAGTGTTATTTTTAAAACTCAAGAGGTGATTCTGATGCACAGCAAGAACCGAGACTGTAGAAAACAGTCTGGAAGCACTTCACAACATTAAAGATAGAATTACTATATGATCCAGCAATTCTACCTTTGGGTATATACCCCAAAGAATTGAAAGCAGACACTCAAACAGATATTTGTACACCCGTGCTCATAACAGCATTATTCATAATAGCCAAAGGGTAGGAAAAACCCAAGTGCCCATTGATGGATGAACAGATAAACAAAATATGGTATAAGACACAATGAAATATTATTCAGCCTTAAAAATAACAAATTTCTGACATTTGCTACAATGTGGATAAACCTTGAAGACATTACACTAAGTGAAATAAGCCAGACACAAAAGGACAAGTATTGTATGATTCCTCTTATATGAAGTACCTGGAGTAGTCAAATTTAGACACAGAAAGTAGAATGGTGGTTGCCAGTGTTTGTGAAGGGGAAAATGGGGAGTTGTTGTTAAATGGGTACAGAGTTTCACTTTGGGAAGTTTCCCAAATAATTTGGCCTCATAAGCTGAGAATAACATGTCAGAGTAAAAATCCACAATCTGAAATTTTGAATACACATATACTATAAAAATCTGAGCACTTTATTCAATGATAACCTATGTCAAACATTCTTTACAACTTTGCTGGTTCAATTATGCATTGCCTAGGTGGTGAGTTGGTGACTTTAAGGTACAAGGACTAATGAAAAGTCAAGTAATAGGTTAAAGTGGTCAGTTCAGTTGCACTAGTTCACAGTTTGGGAGATGGGAATGGAATTAGCCCAAATTCTCCTAAGTCCCCAAAAATGCCCTGAGTAATTTGTATTAAGGCAAGATGTTTTTATTTAGCTTGCTGGGTAAATTTTACTCTGATGACCAAGCTCGAAGCATCTATTATATATTGTTATCGTCAACTGGTCTCTTAATATTGCTTTGGTGTGGAAGAAGTTATATAACTTAATAGACTAGACTTTCAGCATGTGAAAACATCCCAAATACAAATACTACACCACTTCCGAAATTTCAGGGTTTTACATTTTAACCTATGCCAGTAATAATTAACCACTAATCTTAGCATACAGTCGATTAAAATGCCTTCTTAGCATGTAAAATGCAGAGATTTTTTTTTTTTACAGTTTCCTATAATTCTGCTCTATTTGCTCAGAAACCAAATGCAAATCAACATTAGCTAGAATGTTATATTTATAGTTCCTAAAAATAAATTACAACTTCAGTTTGATTAAAACAGGAGTGCATGCAGTATTAAAAGCTTCTTCTCCCCATGGCATCCAATGCCAATTTCCTTCCGTCCATAAAAATCACCCGATTTACTGTGGCATATATGAAATATTTAGTTTTCCTGATTTATCTTATGTTGTGTCTTCTGAGTGACACCTAAAAAGTAGGGATGCAGATCTCTTGCTGTGCTCTAACTGTACCTCCTGGGTAAAGGGTGAAGGTCCAGCACTGTTCATGCAGGGATGACAATTTCTTCTTGGACTCATCCTCAGCAGGTGGTGGGCCAGAAGCAAGCTAATGTTCTCAAACAGGTCATGTTGACTGACACCAAGGTCCATTAGAGACATATTCTCAAAGGTGTGGTGTATAAAAGGCAGTGTACTCAGTGTTGGGTACCTAACTAAAGTGAATTCTGGGCATCTGCCCTTACAACAGGCATGAAAAGAGCCACGGTGATGTCTTAGAATTTTCCTAGCCTGTGTAGAGGAGAAAGTCCAGACCTGAGATTGTTAGGCTCAGTTTGGTTTAAAGATACATCAGTACCATTGTCTTCTGTCATTATAGCTTTTCAGTGATTGGTATCAGCAGTAGTGGATGATTACATGTCATATCAGAGTAGGCACCCCATTTCCTTTGAGGGAGAACCGTAACATTTCGTAGAGGTTAATGGATTTGCAGCAAAGTAGGATCAGAGCAATACTGTTGATCCTTAGTAACTACCCCAGTCTTATCTCTCACTTCTCCTCTACACATACCTTAGGTTCAGACCAATCTGACTTTTCCCTGAATATGCCCCCATGATGTCATACAATCACATCTTTGCTTATGGTAAATCTACCTAGAACCCATGATCATCCTCAATCCCCACCTATAATTGTCAGTAATATAATCGTTTTTCATACCTTCTATCAAATAGGATTCCAATTGTGGTTTGTATTTAATTCAACATTTTAAAATAGTTATCAGGCGCCTTGCTATGTGATGAAGATCCTCTTTCCTTTTTGTGCCCACGTATCATGACTTGCCTCACATGACACACTTAATTTATGTAAAATCTTCGGGCATACTTTTCTAACCCTTAGTTAACAATAACTACTCAGGGGCACAGACAAACTCATCACTCTAAGCGGTGAGAATTTCAGGCAGGGTTTAGCACTAGAATATCTGTTCAATAAATGTTTATTGACTAGAATAGCACAAAAAGATGACTGTTAAAATCATAAGAGCATTTTCATTCAAAGTTATATCCACTCTGTACTGCCCACTTTTTAAAGGACACTTTGTGAGACTTCTAAAATACTGCACAGTAAAAGTGTATTTATAGCATCTCCTATTTGAAACAGAATGATGTGGGGAAAAGAATAAAGCTGAAAAAGTAAAAGTCCAACCTCAATTAAACTAGGAAGTGGCTACTCCTCAAACATAAAATATGAAGATTATCCAGTTCTACATGTAGGGATCTTGGAAGTCACCACTCTATCCTAACAGGTAAAAAGCTGAACAGACTGAAAAATCAATAACTCTTCTAAGATCCATAAGACAGGGGAGGACACAGCACAAATCACTGCTCCTGAGATTGGGGAGGGACAGGTGAATACAGGGAATCCTGGCTTAAAAGAGCAGAGACACATGTGTAGAAACCTTCAGAGGAACCAGAGCAGGGGCAGAAAATCCTGAACTGTAATTGACAAATTGTTGGAGGCTCAGTGCGGAAACTCTGACAGTTAAAGACTCCAGGGGGGACCCTTTCATAAGGGGGTCCCCCCAATTTTGTGAGATTTACCTCCATGGACTTGACAGATTCCCACAATAAATGTCAGGAAAAAATTCTCTCCCGCTTCCATCAGGGGCAGAGGAAAAGGAACCATTTTGAAATATACCTTCCAAGGCCAGCCCTCAGAGGAAAATAGTTAACCAGAGCCTAACCTGCTAGGGTATTATAAGAGCCTAACTTACCTGGGGGGAAGGGAAATATTCAACTCAAGCCCACTCTAGCTATCCTCTACCACCAAATGATGGAGAAAAAGGCTGAGAAACATTTGAGAAGTTCACAGTCCAGAGGCAAATATCCAATATGGGGGAGAGAGGAGGAAAGTCACACTCATGCACCAATGATAAGAGTTTAACTTGACACTGCCTTTTTGGAAAGGGAGGGGGGAGGGATAAATTAGGAGTTTGGGAATACATATACACACTATTATATATAAAATAGATAATTAACAAGGACCTACTGTATAGCACAGGGAACTATACTCAATATTTTGTAATAACCGACAAGTAAAACGATTCTGAAAAAGTAGATATATATGTATGTATAACTGAATCACTGTGCTGTACACCTGAAACTAACACAACATTGTAAATCAATTATACCTCAAAAAAAATGTTTTTAAAAATTGACACTGCCTTTTTGAAGGGCAGTCAGGAAATATCCATGAACACAGAAAATGTTCATTCTCTTTAATCGAGCTATTCCAAATTTAGTAAATCTTGTATACCTAAATTCAAAATTCAAAGTTATGCATTTAGGTATGTTAAATACTAATTTTAATATAAAAAAGGAAAAACCTAAATGTTTGCCAGTAGGTATATGGTTAAATAAGTATAAAGCATCTATACCATGGAATATTTTGCATCTGTTGAAAAAGACTGAACCAGATCTAAGTGGATGGAAATAAAAAGATATTCAAAATAAATTAAGATAATGATGTATACTGTAGACACTGTGTATGGTATGATCACATTTATTTTCTTAAAAATACAAAAAAGTGCACGTGTCTGTGAGTATGTGTAGACATGTGTATGTAAAGATAGACTTCAAATGTTAACGGGAGACTTTTACTTTTTCCTCCATGTTCTTTTATTTTCACTCTTTAAAAACTACCTCTTAATAACTCATCACTAGTACTTTTTAAAATATGAATTATAAAAAGAAACAGAAGTCAGATGTATCCTCACACATAGTGAATCAGCCAGGGGTGGAGATTGAGAAAGTGTGTTTTTTAAAGCTCAAGAGGTTATTCTGATGCACAGCAAGAACTGAGACTGTAGAAAACAGTCTGGAAGCACTTCACAACATTAAAGATAGAACTACCATATGATCCAGCAATTCTACCTTTGGGTATATACCCCAAAGAATTGAAAGCAGACACTCACACAATTATTTGTACACCTGTGTTCATAACAGCATTATTCACAATAGCCAAAGGGTAGAAAAAACCCAGGTGACCACTGATGGATGAACAGATGAACAAAATATGGTATAAGACACAATGAAATATTATTCAGCCTTAAAAATAACAAATTTCTGACATCTGCTACAATGTGGATAAACCTTGAAGACATTACACTAAGTCACAAAAGGACAAGTATTGTATGATTCCTCTTATATGAAGTACCTGGAGTAGTCAAATTGAGACGCAGAAAGTAGAATGGTGGTTGCCAGTGTTTGTGAAGTGGCAAATGGGGAGTTGTTGTTAAATGGGTACTGAGTTTCAGTTTGGGAAGATGAAAATGTTCTGAAGATGGATAGTAGTAACAGTCGCACAACAGTGTGAATGTACTTAGTGCCACTGAACTGTACACCTAAAATGGGTAAAATGATAAATTTGATGTTATATATTTATTTTTACCACATTAAACAATTGTAATGGAATTAGACCAACTCAAAAAAGAAAACAAGGACAGATAAATGTCTTTACAACCTCTAGTGGATAGGGAATTCTCTAAAAACAAGATAACTTGGTTCCTGAAAATTCTAATAAGCAATTCATCATTTAGAATAATGAGGTCCAGAGGTACAGACGGACTCAATAAGAAACTGAATATCTGTAGTGAGTGTCCTTTCTAAATCCAACAGTGGAAGGGGAGATACAGTAAAAAGAGAGACCACATGGGAATTCTTGCTTTATTTTTTGGCATTTTCTCCTGAAATCTGGAGAAAAGTTGTAGAGGCAATACAGCTTGGAGTACATAGTGGAAGGTGAAATCAGATTGGTAATTGTTGACTAAGGTTAATTGAGCAGAAGAAAATGAACAGAAAATCTCGAAATAAAAAACCAATGAGATACAGGGAAAGCGACATGACATTCACTCTAGTTGATTTGCTTATTTCAAAAAGACAAATAACCAAAAAAAGGAGAAATATATTCCTGGGTGAAAAGACATTTATAGATAAGGTCTTCTGAGAACACATTACCTGATCAAAGACCATAAATAATATACAACAGAGGAAGGATTACTTCCCTCTGAAAAGCTTTCTCTTGACTCCACATACCACTTGATCCATTATATGGCTCACCTTTTTTTTTACTGCAAATTTATAAAAGAAATTGTCTAGACTCACTGTCACCAAAATCTCTGCTCCTATCTTCTCTTGAACCTGAGCCAGTCAGGCTTGCCCCATCACACCTCTGAAACTGCACTGATCAAGGTCACCAAGGAAGTTTTTGTTTCCAAATATAGTAATAATTTCTCATATTATTTGACCTATCAGAGCATTTGACACAGGTGACCACTCCCTCTTCACCGAAATTCATTTTTCACTTGGCCTTCAGGATACCATTTTTACCTAGCTGCAAATTCACAGTGTATTTGCTCTTTCCTCTTTTCCTGGACTTCTGAAGGTTGTAATAGCCCAAGCCTCGGTCATTTTACCTATTCTCTCTTATATCTGTACTCACTACTTTGGTTAGCTCATCCTTAATACCATCTATACATTGATGACTCACAAATGTCTATCTCCAGTCCAAACCTCTTTTTGGAAATCTAGCTTTCTGTAACACGTTTTTAACTTAATATCTTCACTCATATGGTTGATGGAAATACTAAACCTAACAAGTCCAAAACTGAGCTACTAAACTTTCATTTTAAATATGTTCTTGTTTAAATATTCCCCATCTCAGTTGATGACAACTCCTTTCTTTCAGTTACTCAGACCAAATACCTGGGTACCCCCTTCTTGTTTCCCCTCTCTCTGTGATTCTACATCCAATCAATATATAAATCCTATTAGCTCCACCTTCAAAATACAGTATATCCAGAAGTAAACCACTTCTCACCATCTCCACCACAACACCCTGGTCTTTGTCATCATATTATCTTACTTGGATTACTTCAAAGGCTCATTGCTTGTCGTCCTGGTTTTACCCTTGCCTCACTTCAGCCAGTTTTCCATATAGCAGCCAGAATGATCATGTGTCATTAGAGAATAAACTCTTTTTTAAGTACCAACGTATCCCATTTTAAGATATGAATAAAAGCTTGGAAAAGTTCCCAAAGTAGAAAATGTGCAGATCAGATTATTCAAGTACAGAGCTATAAAACTAGAAGGTTTTAATAAAAATAAAAGTAGACAAAATATACTGACATAGAAATTACAAGCAACAAGAAGCATACAAATTCTTTGCTATGTGGTTCTTATGTCCCGTAGAAAACTGAAGGTAAAATTGCAGAACATCTGGAAAATGCAGATAATGAAAAGAATATGTATCACAGGATTTGACCAAAGCCATGTCAGAAGAAGTTACATTGTTATACAAAATTAGACCATTAAGTATGAAAGAATAAAAATTAAATAAATTTAATAACTAAAAAAAATGAAGTTAACAAAAGTAAAGCAGAAAGAAATGATTAATAATGATAAATCAGATATTAATCATTTTGAACATTGAAAAAATGGCAGAGCAACTAAATACTCCCAAGAATTTGTGAAAAATCAAGATGATAAACAAATCATTAGCTAACATAATCAGCAAAGAACTGAGAAATCACAAATATAGCAAATTGCAAATTACATGGGGAAAATAATTTTAGATACAAATATTGTTTTAAGTAAAACATAATAACTGGCATAAATTTTATGCAAATAAACTTTTAAAAAATCTGGATTAAATGACTTTCTAGAAAAATATAAATTACCAAAATTGATTCATAATGATAAATAAGACCTAAGCAATCTACTAACCACTATCCATGGAAGAAACTGCAAATATTTTATAAAGAGCAAATCTTCCCAATCATTTCCCACCCATACAATTTCACAGATGAGTTTTGGAAAACAGAGAAAACACAGATAATTCCAAAGCTATTTAATCAGGTACAGAATACAGAAAAATAATTCAAACTTCCATGTTTTTAATAAAGTCAGCATTATACAGATAGCAAAATTTGACAAACTTAACACAATGAAAACTACAGAACAATCTTGTATGTTATTGATGTCAAAAGCTTAAATATTGGGTAGACCTTCCTGTAGCATATTAAGAGAGTAGTATCAACCACTTTATACCTCAGTTTCCTCACCTAAACAATGGGGAAATTAAAAACCTCCTAGAGATTTTATGAGGGTCAAATGAGTCAATTCCATGTAAAGGGCTTGGAGACTAGCCCCTGGTTCATAGTAAATGGATGGGTGGATGGATGATGGATGGAAGGACGGACAGAAAGATAAAGGTAGGAAGATAGAAATATACATCTATTTAGATTCATATTTAAGATTTATACTTAAAGTATTTACACACACACATACATCATACCATATTGGGTGTCCCCTTGTATTCCTATGTTTCTATCTCAAAGAGGTGTTACCATCAAAAGAACATAGATCTGCAGTCAAAAATTAATTTAATGAAAGTGAGTGTTTTATTTGTGTCTTTAACACTGTGCTAAGGACAGAGTTCCAAGAAATACTTCTTCAAATTGTCTTTCTTTCCTTCTCTTATCGATTTCCCTCATATTTGAAAACTATTTCCATGACTACATCCTCAGAAAACCCTGAAAAGTGAACAAAGCTCACCAGTCTTTAAATTTTTCCCTCCTTGTTATCACCTGCCCCTCAATTCTTTAGTGTTGGCTTAATCAATTGCATTTAAACCCCTTCCCTCCTCTTTTAGCCTCTCCAACCATGTTCTCTCTTCACATACTTAAAGTGCAAAAGCTAGAAACATCCCCTTGCCAGATCGATCCTCTCTCATAGGTCCAGGGAAAGTAAAAATAGACTGTCTTAGAACCCGAATTTTCTTAATTCAGCAGAAGCAGCACAGATGCTGAGACACTCAAGCAATAGTAACTTTTATCTTGTTTCCACATGTACACACTTGTATGCATACATGCATACACACACACACACAGAGTCCATACACACTGTAACAGAGCTAGGCATCATTCCATAGCAGTGTAAACAAAATTACTGCCTTCTGTTCAAAGGATATATAATATTTGATTGTTTGGCTGAAACATTGATTGCTCTCCTATTAATGGATATTTAAGTTGTTTATAGTTTATCTTTTGTTTGAATATACTCCACTGAATATTCTTATACAAATACCTTCAAATACCTTTGTGAATTCATGAAAATGTATGTTTGTGTGTGTGTGAATATGTTTGTGTGTTTGTGTGTATATATGTGTGTATATATATGTGTGTGTACATATATATATATTTGTATATATTTAGGATAAATCACTAAAGTAGAATTGCTGGGTCAAACAATATGTGCATTTAACATGTTGATAATGCTGGACTGATTTATATCACACGGAAAGTGTTCAAGAACCCCCAATCTGCCTATCCTCACCCATTTTTAAATACTTTCCAATTTTACACGTAACAAATGTTTTTGCATAGTTACTTTAGTTCATAGTAAATCATGATTGAGATTAATCATATATTTTCATATGTTCATTGGTCATTTGTATGTCTCTTTTCTGTGACCTGCTTATTTAAAATCATGGGTCATTTTCCTACTGTGTTATTTTTTGTTGTTATTAATGTTAAGTCACTTTATCCATCAAAAATATAGTACTATGTCATACGTGTGTCAATTTTTTCCAGTTTGTCATTTTCCTTTTGACTCTTTTTGTGAACATAAATTTGAAACTTTAATAATATAGTTGACCTTTAACATCTTTTAGATTTTCTCTCACTCTGAGAAAACTTGTACCCACACAATTTATTTTCAAAAGGTCTATTTTTGTCTTGACTTTTTTCCTTGCCTTTTTAAACATTTTAGGCAAGGTCTTCTTAGTTTGTTAGCCAATTGTCCCAACAACACTCATTAAAAAAAAAAAAACAACTCCATCTTTCCCCACAGACTTGACATGTCAAATTTATGCAGATAGTTGGGTCTATTTCTTGATGCTCCATTCTGTTGCTAATTCCTGCACTATTATAAAGCTCTATTGATTACTAAAAATGTATACGATATAGACGCAGATACTCCTCATTAATCTTTTTATCATAGTTTTCTAGTTGTACCCCTCCAACTCCTACCCCTTTTGTACCTCCTCACAAACTCCTCAATGAATCTGCCTATAGTCATTACCTTGATTTCCTCTCCTCCAATGCATTCTTGAGCCCAGTGGCTTCTTGTAACTCTAAAGTTCATTTCACAAGCCCAAATCTCTTCTCCAAGTTCCAGCACAATATGTGTAGCATGATCCCGTTTGCGTGTGTGCATGCATGGAGTAGAGTAAAAGTGATTAATGTATGAATGCACGACTAACCATTGTTTCCTCAGTACCTAGCACTAATATGTATTTCCCTCTGTACTCATTGTCTGTCTTACTTTCTATAATGCAAGATCCATATGCCAAGGACTTTGTCTTGTACCATGCTTCATCTTTGTTCCTAAAGGATATTTTCACTGAGTATGGGATGGCATTATTTCTTATGCTTATAAAGTCACTGACTTCCAATAAATAGGACTTTTGTAAACCAACTGGTAGAGGAACAAACTTTCTCCTTGCTGCCAGCTCCAGCAGATCTGGACACGACAGCTGCCCCCTTCCCTGTGAACCTTTGGATCACTCTAGCTTAAGAAGGATTTCTTATATGAAAACCACCTCTTTGGGGGAAGATTAGCTTATTTTGGCAAGTGTGGCACCATTTCCCTAGAATGCTGCTAGGACTACTTGAGAGTGGGGAAAAAATGTCATATTTTCCAGGCTATCCTCAACCCAGGCCCTTCAACCGAGTACTACAGGGTACTAGGGTACGATTTTCTCACCTGACAGGATCTAACCCACTTTCTCAGAGCCAAATTTGCTGGGTTAGTAAGTCTCCTCCTGGGTACGTATGTGCTTCATTGAAATCCATTGGAGCCACTCATCAGAGGACTTAATTGCCTGTCCCTGTGAGGCTGTCAGCCATAAAAACCGTGTCACTGATTTTAAAGGCAAAAAGTGAGGGTCCAAAGTCATTCCATTCTTAATAGATGGGGTGGATATGTCATCAGTAACATTACTAAAACTCATGCCTGTGTAGGGAGCATAGAGTGTCCTATTTATAAATATAGAACATCATTAGAGCATCCACTCACTTGTATCTCACTTTTCTTTTCAAAAAGCTGTCTGCAATTTGTCATAATCAGGCCTATAGGTCTGACTTTGGCAAGCCTAAGCTATCTGCAGGGTAGATTAAGCTTCAGAAGCAAAAAGTCAATCAAGACAACATCATAGTTAAAAGACACCTTTAAGATCACCTACTCCACTTCCAACATTTTGCAGATAAAAAAAGAATGAGAGCCTGGAAAAGCAATGCATTTTCTCCGGCATGCCGCCACACTTCCATGCCTATCTGAAGTAAATGCATATGGATAATAAACATAAAATGAAGATGCACTTAATAATCGGTTCCAGCTGAGTGATACCAAACAAGAAGCCTCATTTATGAAGGATGTGTCACATGTAAAACATCAGGACAACTTCTGATTTGAAATGGCATATGAAATATAGTCACTTCTGGAATGGCGGAGTAAGGAATTCCAAAAATCTATTCTTCCAGAAAAGCAAGAGAAATACTAGCAAAGGTTGTCAAAATCAACTCTTTCAGAATTACAGAAATTAACAAAAGGCTTGCAACTATCCAAGGAGTGTTTGAGAAAAACGGCTGAATTTCAGTAAGAACAGTAAGTTCTATTGTGTTTTAGTTGTCCTATTTCCACCCCACCATGTTTCACAGTACACTTAAATACTAAACAGCCTCACAATCACAGCAGTTCTTAAAATCATCAACCTAATAGCCACTATAGGGGGCAGAAAGTGTTTGAAACCCCCCATATCACCCAATCCCTAAAGAACTGTTACTATTTGACCTGTTTGGCAGTTCCCTGGAAAATATTCCCTGAGTGACTGAAGATAAACCCAGACATCTTTCTTCATGATTAGAAATGTTTCAGAAAAGTTACTTTCCACCAAAAACACAAACAAGGAAAATGGATACCTAACCTCACTTGGTCTTTGTTACAAGCAAGTTAGTATTTAATAAGTGATATGTCAAATGGTTGTGTATAAAATATTGTTAATATATGTTTGGCCGCTTAGTTTGTGATCAATTTTTGTTTGTGAAAATTTAGAAGTCAATTCACATGTGCAGGGTTTTGTAAGTGCCCAAAGAAAACCTGAAAAGACTCAAAACTTTCACCTCAGACTGATCTTAGGGTTCTACACAGGTAGGAAGTGAAAGCTGAGACAGGATTGTCAAATGCCTGCCTGAGAGTTGAAGGCATGCCTAAGCACAAATATAGGGACCCTTGGAAAAAATCAAGGAGAAATATTCATTCAGGCATTTAAGTAAACCTCTATTCCATCACTTTGTTTGCTTGGATTATCAGAGAACCAAACTGAAGGTAGCATAAAAATAGTAAATCAGTATAGCAAATATGCACTCAATGAAAGATGCTGAGAAAAGGAATCAGGAGATGTGTGTGTATAGATCTTATTTTGACAAGGCATTTCATTTTTAAAGTCACTAAAGGTGGCTTATATTGCTATTGGATGTAGCTATTGCTCAGTTTTGTGGGACATATAGGCAGAGAAGTCCAGAATAAACTCAAAGTATATATATCAGGGGAGAAAACTGGCCTGCAGATATGACTGTAATAGTTAAAACATCCAGTTGTTATTTGAAGCCATGAGAGAGAAGAGACCACCCAAGGAGAGAGTGAAATATGAAAAAGAGAGGCTTCGGACAGACCACTGAGGAGTGCTGCATTAATTGATGAGGAGACTGAAGGGAGCCAGCAAAGGAGCTAAGAAGAAAAAATCAAAGATGGGAGGATAACCAAAAGAGAACAGTACCTCAAAATTCAAGAGAAAGAGCACTAAATATGCTACAGGATAGAGAATTAACATAAGAAATAAATGATGAAAGCAGGGAGATGTTAGACTATTGTGCTGTTCTTGGCAAGAGAAAATAAGGGTGGTGATTGTATGTATGTAGTGGACAGAATATATTAGGTATATATTCAGGAGTTAATATTGTCAGGACTCAGTAATTATCTGGATGCAAAAGGTCAGAAAGGAGAAGTCATGGATCTTGCCCAGATTTCTGGCTAGGTATATTGGATACATAATTAGTGCCAATCACTAATTAGTGCCAAGAAATATAGATGGAAGAGCTGTTTGGTAGAGACAATGATAAGTTCAGTTTGGGATATTTTATTTGTAAGTGCCTATTCTATATTTAAGTGGATATATATGTATCGAGTAGACAGTTGAATACAGTCGGCCCTCTGTATCCACAGGTTACACACTAAAGGATTCAACTAACCGTGGATCAAATTGCCATTGGTTGAATCCTTGGAAATGGAGCCCTCGGATACCAAGAGCCAATGCTACTACACCATTTCATGTAAGGGACTTGAGCATCCATGAATTTTGGTATCTGCAGGGCATCCTAGAACCATTCCTCTGCGGATACTGAGGGATGACTGTATACAGTTGCGGAATTCAGAGAAAAGATCTGTGCTGGAGATATAAGATTGTGAGTCATCTGCTTCTAACTGAACTCAGGGAGTTTATGAGATTGCCCAAGGCAAAAGTGAGAAGTGAAGAGGGACAAGGAGAAGTCCCTGAGGAATGCCAACATTTAAGGGCCAGCTAAAAGATAATGAGTCTGCAAAGGAGAATTTTAAAAGAGCAGCTAGAGAGGTAGGAGGAGAACCAGAAATAGGTGGTTTCTCAGAATCCGAAGGAGTGTTCACGAGAGAGGTCAATTCTGTCATATGTAATAGGGCTGTCTAGTGCAAAGAAGACTAAAACTATTAACTGGACAAACATTGAGGTCACTGGTAAGACACTTTGTGGAAAGATTAATGGTGGAGAAATAGGAGTACACTGGAGGGCTTCAAGAAGTAAATAGATCATGAAATAATGAAGATAGTAAATACAGGCAACTCTTAAGAAGCCTGCCTCTAAAAGAAAAGAGAAAGAATTAGTTGAAGGGGGAAACTTTTAGTGCAACTGTAAAGTATTTATTTTTTTCATACACCTTCTTATTGATACTAGTGTGAGGCTGAGGTCAGATTATGAAGGGTCTTAAATACCATCCTAAGTAGTTGGGGGCTTTTTTCCTGTAGTCAGTGTGGGATCACTGGGAGTGATGAACAAATCTAGATTTTAGTGAGAGTAAGCAGGTTTTTAAGGATAAGATTAACAAAAAGAGACAAACTTGGTTACTACTGTACCAGTCCAGGCAGTCTAAAATAAGGCAGTATTAGTGTATTTAGGAATATTAATGAAATGTAATTAACAGGGTGTGGATGTAAAACTGAGGAAAATACAAGGACGACTCATAAATATTAATCTTGAGTAAATGGCTCAGTGGTGGGAACACAGGAGGGACGAGTTTATGGGTAAGGTAATGGTGGGATTTGAAAATACTGTACTTGTGAAATGGCCAAGTAGAAATGTGTAGTAGATGTATGGGAAGTGAAGAGAGAGGATCAGGTGGAAGAATCACTGCATTTAAGGTGTTTCATTGCATAGAAGTCTGGTGCAAATTCTCAATTTCAAATAAAGAAACTTTTTGTTTGAAGCTATATTTATGTTTTCATTTTCCTAGATTGAATATACATAATCATCAAATGTACAGTTTCATTAACTTAAAAGATTTTCCATCTCTAGGAAACTCTCTATCAAGAGCTCTATAAAAGAGTTGTATAATTCAATAAAATCCCAGAGGATACTTCAGGGGAAAAATAATTACCAAAGAAACCAACACATTTGGACTGACAACTTTAAATGATTTATTTGTTTTCACTGAAAATAAACAAATCTTTGGCTAGTTTATTATTAATATGGTCTGTCTCATATATGCTTGAAAATTACCCGCCAAGATACATAATCATCTTGAATATGTAGTGCCCTACGTTTATCTTGATGGGTTGAGGTTGATTGCCTTTACGGAGCACTGGAATGCGCAAGCCTTTCAAATCAGTGTCAGCTCATTTTATTTGGAAGGGGAGTTTGTTAACAGTTTAAATGAAATTTAGGGAAAATATTATATCACATTTGTTTAATGAGTCAGCATGACATATAAGTCTGTAAATGCATTTCACTCCAACTACCACCTCCAAAGTCAAGGGACCCCAAGTTGGAAACTTTATTCTTTGTCCACACTCTGCTAAATTTTGATACCTGGCACAGACACAGTTTAACATATACCCATTTTCCCCAGGGATATGGTAGGTATGGAACTCTCCTCATCTTACAAATAAGATACTTTTCAAGTTTCTTTTTTGCTCTAAAGACATTTGCTCTTAAAAATATTATGTTATAGAAAGATTCTGCTGTAGTTGTGGTTTCATTAACTCCAGGCAACAATACACATATATATGGTGTGAGGAGGACAGTAGCATTTAATGGAGTAGATAGACTGACTGGAGATTCAAGTCTATGGATGCCAAGCAAACTGTCTCCATGTGTAGCCTTGAGCAAGTTATTGAACCTCTCCAAGCCACAAGCTGGAGCTACTTGAAAACATCCAGATAATTAACTACATTCGGAAACTTTTACCGTGTGTCCCTATTCTGGGTTAAGTTGACCTTCTCCATCTTCCCGGAGTAGTCTGAGGAACTCTGTTACTGGCCTTACTACATTATTAATAAAGGTTCTGTGCATAGGCCTGAACCATGAGGTTTTTACCATGTCTTCTTCACCTGTTTATCACCCACACATAGCAAAGGACAGGGAACTATAGTGAGTGCTCAGTAAAGCTATATGACACCGAACTGAATATTTTCCCATTTTCATTCTAATTATCTCACTAGTGTAGGACTAACCACTGGTCTTTGTAGCTTCACTAGCAAGGAAGATGTGTCATTAAGTATCCATTCAAAACAGCAACTGCTCTAAACGGTCAGAAGAGTTTTCAGTCAGATTTTGTTGAATTATAAAATACTGAACATAATTTGCAGTATAAAGACCCCATTTGATTGTTATTTATTCTGGCTGATTATATAGCTAAAGCCATGCCATGAATAATGAGTTTGGTTTCTGATATAAAATCTATGAAGTATGTAAGTGATGGGAAGGAAGGGTCGGAGCCCTCCAGCCTCAAGACAATCAGAAACTCACTCAAAGCCAATCTTAGTGTAGACAAGTAAGCAACTGAGGGATGATTTTATATAAAAACAAGTATAGATATATTTCTTTAAGTCAAAGTAAAAGTGGAAAAACTTCAAAAATAAGTACATGCCCTAGAGCAGTTTTGCAGGAGTGAACACAGACCATTGATGTAGCATGCTGAAATGGGAAAAAGATTAATTATTCAAATTAATTTCAAGTCAATAATTCAGCAAGAATATATTTACATACGGCAGAGTCCTTGGTACTCTGTGGGCAATGCAAAGCTATAACCGATTCAGTACCTAACCTCACAACCCTGGTTACCTAGGGAAATAAAGACATAAATTCAGGTCATTACAATGCCAAACAGACTATAATGGATGCTAGAGCAGAGGTTCAAAAATACTATTGGAACACAGATAGCAGGAGAAATTCAGTTGACCAAGGATTGACAAAGAAAGGAACACTTAAGCTGGATATTCCCTGGAAGGACAGATAATATTTTGACAAGAAGACATAAGGAGGATGGTAGAAGCAATGGCTCTAAAGTGGAAAGAAGCACACTGGAAAATTGCAGGCAGCTGATCTAAGTGGGGCTAAAGCACAGTGTACGGGATATATCTGGTATTTATTGCTTGGGCTTGCCAGCATCTCTTTTTCTTCTAGTAATGGTACCCCCAACACCTTTTGGGGTCGATATTCTACTTTCTGTTCCTTTAGTGCAATTGGAAATGAACTGAGTCCACTGACGGAGCAGAAGACCCAGGCCTGGCCAACTGAGTCACAGAATCCCCTCAGCCACAGTGATTAGCCCACAAGTGGACATGTAACCTCAGCTAGTCCAATTAGAGTGAACCCTTGGACTTGTACATAATTTACTGGGAAAACATATACTCTCTTTTCCAGTGTACTTGAATTTGGGAAATCATAAGCCTGAAGATTCTGCAAGTCACCATGTGGAGCCTGATAATGAAGGCAACACAGGTGAGAGCAGAGCTAAGAGTGGAGATAAATCATGCCAGGATGACAGTGTTTGGGCTCCTAGCTCAGGTCTCACTCAAGAATTTTTTACGTGAGCTAACAAAATCTCCTTTCGCCTGTTTGTGTTAGGTTTTCTGTCACTTGTATCCAAGGGGTCCTGTCTAATAGTCGCAGGATTAGAATATGAATAAGAGAAGGGACATCTAGAAAATTAGGGTATAACTTGCATCAGACACTTGCCAGGTCTGCCTCTTTTTGATCTTCTCCCCACCCTCCCAAACACAAAGGCTGCTTTCTTGAAGATTCAAACACTGCCAACGGGCCAGTAAGCAAAGTATGAAAGGCCTGTGCACGGGGCCTCAGCAGCTCATTGGTCTTCTGATGAGGCTTCTCATTTTTTCCATCTGTGCAACAACCAGTTAACAAGCAGCCATTCTCCTGGATCCCAAGTGCCTCACTAACTTATTTCAAAAAGTAGCAGAGCTGATGCCACGACCATCTAGAATCTCTGTGGGATGTAATTTGCAAGAAAAGCTTTGAATATAATTTTCTATCTTAGAAAACTGTACCATTTTATAGGCATACATACAGAAGTATATGACCTCATTAAAAATAGGTTGCCCTCAGTCATATTCAAAAATACAAAAGTTCTTATAAAGAAAGGTGAGGTTGATGGAAATGATGAAAAGCTCGTTTTAGCAGAAGATTGCAAGAGCCTTTAAAATATTAATAACAGTAATCCTCACTGATTTTATAACATTCCATTTATTACTTCTTAAAACATTCACTGACTGCCTACCATGCTAGATGTTTTGCTGATAGAGATGAATCTGTTGTTCCAGCCCTCAAGGAGCTCAGAGTTCCAGTAGGATAGATAAGACCATCTTTCCTGCCTTTATTCATTCAGCTAAAATGCCTCCTATGTGCCAGACACTGCTAGGTATTGCAGATTGAATAAGAGCAAATATTAAAGGCAGAAATCTGGTCTGATTTGGGAAGGCTAGGCCTTGACAAAATGCCAGGCAAAAAGCTGAGCAAAGTGATAGATTCATCATATGTGGTAGCCAAAATGCAGGCAAATCATACGATGCCAGTTCTAGAAGAAACAGCCTCCACACTGCTTGAGATTGTTGCTCTCTAATGGACCGTGATTCTGACAAGGACTTCTTTTTTAAACTTCTTATTTTGAAATAATTAAAGGTTCACAGAAAGGAGCAAGGATAGTACCTTGTATCCTTACCGCATTTGCCCTCAATAGCTACCTCTTATACATAATACGATTATCAAAGCTAGGAAATTGATATTGATACAATGCGGAGCCCCATTCTATGTCCTTTGATCACATATGCAGCTTGGTGAAACTACCACCTATCCCATTACCACAAAGATCTATTATACCTTGTGTGACCCTTTTATAGTCGTAATCACTCCCCCGCCCCTGTCCACCTTCTCTAACTTCTGGCAACCACTAATACGTTTTTCCATCTCTGTGGTTTCTATCAAGGACATTTTAAAATCTTCTTGACTTGCAAATCCAGTCACGAACCCATGTGTCAGCAAAACTGTTAGAAATCTGGAGGTCTCCAGATGAGCACACTGCCCCTGATTTCTGACTATGAAGAAAGGTAGCAGAGCACGTGCTTCCAGGGTGTAGTTACAACGCAACTTAACAGTAGAAACAACAGAGAGGACTCCAGTGGAGTCTGAATGTCTTGTGTTGGCAATGTTATTTTAACATGTGAGTTTTGGATCATCATTCAATATAGCTTAAGATATTGGTAAGATGTTTTAATATTG